>NC_064045.1:6370997-6970997 GCF_932526225.1 Nematostella vectensis | reverse complement strand
AAACATTTGAGCCCAAGCCGCGCCTCTTCTTAACTATTACCCGACGCTATGACTAAAATAGGCCTTACCGAAAGTACTTGCTTAATGCAGTTGCATGTCGAACCTGCATTTATGAGAAACTAGAATCGAAAGTTGAGGATATAAACGCGCTTCAAACGAATCCCACGCCAGCGTCAAACATGGTAATCAACGAGCTACCTTGTTTGTTTCACATGTGACAAATTTGCACGAGCGAAACTGAGATCTCATGCATCCCGGGTTGTGCATTTCATACAGATATCTCCTATTCTATTCCTAACACGTTATGCTACCGCCTTTGAACTCTTTTTCTAGACTCCACCCGTTTAACCGTTTCGATTCTTTCAAATAAAAAATACATAAAGTACAAAACAAAAACCCGTCATGTTCTAAGTCGCATTTTACTCATAGAGAGAGAGATATGCTGACTAGCGGGGGTGGGTGTGGGTGTGGGGCTTGAAAACCCCAAGTCTAGTGAAAAACATACCGTGCGAAATAACTGTAAAAAAAACTGCGAAATTGCAAACTTTTTTCAGTGAGAGGGGGTTATGTGTGTTTTATATGATTCTTATCCATAGTTTTTCATAGATTGACAAATTTCCTCTTCAAAATATATACCCGTAGCATTTTTTTATATTCTTCCGTAAGACTGTATAGAGTGTTTCTTTCAGCGTTCACATCTTCACAGTAAGCGTTCTCACAGAATAGAGATATCTGTACGAAATGCACAACCCGGGATCTCAGTTCCGCTAGTGCAACTTTGTCATATGTGAAACAAACAAGGCAGCTATCGTCGATTACCATGTGTGACACTAGCGTCGGCTTCGTTTGAAGCGCGTTCAGATACTCAACTTTTGATTCTAATTTCTCATAAACGCAGGTTCGACATACAACTACATCAAGCAAGTACTTTTGGTAAGGCCTATTTTACCAATAGTGTCGGGTAATAGTCTGGAAGATGATCGGGTTGCGCTAAAATGTTGAAAAGGAAAAATTCTTTAGTTTTCAAATTATCTTAACAAAAATACTCTCGAATTGACTATCTGAAATATATTCTTGTGCAACACTGGTCCTCTTGCCCCTCTCACACAAGTTGCCTTAGGGTGTGGACTAGCTGTTTAGCCAAAACAACCTCGGCGCGCCACCTTAAGGTTCACATTTTTTAGACCACCGTTTGCGCGTGACCAAACCTTCTTTGAATTGCGCTTGAGCCCTTTTATGAAAAGAAAATCTAGATAAAAACTGGACAAGGAAGCCGTGCTCTTGTTAGAAGACAAGCGCTTAAAGTTCCAACTCGCGCTTTAACTTGATGCGCCAAAGGCCCTAGCCAAACGAGGACACATGTTGTCGGAAACATTGGGGAAACATGTATCCTAATATGAGGGTGGCCAAACGGTCACGAAACATCGGGAAACAATGTTTACACGCGTTTTGAAACATGAAATGTTTCTACCTCGCTGTGGAAACATTTTTTGTGTCCTAAACACAAAATTTGTGTCGCGCTACAATGTTCCCGTGGTGGCCAAACTGAGAAACATCGAGGAAACTTGCGCGCGGACAACATGTCCCAGCAACGTGCCCTCGTTAGGACAAACACAAGCGCAACACAAGTGAAAATCGGTCAAACAAAAGCGCAACACAAGTGTAAATCGGTTATGGCAAGTGCACACTAGACATAACGACATAACAACATAGGCGCGCGCACTCTTTTAAGCCCGACATAACGACATGGACATAATGACAAAAAAGAAAACAAGTTTTTTCTCTTATGTCCTTATTATGTTCATGTCGTTATGTTGGGCTTATGTCAAAATGTTGAACCATTTACACTTGAACATAGGGGTGCACGCGCCTATGCCATTATGTCGTTATGTCAATAGTGTGCACCAGGAATTAAACACAAGCGAAAGAAAACCAGCATTACGTCCTTATAAGAACCAACCTTACTTCGATCATTTTCATTATCCTGCGAACTCTAGCCAATAATGTCCAGCTAAACCGCTATCTGACGAATTTAATTAAGAGTTTTTTGAATGGTCAGCGCCAAATTGGAAAAAAAAACATTTCATTGCTGGCCAGTGAAAATGCATCAAGGACTTTGAATGACGGGTGCGAGAAGGAAATGTTGCTGTTGAAAATCGTCTGTTCGCAGAATATTGAAAACCGTAGTATCGAGGTGGCTGATGGGACTGCAAAGATTGCCTTCAAAGAAGACAACCGTTTATCAAGATGGCGCAAAGATGCCCAACTTCAATAAATTGAAATAAGGTGCCAAAAACACATTGAAAGGAACTACTTACCAGCAAATGATGACGACCCAAAGGAGTTATTCATCGTCACTTGTTCTATGGTATTGTAACGGTGTCATATGATTCCAGGGGAGGAGTTTGCTTAGGACTAGTTGGAAAGTTGTTTTGTTTTATGTTAGTGTTCTAAAGAACTGAACTTGCTGATACTGCAAACATCTTGCTATAACATCGAGGACGACATACATTCAGCGGCATGCAGAGACTAATATCAGATAGGTGCGGCAGCGGTATTAATAGAAAAGTCATGCACAAAAGGGTAAAACTTTGTCCCACATGGAAGATTTCTCATTCTCAAATAACACCAATGTACTTTTGACATTCTGTAAACTAATCCTACTTCAACTTTATAAAGAGAGTGTATAAATTTGTTATAAATTTTACTCGAGTTTGGGGGGGGGGGGGGGGGAGTTAACTCGATTTGGGGAAGGGGGGTCGTGAATGCCACGGACTTTGTACCGGTAATGATCTAATAAACGCCCGGGGCGTTTATTAAATTTCGATGGTCCAAGGGGGGCGTTCTGTACGTAGGAGGTGCTTATTAGAGAGGGGCGTTCTTTATAGCCTGCGTAGCAAGCGTTTCTTGAGCGTTTTCCCCAGTAGAAGCCTAGCTCAGATTAGTCAAGAAGGCAATTGAATTTGATTAATATTACTGGAATTCCTATGTCGTTTGTTTTTAAAATCGGGAGGGGGTGGGGGGGCGTGTTTGATAGAGAGGGGCGTTCAATACAAACTTGTAAGCTTAAAGGTGGGGATTTTTAGATGGGGGGCTTTCTTTAGATAGGGGGCGATTATTTGATAATTTACGGTAAGCCAGAGGGTTGACCTTTTTTTTTGCTAGATGATGATGTTATCTATACAGACAGGAAAAACAAAGACCGTTTCCCTCATTCACATGTTTTCCTTTTTTAATATTTTGCTTTCTTTTTTTATTTCTTCCAAAAGCCCTGAAGCTCTTAGGCTTTTTCCAGTTTCGCTAGGCCTTATCGGCTGGATTGCTGTCTCACACAAATAAGCTGGGAGTCGAACATATGAAGCACCTGTTTTCGAGCTTTCGAGCCTCTTGTAGTCTTTCGTGGCATAAGGCTTCGAGTAATGACGTCAAGTTTGAGATTTAAAAGAGGTTTTCGCGAGTTGTTTTCGGCTTGTAAAAATAGCTATCTGGATCAATACGAGTGACAACCCTGAAAGTAAAAAGTCGTCCCTAATTTTAATGTCAGTTCCCCTCAGATATCTTTCCTTGAGAGTTTAAGTTGGTATGGCTCCACTCTTATTGTTTTTTATTAGTGCTTTTCGCGGGTTTTGCAGAATGCATAGTTGTGGCTCTTTGGGTTTTCGCCCAACACTTGCGGCGAGTATATTAACCTTAGGGCATAATCGAGCGCGACCTTTGAACATTGTGTGTTTGGATCCGCTTAGGGGCATACAACACATTTATGCCTTAAATTTTCTCAGTCACTTAAAAATTCAATAATCTCTCCATTCTCCTCACTTGAAATATTTCAGAATTTTTTTGTACGAGAAATATTTTGTGCATTTTTGTAAATGTACTGCCGTTGTGAAGTTTGTTGCAGTGTGGAACATGATGTGTGGCGATCCATCCTAGACTTACTGTGGCGAAGCCATCACAGTTTTATTGTTGATTATTTTAGCGATTTTGATTAGATCTTGATAAGACTTCGTCAAGAAATGTTTAATTATCTCTCGCCCCTTGCTGAATGAGGTAATCCACTAAACAATTAATTTTGGGTAAATGTATCACAAAAATAAGAATATAACTTTATTTTAAAACCTTTTTTGTGAGACTATGGATGAAAAAAATATGTTGTAAAGGCTACCACGGCGACATGACAAAAGCCCATCGAGTGCATGAATTTAAGGCACGCTGACAGATGATTCACAAAGTAGCCAATAGCAGCCCGATATTCGTACCCCCTATTTACGTATAATTACCGAAAAGCTGGCGAGCTAACGAAGTGTGTATTTTAGTGAGCATAAACGCGATGGCCAGTATTCGAATATTAGTTTGTAATCCCTTGGGGGTTGTAGCTTGCCGCTTGGATTCATGAACCTGGACCAAACTAGGGCAATATTTACGCTCGCATTGAAGGACTTTGAGCCGGGTTGAATTGGAGGCACAATTGAAGTACACGACAAGTGAATCGAACGCGAATGAGTTCCTTTACGCTAGCTGCTTCTTTTGCAAAAATTATGGAAGGTTTGAGCCGAACTAAACGGATATTCATCTTGCTTGTTTTGATGTGTATTGTGCTTTCATATTTCATATATGATTCTCGTTGGAGATCGGAGAATCTTGTCCGCTCTCAAACACATCGATCTAGATTTCCTGTTCGGAAACCAGACCTCTGGTCCACCACCACAATTCCTTCGTTAACTCGTCACATAATATCAACAAGTTCGTCAATTATTGCATCGGAGGATACACAGGTTCTACGTAGAGTTCAGGGAAATGGAAATGATAACACTGGATCGTTAGTGCGCAAAGATAAGGAATTACTCAATTTGTTGAACATTGCAAAAAATCAAGTTCTTTAAAAAAAGGTCTTTAAAAAAATCACTGAGGTTACACGCTTAAAATTTTCATTTTTCTTATTAGGCGTTCCTTTATTGTTTGTCACCGCCTGGGCCGCATATACCAATTAGACCCTGTCCCACGTATCCGTTTTCGTTTGAAAACGCAACCTTTTTGTTCCGTTTTAAAAAGATCCGCGTCCACACGAAGCGTTTTCATTTTGATACGACCCGTCCCCCCGAAAACGCAGAAACGATAAATAAAACGATAACAATTTCTACAGCGCATGCGTACTCGCGCGCCAAGTGGACTGGACCTGAGTTATCACGCCATCGTTTTCGAAAGGTTCCGTTTTCGTCCGTCCCCACGGCACCGAAAGGGTATCGTTTTCAAATTGTTCCACTCTGGAGATCGTTTTCAAATCGTTCCGCTTTCGGTCATCGTTTTCGCGTTTCCGTGTGGACGATACCCGTATCCGTAACAAAAAGGTTGCGTTTTCAAACGAAAACGGATACGTGGGGACGGGGTCTTAAACTCTTGCGCGCCTAGTTCATTTCAAATTATCTGATTTGATGCCTTTTGTATAATGAAAATAAGAAATAGAGAAGCACCATATCGTAACAAACCTTCTCTCCAGGTACAGAATCTCCCTTTTTGGACACGAACTCCACCACCCCCTCCCCCTCCCTATCCTTGTCCGCAGTAAGCAGAAAGAGCGTCAAGTCGCCCTTGACCATCCCTCCTAGAATGTGTATGCACTCCGTTCGCCGTTCTCGTATCTGTGGCAAGAGTTTTGACCTGCTTCCTCATTTCTGGTAGATTTAGATACCTTTAAGGCTCCAATTGCTTTGAAAGCCTCTACCTGCTGTTCCTAAAAGGGATGAATTCATTATGACCAATGGCGGCTATTCCACCGCTAACCCACACCCGATAAGCTAACAAGATTAAAATGTGGCTTATGAGGCACTTTTCGGCATATTCTTGGAGTTCTGATCAATAATTTACGTTAAGAGTTAACCTGATCTTTCCCGCTTGCGGTAACAACACGCATCTAGACTTACTGCTATACATTTTTTTTATAAGAACCTTTTTTTTATAAGAACGTCCAGCCTAAGATTTCACCAAATTTAAGAACATGCCGAGGCTCAGATAGCAGAAAAAAATCCTTTTTTAGTCCTGATGCGTTCTAAAATGCAGTATCAAAATGTGCTCATAGTAACAACCTTATTATTGCTATTGATCATTAGTGAAATTCTCTTCCTAATAATTCAATGGGTTATTTTCTTATATACACTAAAATTTAAGAAAAACGTTAAGAACATATTCATCCTTAAAATGTCTCGAAAATAAGGCCCAGCATCAACTAAATTTAGACGTTCTTATAAAAAAAAGAGTGTATCTGAGTGTGTGGGAGGCATAAACTCTGTACTTCTACAAGAATTCATTTGTTTTGCTATTGCGTGGCTATCTCTCGAATTTCGAATTTGTAGAAGCTAAAACCTCCTACGTAGCCAATTCAATTTCAGAATAACACTAAGAATGGCTGCGCTGAACACTATAAGTTTACTATTTTCTTCAATATACACACGTATGAAATTTAAAAAAAATGTATATATATTTTAATGTTTTCTGAAATTTTCTCAGTCACTTAAAAATTCAATCTAATATTCTCTCTATTCTCCTCACTTGGAATCTTTCAGGATATTTTTGTACGAGGAATATTTTTTGCATTTTTGTAAATGAACTGCTGTTGTGAAGTTTGTTGCATTGTGGAACATGATGTGTGGCGATAAAGACGAAGCCACCCAAGTGGACAGTTTTATTGTTGATTATTTTAGCGATTTTTGATTAGATCTTGATAAGACTTCGTCAAGAAATTTTTAATTATCTCTTGCCCCTTGCTGAATTAAGTAATCCACTAAACAATTAATTTTGGGTAAATGTATCACAAAAATAAGATTATAACTTTATTTTAAAACCTTTTTTGTGAGACTTGGGATAAAAAAATATGTTTTAAAGGCTACCACGGCGACATGACAAAAGCCCTTCGAGTGCATGAATTTTAGGCACGCTGACAGATGATTCACAAAGTAGCCAATAGCAGCCCGGTATTCGTGCCCCCTATTTACGTATAATTACCGAAAAGCTGGCGAGCTAACGAAGTGTGTATTTTAGTGAGCATAAACGCGATGGCCAGTATTCAAATATTAGTTTGTAATCCCTTGGGGGTTATAGCTTGCCGCTTGGATTCATGAACCTGGACCAAACTAGGGCAATATTTACGCTCGCATTGAAGGACTTTGAGCCGGGTTGAATTGGAGGCACAATGGAAGTACACGACAAGTGAATCGAACGCGAATGAGTTCCTTTACGCTAGCTGCTTCTTTTGCAAAAATTTATGGAAGGTTTGAGCCGAACTAAACGGATGTTCATTTTGCTTGTTTTGATGTGTATTGTGCTTTCATATTTCATATATGATTCTCGTTGGAGATCGGAGAATCTTGTCCGCTCTCAAACACATCGATCTAGATTTCCTGTTCGGAAACCAGACCTCTGGTCCACCACCACAATTCCTTCGTTAACTCGTCACATAATATCAACAAGTTCGTCAATTATTGCATCGGAGGATACACAGGTTCTACGTAGAGTTCAGGGAAATGGAAATGATAACACTGGATCGTTCGTGCGCAAAGATAAGGAATTACTCGAGAACTCAACTCACACTCTACGTGTTGACAGCACGGATAAAATAGGGTCGATAGAGTTCAACGCCAAATCTCGCAAAGCGGCAAATAGCAACGAGAACAAAATCGCAAAAAATAGCGTTGGAGATCCTACAAGCAGTGAGAAATCGAGGAAAAGAAGGCTTCCGAATGCTATAATTATCGGGGTCAAGAAAGGAGGCACTCGAGCTCTGCTGGAAATCTTGAAAATTCATCCTGATGTTCGCGCTTGTAATACTGAGGTACATTTCTTCGATCGCGAGCAGAATTACAAACGAGGATTAGAGTGGTATCGCAGCCAGATGCCTTTATCGTTTTCACACCAGATAACCCTAGAGAAATCGCCGGCTTATTTCGTTACGAATGCGGTTCCTGGGCGCGTGAAGAAAATGTCCAAAAGCGTGAAACTTATCGTGGTAGTTCGTGATCCTACACGCCGTGCTATTTCTGATTACACGCAATCGATGGTGAAAAAACCTTTTATCCAATCGTTCCAAAGCTTCGCAATAAAGGATTTGAAAGCAGGAGTGGTGAAGGAAAACTGGAGAAAACTGCAAATTGGATTATACGACGTTCATTTGGAGAAATGGCTAGAGCATTTTCCGCTCGAGCAATTCCATTTTGTAAGCGGCGAGGAACTAATAAAAAATCCCGCGTCCGAAATAGAACAATTAGAAAAGTTTCTTAACCTGCGCCCTTACATAAACGAAGACAACTTTGTGTTCAATGAAACCAAAGGGTTTTACTGCCTGCTCGGGAAGAAATCAGACCATGGGAGAAAAGATAAACCGAATTGTATGGGGAAGACAAAAGGTCGAACGCATCCATCTATTCCTGGCGATGTTCTACATATTTTGCACGACTACTATAGACCTCACAATTTGAAGTTCTACAAGATGGTCAATCGTGACTTTGAATGGCCGTAGACTGGGGTCACGCATAAACTAGGCTTCTCAGGGTAGTTAATCGTTTCGAAGTGTTGAAAATGCGATGAAAGACGAGTAGAGATAGGGGCATAAGGGCGCGAGCCACAAGAAACTCATGAAACCGATCTCTCCGCGCGCAGGCACTACGTTACTGCGAATAACTGAGGGGAATATCCGCATTATAAAGAAACCGCGACTTAATCCACAGCCTACTTAGAATTCTACTCTCAAATAGTTCACGAAATACGGCTGAGATAGGAAACAGAGAAATCCATTCATACCCAAAATCTGTAATTATTATTTATTTTCTTACTGTAATTTCTGTGTGTGGTATAAATAAAGTTATATTGTTGTTGTTGTTGTTGTTATTCATTTATTTGCATATGATCCTGCAGGCTTTATGTCGGCAAACTGTAGGTTGTATAAAGTAACCACCATTCGATCAAATCGAACTCTTTTTGACACACGTCACTCATTCAGAGACGTATACCGACCGAGCTATTATAACATGAAAGTTTTGCTTAGACCACTAAGTATGAACTTACGTATTACGTGATAAGGTACCCTTTTCAATTGCCTGTAGTTCAAGACGACCCGTCTTGTTTCGAATGTCGAATTTAGCAAAGTTATTCTTTCACCGTGGGGGGTAAACAAATATTTATATATCCCTCTCTGAGCGAAGGTGATTGTTTTTAGATTGGCACTAAAGGTATCCAAATTGGTCAAATCATAATCTAGATTGAAGTGTTTTCTAAAACAGTATTTTGCAAAAAAATATTGGTATTTGCTTTTAAATGGTTTTTTAAATATTCGGGTTTATTTTTAGGAAAGGTTGCTTTTCTTAAATGTACTCTCTAGTGGTTTCAGGTCCCTATGGTCGGGGTATAATGTAGTGTCTATGCTCTAAAGCTATGGGGCTTTGTTACTCAGTATCTTTTTTATAGGCTCATATTTGAAAATAGCCCTGCTATATGTTTTTCAGTCTGCTTTTGTACAAAATGTCATTCAAGTGGAAGTAATGTCCAAAATATTGATGGCAATCATGCGATGTAAATAATTTAAACAAGCACTATTTATTAACGTGAATACAAAGTTCATGTAGTTCTCTTGTATATTTAAAATAAATGCACTGCTGTTCCATTTTGTACATGGGCTTATATGGTTTTGTGTGTTTGAAGACTGGCCAAGCTATGAATCTTTGTCAATCTTTGGTAGATCTAAGCCTTCCCACATGCACTCCCACTCAAGACAAAAAAAGCTTTTCAACCAAGCTTCCAGTGTTTTGGTTTCAGACTCTTTCAAACTGAGATGCCTGCTGGGGAAGCTAGGTAGAAAGCATACGGCAGGAGGTATATTTGTGGATTTTATCTATCTTGCATTCTTTCAAACTTGCCATCAGAAAGGGGGAGGAGTTGGGAACCAAAACAAGGGCTAAGAAAAAAAGGGGGGGGGTGTATTCATTGTTTCTTGGAGTGGGATGGGGCCCGCTCAGCTTGCTTGTAGATCCACCTCTGACTATCAATGGTAGCCATAGCTAGGGTGCCCCCCCCCCCACCGGCACACACACCACACCCGACTCGCAAAAGTTTCACTCTATTGTCAAGATGTAGAGCTACCTCGTCCGTCTATTACCGGGAAGGGGTTGAGTTGGACTTGTAATTTAGACTTTTTATGAAACTTAATTTAGCCCGTGCATCTTTTTGTTACATATTGTTTCAGTTTTGGTGATTACAGCACATTTTAATTCCACTTGTTTTGCTTGATTTTATTATCCCAAAATCGCGAAAATGAAGTGATCTGGTTTTTACGAAAATATGAAAAACGCGAAAATAAAGTGCCGCGAAATATCGCCATCTCAAGAAATTTTGACGTCGCAAAAATGTGTAATGAGGTGTAACATCAGAGCTCCTTTCCACCAGGATTCTTATTTGTATCCTTTCATACTACTAATTTGAAAAGTTAGTGGGGGGGGGGGGGGGGGGTTGACATGAATGGAAAACCAAAACTTTAAAAAATAAAACAAATAGACGTGCCAAGTCAAACGGAAGTAAGAAAGTGCAAGCAAGAAGCGCACCATTTTTTATTATCTAGTTGGTCTTTTACGGGGACTTCTAGGAAATTGATCACAATACCTTTTCAAAAATAAGGCCCTTCCTAAAACCCTTAAACCCTGTTTAAAAATTGAGGCCCTCCACCAAATCGGCGCACAAAAATTGCAACTCCCCCCCCCCCCCCCCCACCTTCCAACATGTGTCATGTTCTGTTGGAAATTAAAATTTAAAGCTTCAAAACTACCTACAAGGCGTTGCCTACATACTCCCAAAAATTGTTTTAAGCTTGTCTTGTGGTTGCGTTTTCAGCAAAGTCGGACCCTGCCACAATGGACCGTGACTACTTGATTTAGCAACCCCTTTTTGAGAAAGCGCCACAAATGAATAATGATCCAATAATATAAAAGCAATTCCCTACCCTCCTGCGCAGAGCTTTCTGTGTCGCTCGTTTACTTTGCTCCTCGTGTGATGTGGAGCAAAGTAAACGAGCGACACAGAAAGCTCTGCGCACGAGGGTACCAGCCCCCTTGAAGAAGGTTTTCTGAAAAAATTCCCGGCCCGGTCCTTTTCGTCCGCGTTACGTGACGTCATGAGCACGTGGTCTCCCTATCTTGTGACTCGGCGAAGCATAAATGGCGGACGACAAAGACCACGAGGAAGAGAAAGCGGATGAATCCGCCGAAGAGAGCGCCTCAGACCCTGAAGACATGACAAACGGAGGCGAAAACGACGAAGGGGATGACGAGGAATTCGACGATCCAGAAGGATTCGTAGATGACATTCCCGAACAAGGTAAAAAGTGAAGCACTTGGATTGATCACCCACACCCCGCTATCGAACTCCCGGCTTTTCACAATTCTCGTAAAATATTCCTTTAATGGCCTTTCTACAATAGCTTAGCCCTCAAAGTTATTAAGCCATTCCATATCGAAGGCCATATTGTATTTAAAAAGTATAGTTGTGTGTTAATTGTGTGATTTTCTGGTCTTGAATGAGCTATGCTTCTCTCACGTGGCCGGTTCAAGATGGTCTCCCTCTCTTCTTTGCCTCGTTCAGATATCTTATCTCCGGCCACCCTTCCCCCTCCCCACCCTCTATTCTTTCTATGTTAACGTCTTTTTGTAAAGACATTTGTTTGTATTTCCCTGTTAATTCAGTTCTGCAGTTCTGACTTTCGGGGTTATAATTTATTCATTTGATTTGTGGGTCGTCAGAAAGCGCGAAATTTCCACTGCTCTTTTTTGAAGATCGGGTAAAACGTTTCAACACTGATTTAAATTCAAGAAACCTTAGCCATAACTTATTTGCCTGAGTTTTACTACAGCCTGTGGTATGACTTTTGAATTTATTTTTGTAAACATAGACATGTCATTAATAAGTCTGTTCATTTCTTTACTAACGCACTAGTCAAAGATAGACATCCCATAAAACAAGAACAGCAACAAGTTACTGCCCCGCCCCCCTAGAGAAACAAGCTTTACAAAAAAAAACACTTCCACGGCTATGCCTCCCTCAATTGACTAGTGCATAACATTTCTCTAGTACTAGTCTTCTGGAAAATCGTCCATGACCTCAATCTAATTTTCAAGGAATGATGCAAAAACTCAATAATATCTAGTAAATCTTCACTTTTTTATTATTTAATTGTCTAAGTGGGTTTATCCCATTCAGTTGAATTTATAATGTTATTCCTAAAGTTCATTATTTCTTTGTCTAGATGTCCATTTATTTTAAGTTGAGGGATGGGTAGTGTTTTAAATACCAATAGAAAAAATCTAATTATCACAGCTATTTAGATATCCATTGCATATGCAGCAAATGCCACCTTTCCAAATTCCTCTCCCTTCGGGTCTCTATGATGAAAACTTTTATTGGAATTACCGTACGAAGTTCACATGAACAGTGTGTTCAACTTTGGCTGTAACTGAGAGACTCTTGAACTATTTTAAACCCCCTTATTTATCTGATGTACACAACTAAAACCAGTTGATTTTTTTTGCAGAACTTCTTGGAGATATCTTGCGACAGAAACCCTCAGAAACTGAGGGAACAGACTGTATCATTGTTGTGGACAATGTGCCAAAAGTTGGGCCTGAGCGTGTGGAAAAATTAAAAAATGTTATTCGTAAAGTCTTCTCAAAGTTTGGCCAGATTGTAACAGAGCATTACCCCATGGAGAAGGATTTGACAAGAGGGTGAGATTTATTTTTGTAACATTGGTGATATTGATGATCTTTATTTTTTATACTGTTATTGTCTTTTATCATCATCACCACCATCACCATCGTTCATCCTTTCATAATCACTACATAAGCCATTGGTTATGATGGTTTTCATCAATCATTTCATTATCACTACATAAGCCATTGGTTATAATGTTTTTTATCAATCATTTCATTATCACTACATAAGCCATTGGTTATGATGGTTTTTATCAATCATTTCATTGTCACTACATAAGCCATTGGTTATAATGTTTTTTATCAATCATTTCATTATCACTACATAAGCCATTGGTTACGATGGTTTTTATCAATCATTTCATTATCACTACATAAGCCATTGGTTATGATGGTTTTTATCAATCATTTCATTATCACTACATAAGCCATTGGTTATGATGGTTTAAACTCCCTCAAAATGAATTTAATGCTGCTAGTTATACTCATGTAAAAAGTTCATATCTCCCCTCGTCTATTGCAGTTGTAACATATACAGTCCTCTGGTCTCTATGATGAAAACCTTTATTGGAATTACCGTACGAAGTTCTTATGGACAGTGTGTTCAGCTTTGGCTGTAACTGAGGGACCAAAGGATTGCTTTCCCTCTGGGTTTCCTCTCACTTTTATGTCATTTTTTAGTCTGCTTATATGGTATTGTATTGTGTAGGTACATCTTTCTGGAGTTTTCAAATGCCAGTGATGCAGTACGTGCTGTCAAGACGGCTAATGGCTACAAACTGGATAAGCACCATATCTTTGCTGTCAACCACTTTGAGGATTTTAACAAGCTGTTGTCTCTCAAAGAAGAATGGCAAGAGCCCACTAAACAGCCGTATGAACAGCAGGAAAATCTTCGCAGCTGGCTTCTTGATCCTGATTGTAATGATCAGTATTCAGTCATTCACTCTGCTGGTGATAAGCTTTCCATCTTCTCGAACACGCCGCAAGAACCTATTCTAGTCAGGGAGAGGGATGTAAGTGTTAAAAAATTTGTTTATTTTTTTCCTTTTCTTATCCAAGCTCACACTAGAAAACTCTTGAGTCTCGATGATGAAAACCTTTATTGGAATTACCGTACGAAGTTCACATGAACTGTGTGTTCAACTATGGCTGTAACTGAGAGACATGAGAAATAGAACTCTATCAATCACTCACAATCCACTCAGTCTGTAAAATCTCTTTCACAGACTCCTGTATTAATTCTTGAATCTATTTTTAAAGCTGAACATGAATAGGCCAAAATATAAATTGTACTCGAAACAAGCAATAATAACGTATTTCTAATTCCCCCTAGAATTGGACTGAAATGTATGCTCAGTGGTCTCCAAAGGGTACATACCTTGCGACTTTCCACAAGCAAGGTATTGCTCTTTGGGGTGGAGAGGACTTTAAGCGTATCATGAGATTCAACCACCCAGGAGTGCAACTGATAGACTTTTCTCCTTGCGAAAGGTAAGCATGAAACAACGTCCCTAGATTAGCAAGCTTTAGATTTGATGCTGAGAACAAGTGCTTAAGTTGTCATATCTCAATCTAAGTAAAAGATTTGACAAACACGGGTTTTTTGTGAGCAAGTCTATGAATTTTAAGACAGATTTTTTTTAGTCTCCAAGTGCACTTGTGACTATTCTTATTATCAAATACATCTATTTTAAAATTCCTGTCAATTCAATAGGAAAGAGCGATAGGCAAATGACAGTTCTACAGCCAAAAGGACCCAAAATATCTGTTCCAAATTCAGAAAAATATAAAGATACAACTATTATTAATATATGGTTCTGAAATTTCTTGAATTTATATATCACCTTTTTTACAACTAATTGCAACCCACAAACACCTTAAGCTCGTAGAACTGCCATTCAGCAATTGCCATGTTGTTCATGCTGATATTTTTTTTAAAAGGCAAACAAAGCAGACAAAAAATGGAACCCAGGAACAATAATTACAACAGTTTCTTGTTTTTGTTTCCCATTCGTGTCATAAGAATTGCTTGCAGGTATATAAATTGCAGTTATTTACTTCTGTACTTGATTTATCTATTTCTCTAATGCACCCTATTCAAGGTTAGCACAATTTTAACTCTATTTGAAACCAGCCTTGCTGTGATGAACAACCTTAGGACACCTATGATTGCATAGATGATCTCATTTTTTTTTTTTTGTTCTGAGCAAGGCTGGTATTTGAACTCTATTGGAAGTGACATTATCCTGTTCACATTTTGGGATGTCTTTTTTCTTACTGTCAATCTCTCCTCTCCTGGGGTGTGGTATCATTCTCTTTCTTTATCTCTAATATCTTTTATCTAACCGTAGGTGTTGCTTTACCTGAACCCCCGCCTCACCTCTCCGGATTTTGCCCTTTATTGAGTCTCAGTGGTTGTGATTAAGGTTGTTTTGTGTATTTGTTCTAGATATCTTGTGAGCTTTAGTCCTATTGTGACCAATACAGAAGATCCAACAGTAAGTGGGTAGTTAGCAGAATAGAGAATAACTATCCCAGGAATAGAATATAACACTGATTGGAAGTGAAAGGAAATAGAAGACATTGTGGTATTTCACATTGTAGAATACAGGGGCCATTGCGGGATTTCTTTGGGGGTCACTAATATCTTGAACAAATGACAGGATGTACCTGTGTATCAGCTCCTTGTCCAAGCGGAATCGGCACTGCCCCTCCCTCTCCCGTGATCTGCCTTGCCGTGATGAAGAACCTTAGGACACCTATGATCTCTGGTAGAGATGATCTCCTTGTTATTCTGAGCTTGGCTTGATACTAGATATAATATTGGTATTCTTTTTGGGTCAATAATTTCCCTCCTTCCCCCATTTGTTATCACCAAACTATGCATATTATGTGGTCACTTGCTCACCAAGAGATGAGGGAGGTTTTCATAAATATGTGGAACACACTTAAGCTTACTTATCGCTAATACACTTTGTTCTTTGACAATTACACTTTATCTAAAGGTTTAGCTATCTACCATTGCAATAAAGGAAGTCTAACTAATGTTACCTTTGTGTTTAGGGAATTGTCATCTGGGAAATCAGAACTGGTCTGAAAAAGAGGGGTTTCCTCGCAGGAGATACATCACAGTGGCCTGCTTTCAAGTATGTTCCACAAATCTATAAAAAATAAAACCCTAAGAAAACTAACTCACCAGATCAATATGTTGTTAACTGGTTTATACAAGTGGACAGAAAAAGATGCAGTCTTTACTTTTTTCTGCATTTTTTTTTTATTTTTTTATTTTTATTTTTTTTTACTAAAACTGTTTTTTGCCACTAGATGGAGTAATGATGGCAAATACTTTGCTAGAATGGCCCCTGACAGTATAAGTGTCTATGAGACGCCGGTGAGTGTACACAGACAAAAGATGAATATAAAAGAAGAACACTGCATTAACCAAGGGAATTCTCAAATTATTATTTTCTTTTTGCATGCTATACACTATTAAATTTTAAAAAAAATATTCTCAATGATTTTGGAAGGTTCCATAAACCAACAAGACACCATACCCTATTTACATTTCCCAGCATTCAGTAGAAACATTGCGATACCCATGGTGTTTTTGGATGGCAGCACTGCCACCTGGCAATTGCCATTACTATTTGTACAGACAACATATTTTTAAATAGTCACATAAAGTGGCCATTATTGCTATTATGCCTCCCCTTGCCATGATGAATAAACTTAGGACACCTTATGATCAAACTTGATTATACAACGGTTACCCTCCTGAGCAAGGACCCCAACCAGCCATCCCCTGCCTTGCTAGCCCATCACTGCCTTCTTACCTGGCCTGCCATTGCTTTCAGTCATTTGGTTTGCTGGACAAGAAAAGCTTGAAAATACAAGGAGTCAAGTAAGTGACCGTGACACACATCATGTAAAGCCTCCTATAACATTAAAGCAGTTGTATAATATCCATTGGTGTGGTTATTGGACAGCCTTCTGAAAATTTGCTGACCATCTCCATCCAGACAGAAATTATATTTTGTTTTGTTTTGAAACTGACATGGAAAAAGAAAACTTCAGCACCCAAACCGCCTCCAAACTCATAATGACCTGCTCTTCTTTTCGAAAAGGCTGTTGGTACATATTCTCTTACGTAAATACCTGTTTAAGACCCCATTCCCCCTTGCTAGATCACCCCCTAACCAATTGGTACCACCCAATTAGCAATCTTTAAGGGCCTATGGTACTATCTCGTTGCTATGAAACACCATTGCTACGAAAGGGAAAAGTGCAACATTTGATTAAATAAACGAAAATCGCTGCGCGTCCCCCAGGTTGATTCCGCACCTTTGACTCATAAGCAAGGGCTCCAGGTTCGATACCCAGTCAAATCTTTTTTTTTCCCAAGAGGTAAAAATAAACTTTCGACATTTTGTAGAAGAAAATTCAATTTTTATATGTTTTTAGAGAATAAAAATAGATGGCAAAAAAAAAGGATGGCCATTTCCACGCGAGAAAAACTTGTTAATTTTGAACATTTTACAACAACTGTGATTTTTTTTTCACTCAAACCATTGATATTACAGTACCATTCCTAACAACTAAGCACATGGGATTTTTGAAGAAACGAAAAAGTTATTACCAAATATGTGGTTTTTAAAGAACATAAAATTTGCCATTTCTCGCGGTATCAAAATTTCTGCAAAAAATATGATAGATTTAAACAGTAGCTTCTTCAACATGTTTTTCTCTTCAGGGTCATGTGACCATGTGAGGGGTCAGATGACATCATCGCTTGTGTCATTCATGTCTAAAACACTTATAAGTTTTTACAAAAAAATAGAAGCTTTTATAAACCAAACAAATTTCCCTATTAATGGACTCAAAAGATAGTACCATAGGTATTAGAGATAAGTGCTCCCTATGAAATAAGCACCCCTGGGGTATATTTGAAGGTGCATTGCACACTAGTAGTGAGATTGTTATTCCACATGGTTTTGACGGGGAAATGAATAAACTGTTAAATCAGTGTTTAAATTTAGGGATTTCCAGTGGTCTCCGGTAGACAACATCATTGCCTTCTGGGTTCCTGAAGTGAAAGACACGCCCGCCAGGGTGACCCTCATGCAGATTCCAGAACGACATGAAGTCCGGGTCAAAAATCTTTTCAATGTGTCAGATGTAAGTCAGATTTTCACAAAACTACTATAGTAGGGAAGAAAGTACCAAAGCATAAACAAACTTAGTTGCAAGAAAGACTAAGTAATGTTTGGAATATTTAAAACTTTATCTCTGTTTTTGTCTTTGTTCAATTACAACTCAGTTTGTAATTTGAGTGTTAGTTACAGTATTGTAACAAATAACTATTCCAAAGATAATTTGATTGTGTGCAAGCAGCTGATGAAATATTCCAAAGCCAGTTCTGCTACTGATTATGGTGATGTGAACATGGAAGATTGTTCTGATGCTTGCACTTTGTTATTCCATCCCTTCTTCACTCTAGAGCTCTATGCTCCAAGTAATTGTTGATATTTTTTGTTTTGACAGTGCAAAATGTACTGGCAGAATAAGGGAGACTTCTTCTGTGTCAAAGTTGACAGATATACAAAGAGTAAAAAGGTAAAGTCTATTCCATAAACCTTAAGTATAAGTTCAGCATAAGTTCAGTCAGATTTAGGGTCTTCACAGCATGTCATAAACAAGAGAGTGTGCAAGAGGTGCTGTGACATCTTTCAAAAAATACTTTTTTGGGAAGCACGTGCCCCTGACCTACCAGAGTGCGCAATTTACAAGTGTTGTTGTATACTTTTGAATAGCCCCACCCACAAAGTTTTATTAAGAACATGCTATTTGACAACAGGACACAGATTTTGTGAGTTACAAAACAGGGTAGAAATAGATGACAATATACAAGCTTTGACTTCTTTTTCAGGCACTTTACTATAACTTTGAGCTGTTCCGTGTGAGAGAGAGACAGATCCCAGTGGACAGCTTGGAGATGAAAGGTAAGCAGCCTGGCCAACACAAGGTTTCCATTTGGTGGGAGGGGCATTATTCTCAGAGGTTTGATATTTAAACAGGTCACCATGTTACGTTCCTGCATAACACCAAATAACGCAGAGCATCCATTTCCAATTGCTATTATTGTTATTCATCTATCAGACTTCAATTGTGTATAGCAAATCATTTCACAATTACAAAGGAGTGATGTTCTTAAAAGACACTAAAATCTCTGTTGTACAAAGTGCAAACATGATGAAAGGTTCCTTTGCCAGTTCTGCTACTGATTTACAGTGCTGATAGCTGGGAAGCTCCAATCTGATGACAATACATTTCCATTTACACTTATTTCAAATGACAACCTGTATTGTATTATGTAACATATAAATGACTATTTAAAATTACTCTTGTTAGGACACCTTGTTATTTCAGACAGACAGATAATCCAAAGAGCCAAAATATAAAGAAGTCCTCCGTTGTTACCTAATCTCACGTTCAGAGACACTGTATTACCGTATCAAGGTTGTCCATGAAGTAACTGTTGTGGTTTCAAATGTGGCATGGTTTGAATTTTTTTCAAACTGGTTTGAATTTTTCAAACTAGCTCATTTTTGGATACCTAGCATTCTAAAAGGGATTTTATTTTTGGGGAGTCATTAATAAAACAGGGGCTTGGATTTTTGGGGGGTTGGGAGGTGTAACTAAAAGAACTAGATAAAAGATTATGCAAATATCCCCTTTTCAAACCAGTTTTAACAATTTCAAACCAAGAAGCATTTCAAACCACAACATAACTTTAAGTGTTTTCTTAAAATATTGTTTTTCCTCAGTGATATAAGGCACAAATAGCATACAGTATTCTTGCTGTTTGTAACATATTGATTTAGCATGTGTCTTTGTTTGTACTGATAATTGGAATGTTGCAGAGCCCATCATCTCATTCGCTTGGGAACCTGGCGGTAGCAAGTTCTGTGTTCTCCATGGTGACTCCAGCAGAATCTCAGCCAGCTTCTACAACATGGAGAAGCAGGGAAGTGTGGACTTGCAAAGTGAGTGGAGTTTATTTCAATTGTAAGTCATATAGTCATTAAATATGCATGCAAACTTATAATTAACATGACAAAAAAAACATGACATAACGCTTATAAAAAGCTCATTTCACATCTAATAAGGCTGAAAATTACTTTAACTTTTAAGTACTTAGTGAGTAATAGCAAAAAAAAAAATGTCAAATGCAACTTTTTTTAAAAATTGATGGCCATTGTAAGAAGTGTGCCTTCTTTCTCTATCTGAAATTGTGCATTTTCCAGGTTTTTCCATCATGTCATAATTGACACAAACATAATGCATTCTTTGTTTGTGTTTATTTTTGTTTATTTAAAGTCACTTTAAGTAAAAATTTGATTATTTACTTTACACTTATTACCCCAGGAACAATGCCATAATCAAACACTCAGTGCACCCAAGCAAGTGATGAACTCTTCCTAAGCCAGTTCTGCTACTGATTTTTAGTGCTGAGATCCAGGAAGTTTGTTTCTGATGCTAAACAGCTAAGAACTGAAGGACAATATGGCCAGACTTTGTATAATTAGTGCTTGTCTCATTAGCACAATTTGTGTCCCCAGAAACTTATGAGAAGCGTCAAGCTAACACCATCAGCTGGTCGCCCAATGGTCAGTTCTGTGTCCTTGCTGGCTTGAGAAGGTATTGTTAAGATATGAGCATCATTACTATAAAACCCTTCACTTTTGTTAAAGCATTAGTTTTCTTCTGGCGGGCCAACGAAGTCAGTTATCATGCACTATAGCTATTTTAAAGATAATTCAAGATTGTGTGCAAGCACTTGATGAAATATTCCAAAGCCAGTTCTGCTACTGATTATAGTGATGTGAACATGGAAGATTGTTCTGATGCTAGCACTTTGTTATACCACCCTTGTAAAATCCAATTTTAATGCACAACAACAAAACCTTAGGTTGGCTGGTGCAACTGAGTTGATAAAACACCTTTTGCTGCCTAGGTATTGTTGTGTTCCCAGTTTTGTGCATTGCATTATTGTCCTAATTCATTTTCAATTGTTCATCAGTATGTCTGGAGTCCTAGAGTTCCATGACACAGGAGACTGGGTGTGTATGAACCAGGCCGAGCACTTCATGGCTACTGACGTCGAGTGGGATCCCACTGGAAGATATGTCGCCACCTCTGTCAGCTGGTGGGCACATAAGGTTGGTTGATAACAGTAGACCATACACCCTCATGATTCCCCTTTCTCTGCATGTGTGCTACAAGCTTAACTAGACACTGATTTGGGTGAAAATAAATGATAACTTATGAAGAAGTTGTGTGGTAATTTTTATCTACAAGCCATCTAAATTTTTTTTGCATATGATGTATTTGTGTAGGTGTAGTAGCCTTACCTAGTGTGTGTAGGTTTATTTTAGCCATGCCTCATGCGTAGTTATGGAAGCCTTAGATACCTTGTGTGTAGCCATGCCTTGTGTGTAGTTATGACAGCCTTAGATACCCTGTGTGTAGTTATGGAAGCCTTAGATACCCTGTGTGTAGTTATGGAAGCCATAGATACCCTGTGTGTAGCCCTGCCTTGTGCGTAGTTATGGAAGCCTTAGATACCCTGTGTGTAGCCATGCCTTGTGCGTAGTTATGGAAGCCTTAGATACCCTGTGTGTAGTTATGGAAGCCTTAGATACCCTGTGTGTAGTTATGGAAGCCGTAGATACCCTGTGTGTAGCCATGCCTTGTGCGTAGTTATGGAAGCCTTAGATACCCTGTGTGTAGTTATGGAAGCCTTAGATACCCTGTGTGTAGTTATGGAAGCCGTAGATACCCTGTGTGTAGGCATGCCTTGTGCGTAGTTATGGAAGCCTTAGATACCCTGTGTGTAGCCATGCCTTGTGCGTAGTTGTGGAAGCCTTAGATACCCTGTGTGTAGTTATGGAAGCCTTAGATACCCTGTGTGTAGTTATGGAAGCCGTAGATACCCTGTGTGTAGCCATGCCTTGTGCGTAGTTATGGAAGCCTTAGATACCCTGTGTGTAGTTATGGAAGCCTTAGATACCCTGTGTGTAGTTATGGAAGCCGTAGATACCCTGTGTGTAGGCATGCCTTGTGTGTAGTTATGGAAGCCATGGATACCCTGTGTGTAGGCATGCCTTGTGTGTAGTTATGGAAGCCGTAGATACCCTGTGTGTAGCCATGCCGTGTGTAGTTATGGAACCATGTCCCATGTATGGAGCTGTTGTAGTAAACTAGACCTTTTTTTTCTTGCAGGTTGATAATGGGTACTTCATCTGGTCCTTCCAAGGCAAGCTACTACAGCGACATGCATTAGACCAATTCTGTCAGTTTCTGTGGAGACCGCGCCCAGCAACTCTGTTGGATGAAGATGCTATTAAGGTGTGAATGGAGTGCATTGTTCTAGATTACACTAGCACAAGTACTTGTTCATATTCTAAATGCCCCTCTTATTGTGAAGATCTGTGATAGATAGGTGGTTCAGCCTTTGCTTTTGAAGCCAAATGTCCTGGATTTGAGACCAGGTCATGTAAGCTTGGAAATTATTTTTGAGGAGTCAAAAAATTACTCTATACATTGAAAACTGTGAATCCCTCATCTTCCCTCTTTGAAGATGTTAAGTGGAAGGTTTTCATCTCAACCCGTATGGTAAGACAGAAAAAATGCTAGGTATGCTGGCCCATGGTACCAACTTCAATGACAGTGTTTACACACTTACCCACATTCATGATAGTAAACTGTGGGCGACAGTCAGAACCTTAATACTGATGATTGAAAACCAGTTATGCGTGAAGTGCTTAGAGAATTTGTAATAAGCTCTATAAAACAAGTTCATTTTCAATATCAATGTTTGATGTTCTGATCACCAGAAACTCAAGAAAGACATCAAGAAATACCAACGCACTTTTGAGATTAAGGACCGCATGAGCCAGTCCAGGGCCTCCAAGGTAAGAATTGTGTATTGTCAGATTGAGCTCCTGCCCTGTGAAAACAGCACCAACATCAGTCAGCATCGCTTTTACTGCTTTGCTTGGCTGGCCACACAAATAAATAAATTTTGATAAACTATTTTGCAGCCTATCCCATCTTGATGTACAAACAGCACCTCCCATCTTGGTGCATTGCATCTAGTGCATTGAGGCATCGTTGTCATGCTAGTTGGCTAGAGACATTGCTTGTTTAACAATTTTCTATTGGCTAAAAAAAACTGTCAATGTGGCAACGGTAGCCTGTGTTATAAAGTTTAAACATAGGGTTCTGATATAAAAGGGAAAGCTCCTCCCACCCCCAGGCAATTATAATCATAAACTGCGAAGCTAGCAGTCACAAGTTATAAGTCTCTTGTAAAATTGCTTATCTCTAGATAGATAGATATATAAGTTCTCTTAAGAATATGAAATTTGAATTTAGCACTCAGAGCATTTGTCCTGACATGTTGACTCATTGATGGCTAGTTGTTAACTGATTGTTCTTGAGCCCTGGGGTGGGAAAAATAATATTAGAGACCTCCAATCTTGGCGTCACTTGCATCCTGTGTTGCACCTGATGTATGCCTGGAGGAAAAGTGAAGTGCATTGGTGATACTTGAATGGGGAAGTCATGCTTGAACCCATCACAGCTGATTCACTACAATCACACTTGTAACTTATAGAACAAACTGTTGAAAGGGTCTCTGTGAGATGCCATTTTGATAGCCTAGCAATTTGGCAAGTGTCATACGTCTTTAAAGTTATAGTAAAACACCTGAATATAAGAACCTAGAATTTTCAAGATCAGCGTTAATAGGTTCTTATGTTGCCCATACACGGAACAATATCAGTCACAATGAATATAACAATCAATGCTGACCACAACATAAGCCCATGAGTGCTGTGTACCAAAAATTATTTAAAAGTCCTTTTTCTCTCTTATCAACCATAAATGAAAATTTTAACAAAATATATGAGATACAGTAAGATCCTATTCTCCCCCATCAGGCTGATAAGGTTCTTATAAAAGGTGCTTAAAATGCCAAATTTCAGTCTGTAGGTTCGTTATTTCTGGGTTCTTATAGACGAGTGTTTACTGTATGCATTAATATAAACCATGTATGAGTTCCGAGAAGTCATCACTGTTCCCACATATTCTAGGAACTGATTGAGCGCCGGCGTCGCAAGATGAAGGAGTTTGAAGGCTACCGACAGAAGAAGAGCAATGAGTTTATCCAGCAGAAGAAACAGAGGCTTGAGCTGCGCAATGGTAAGGATTGCCAGTCTCTCTCTCTCTCTTTTTTTTTTTTTAATCTATCAGCATCGAGCGGCTAGAGGCAGGTGTAATGCAGGCTACGCTGGAGACTTCCAATAGACACACTGCTTTTACAATTTTGAAATATTTTTCGCGGAAGGCAAGAACGAAAGTTAGTCACACATGTAAAGCAACAACAGATCATGTTAAAAACTTAATATTCTTTCTTTTTCCCTATCAGGCTTAGACACTGACGACTTTGAGTCGGAGACAGCCCAAGAGATTGATGAGGAAGTTGTTGAATTCTTTGTAAAGGAAGAGATTATAGACGTCGAGGAATAATTCATCCAGCACCCGTCATCGTCGCCGCCGCCATTTGCCGAGTTTGAGGGTTCCTGACGTCCATCAAAACCTTTACGCAGAGAAGCTCAGAGCAACCCCTGAGTGTTCTGAGCCATCCTTTCAATCTAATAGTGTTAATCAGATTTGCCTTGAGATATCTTGTTATAGAAAGAACTATTCAAATTCACTCACAAGTAGCTTAACCTGGGTCTGTCATTATGTTTTCATTTTATGCTGACACAATAGGGTCCATTGCCTTTTGCGCCCACATTTTTTTCGCTAAATGTTCAGCGCTCTTCCCGAGCCTCGTTTCAGTGGTGTCCCTTCCCATGATGCCGCTCGTTGTGCGAGGTTCGTTATTCTTTGTTGCGCGTGCGCATTGGAGAATATCAAATAGCGTCGATCGAAGAGCATCTTGGGAAGAGTCATCGTCGAAAAGGGACGCCGGGGAGATAGCACAACCTAATCAATTGTACTATTATTTTTCTATAATTAGAATATTAAAGTGGCATATCCTGAATGTGGCTAGTTTAGTTATTCTTTGGAAACTAATATTCCTTGAAAAGCGACGCAGAGCCGTAACAGGCCTAGCCTCCCTAGCAAGAGCGAGCGACGCCTGCCTAAAAACGCCTGCGAGGGAGGCTAGAGCATACCACACAAGAGCACAATACAAATATATTAAGAAAATATTGGGGGGGGGCTACATTTCCTTATAATTTAAAAAAAAAAAAAGATGTGGGTTGCAAATGTGCCCCACCCTCGGCTACGGCCTTGTGACGTGTGTTAGGACAATGATACAAGACGAGCAACTATCTCTGATGCTTTCGGATATGTTGAAGTCGGGGATGCAGACAAGGAGTAGCTATTGCGCCCTCCGATAAATCGACTCTTAGCGATTTGAACAATTGACCCTTGGCGCTTTAACAATTGGCATTTTGCGCACCATGAGTGGTATAGAGCCTTTGCGCGCACTTTAAGTGATATAGACCCTTTGAGCACTGTGAGTAATAAATACCCTTTGTGCGCCGTTAGTTATATAGACACCATGCGCGCCGAGAGTAATATAGACCCTTTGCGTGCCGAGAGTAATATAGACCCTTTGCGTGCCGTGAGTAATATAGACCCTTTGCGTGCCGAGAGTAATATAGACCCTTTGCGTGCCGTGAGTAATATAGACCTTTTGCGCGCCGTGAGTAATATAGACCCTTTGCGTGCCGTGAGTAATATAGACCCTTTGAGTGCCGTTAGTAATATAGACCCTTTGCGTGCCGTGAGTAATATAGACCCTTTGCGTGCCGTGAGTAATATAGACCCTTTGCGTGCCGTGAGTAATATAGACCCTTTGCGTGCCGTGAGTAATATAGACCCTTTGCGCACTGTGAGTAATATAGACCCTTTTCGTGCCGTGAGTAATATAGACCCTTTGAGCGACGTTAGTAATATAGACCCTTTGCGTGCCGTGAGTAATATAGACCCTTTGCGTGCCGTGAGTAATATAGACCTTTTGCGTGCCGTGAGTAATATAGACCCTTTGCGTGCAGTGAGTAATATAGACCCTTTGCGTGCCGTGAGTAATATAGACCCTTTGAGCGACGTTAGTAATATAGACCTTTTGCGCGCCGTGAGTAATATAGACCCTTTGCGCACCGTGAGTAATATAGACCCTTTGCGTGCCGTGAGTACTATAGACCCTTTGCGTGCCGTGAGTAATATAGACCTTTTGCGTGCCGTGAGTAATATAGACCCTTTGCGCACCGTGAGTAATATAGACCCTTTGAGCGACGTTAGTAATATAGACCTTTTGCGCGCCGTGAGTAATATAGACCCTTTGCGTGCCGTGAGTAATATAGACCCTTTGCGTGCCGTGAGTAATATAGACCTTTTGCGTGCCGTGAGTAATATAGACCCTTTGCGTGCAGTGAGTAATATAGACCTTTTGCGTGCCGTGAGTAATATAGACCTTTTGCGTGCCGTGAGTAATATAGACCCTTTGCGCACCGTAAGTAATATAGACCCTTTGCGCACCGTGAGTAATATAGACCTTTTGCGTGCCGTGAGTAATATAGACTCTTTGCGTGCCGTGAGTAATATAGACCCTTTGAGTGCCGTGAGTAATATAGACCCTTTGCGTGCCGTGAGTAATATAGACCCTTTGCGCACCGTGAGTAATATAGACCCTTTGCGCACCGTGAGTAATATAGACCCTTTGCGTGCCGTGAGTAATATAGACCCTTTGAGCGACGTTAGTAATATAGACCTTTTGCGCGCCGTGAGTAATATAGACCCTTTGCGCACCGTGAGTAATATAGACCCTTTGCGTGCCGTGAGTAATATAGACCCTTTGCGTGCCGTGAGTAATATAGACCTTTTGCGTGCCGTGAGTAATATAGACCCTTTGCGCACCGTGAGTAATATAGACCCTTTGCGTGCCGTGAGTAATATAGACCTTTTGCGCGCCGTGAGTAATATAGACCCTTTGCGTGCCGTTAGTAATATAGACCCTTTGCGTGCCGTGAGTAATATAGACCCTTTGCGCACCGTGAGTAATATAGACCCTTTGCGTGCCGTGAGTAATATAGACCCTTTGAGTGCCGTTAGCAATATAGACCCTTTGTGTGCCGTGAGTAATATAGACCCTTTGCGTGCCTTGAGTAATATAGACCCTTTGCGCACCGTGAGTAATATAGACCCTTTGCGTGCCGTGAGTAATATAGACCCTTTGCGTGCCGTGAGTAATATAGACCTTTTGCGTGCCGTGAGTAATATAGACCCTTTGCGCACCGTGAGTAATATAGACCCTTTGAGCGACGTTAGTAATATAGACCTTTTGCGCACCGTGAGTAATATAGACCCTTTGCGTGCCGTGAGTAATATAGACCCTTTGCGTGCCGTGAGTAATATAGACTTTTTGCGTGCCGTGAGTAATATAGACCCTTTGCGTGCCGTGAGTAATATAGACCTTTTGCGTGCCGTGAGTAATATAGACCTTTTGCGTGCCGTGAGTAATATAGACCCTTTGCGCACCGTAAGTAATATAGACCCTTCGCGCACCGTGAGTAATATAGACCCTTTGCGTGCCGTGAGTAATATAGACCTTTTGCGTGCCGTGAGTAATATAGACTCTTTGTGTGCCGTGAGTAATATAGACCCTTTGAGTGCCGTGAGTAATATAGACCCTTTGCGCACCGTGAGTAATATAGACCCTTTGCGCACCGTGAGTAATATAGACCTTTTGCGTGCCGTGAGTAATATAGACTCTTTGCGTGCCGTGAGTAATATAGACCCTTTGAGTGCCGTGAGTAATATAGACCCTTTGCGTGCCGTGAGTAATATAGACCCTTTGCGTGCAGTGAGTAATATAGACCCTTTGCGCACCGTGAGTAATATAGACCCTTTGCGTGCCGTGAGTAATATAGACCCTTTGCGCACCGTGAGTAATATAGACCCTTTGCGTGCCGTGAGTAATATAGACCCTTTGAGTGCCGTTAGCAATATAGACCCTTTGTGTGCCGTGAGTAATATAGACCCTTTGCGTGCCTTGAGTAATATAGACCCTTTGCGCACCGTGAGTAATATAGA
The DNA here is from genome assembly GCF_932526225.1 of Nematostella vectensis. NCBI lineage: Eukaryota > Metazoa > Cnidaria > Anthozoa > Actiniaria > Edwardsiidae > Nematostella > Nematostella vectensis. Next base: position 6,943,086 of record NC_064045.1, on the reverse strand, counting down.
CCCTTTGCGTGCCGTGAGTAATATAGACCCTTTGCGTGCCGTGAGTAATATAGACCTTTTGCGTGCCGTGAGTAATATAGACCCTTTGCGCACCGTGAGTAATATAGACCCTTTGAGCGACGTAAGTAATATAGACCTTTTGCGCACCGTGAGTAATATAGACCCTTTGCGTGCCGTGAGTAATATAGACCCTTTGCGTGCCGTGAGTAATATAGACTTTTTGCGTGCCGTGAGTAATATAGACCCTTTGCGTGCCGTGAGTAATATAGACCTTTTGCGTGCCGTGAGTAATATAGACCTTTTGCGTGCCGTGAGTAATATAGACCCTTTGCGCACCGTAAGTAATATAGACCCTTTGCGCACCGTGAGTAATATAGACCCTTTGCGTGCCGTGAGTAATATAGACCTTTTGCGTGCCGTGAGTAATATAGACTCTTTGTGTGCCGTGAGTAATATAGACCCTTTGAGTGCCGTGAGTAATATAGACCCTTTGCGCACCGTGAGTAATATAGACCCTTTGTGTGCTGTGAGTAATATAGACCCTTTGCGTGCCGTGAGTAATATAGACCCTTTGCGCACCGTGAGTAATATAGACCCTTTACGTGCCGTGAGTAATATAGATCCTTTGCGTGCCGTGAGTAATATAGACCTTTTGCGTGCCGTGAGTAATATAGACCCTTTGCGCACCGTGAGTAATATAGACCCTTTGAGCGACGTTAGTAATATAGACCTTTTGCGCGCCGTGAGTAATATAGACCCTTTGCGTGCCGTGAGTAATATAGACCCTTTGCGTGCCGTGAGTAATATAGACCTTTTGCGTGCCGTGAGTAATATAGACCCTTTGCGTGCCGTGAGTAATATAGACCTTTTGCGTGCCGTGAGTAATATAGGCCTTTTGCGTGCCGTGAGTAATATAGACCCTTTGCGCACCGTAAGTAATATAGACCCTTTGCGCACCGTGAGTAATATAGACCCTTTGCGTGCCGTGAGTAATATAGACCTTTTGCGTGCCGTGAGTAATATAGACTCTTTGTGTGCCGTGAGTAATATAGACCCTTTGAGTGCCGTGAGTGATATAGACCCTTTGCGCACCGTGAGTAATATAGACCCTTTGCGTGCCGTGAGTAATATAGACCCTTAGCGCGCCGTTAGTAATTATGCCTTTGCTCGTCGTAGGTAATGTAGAATCTTAGATCATCGTGAATAATTTGTTCGATCAAATAGATTGAACAGTTGAAGGGAAAGGATATAAGAAAACTTAGGGGGGGGGGGGGGGGGGAACTAAAAAACTTGTTTCTTGTCTCTCGAGAGCTGTGAGATTTGTAATTTGAGCTCGAAACAAAAATTCGCCAAAGGATAAATAAACAAAAAGCTGTCTAGTTTTGACACCAGAAGTAATATTCATTAATTCCGAAAAGCTATTAAAGATGTAATATTGATTTCAAAAACATTATTGTGCTCAGAGGCATAAAGTTACAAAAGAAAAATGATACACAAATAAAAGCTATTTTAGGCCCAACACCAGAAATGTTTTCATAACATTCTTTTGTATGATAATTGGTAAATACCGGGAGTGATCAAATGCTATATCCATTTACAAAGCAGATCTTTTAGCGTGATGAGCAAACTACAGGTGTCGAGTTTGTCAAACTTTACATTGTAGTCGTACAGTTATAAATAAATCATGCCATTTTTCTGTGCTGTATTTGTTGCTATGGGCCGGCACTTCGCGCCGATATGTTTATTTGTCTTTTGCTGGAGGGTGAGATTTACTGAGTGCTTAGCTTGAAGATAAGGTCAAGAGAATAATGCTGAACTACAAAAGAAGGAAAGAACTTGTGCTTGAGAGTGAAGAGAAGCCAAAAGCAGCAGTTTTTGTGGGCTCAAAAACTGAAGAATATGCTCACAAAATTAACAAACAATACGATGAGAGACTTTGCAAAGAGATTCGACACTATGAGTCAGAGACAAGATTGTTTCTCAAAACTTACAAAGCAGAAAAGACTATGACTTTGGACAAACAGCAGAAATTCCGCAGAAGATTGCGAGAGATACGAGGTATGTCTGAAACTCCAAGAAGACGTGTGCCAAAAATGGACGAAGAAAAATCAAACTCCGATATCTTTATTACAAAAAACAAACTTGGAAGAGCAAAAAGTGTGACTTTTGGGCAGTAGTTTGGCGCATTGATGTACGTGAACTCAAATAATAATTCTGTGTATATATAACAGGTTACCTGAAGAATAGATTATCCTTTGTTAGAGAAAGAAAGGCGTTAGAAATTAATAACATGAAAGGCCATCTAAAAGACGCACGACTTTTCAATATTATTTGGTCACTTGATTCTTCCAGACTAAATACAAATAGCCAATTTATTGTCATAAGTTAATTTGATTTTACCCAAGCTTTTTAATTGCGATTTGGCTAAGCGGATTTCAAGGGTTCGGTCTCTTAGCTGGTAACAATAGAGTCTCTTTGAGGGACGGATTATTCTCGATACGATATTAAACAAGGGTATCTTTCTCACTGCCCACGCTTGACGCGCGGACCTAGATGTGGCCTTTGCCATTTTCTGTCTGATGACACAATTTGACAGTTGCCCTTAGCTTATGGAACATGGAACATTGCTATTGCATCAAGTAAAATGTAGCATAAACACAGCCTTAAAATGGCCGCGGGACGAGGATGTAATCATTGTTTCTTGATAAAGACATGGGCGATGCTGAAGCTAGGAGCACATTATTATTGAAAGAGAGAAAGACAAATGTTGAAGAGGATTCATGCATGCATCATTAAAACGAATTGCAAAATCAACAACTTTGTTAGTTTGTGGTATATGTCCAGAGAGTTTGGCCATAGCAGGGACTTTGGCCGCTGTTCCGTGAAATCTTTTACTTGTATCGAAGAGAGAAAGAAGAAAAACTAAGAAAAAGTGCCTTTTCGTGAATTAAATGCGAAGTTTCCCAAAAGAAAAACAATTAACAACCCAATATTGCCGAAGCACGTGTGTACATATTAACCAATGAGTATTCTTCTTGGTTACTTATCTACGGCTGTTTCCATGGTCACACCTTGACATACAGTGAACAATTTGACAATTCATCCTTCATCTGTTAAGTGGGACTACTAATGGATTATTCTTTTTTGTTTTTTGGTCATTTGGTATCGGACAATTTAAGACTACGCTTAGTTTAGAACCCAAAAGCAACCACATTACAAGCGAAGCACAAGTGAGAATCGGCCAGCCAACCACAATCGCATTCAAGCATGTCAGTTCAGTTGCACCTGCGTTCTAGATAGGAACCGAAAATTAATTAGAGCCGCGCTTACGCATTTGTAATAATGATGCGCTATGGGCAATGTGGGATGCCCTTCTCACACGCGTCCCCCCTCCCCTCCCCTCTCTCCGCTATCCCTGACTTACTTTTTCTTGGCTTACATCACCAGCAGGCGTGTACCCAGGATTGGCTGAGTGAGGGGGGGTGCGTCGTCATAGGAATCATATGGAAAAAGCATAGTATTTGAAGATTCCTTAAAAAGAAATAACCTTTTTTGGCCACCAAGGGCCGTTGTGGGGGGGGGGGGGGGGGGTGCGCCGCTATAGGAATCATATGGAAAAAACATAGTATTTGAAGATTCCTTAATAAGAAATAACCTTTTTTGGCCACCAAGGGCCGGTGTGTGTGTGTGTGGGGGGGGGGGGGGGGGGGGGGTGCGCCGCTATAGGAATCATATGGAAAATGCATAGTATTTGAAGATTCCTTAAAAAGAAATAACCTTTTTTGGCCACCAAGGGCCGGTGGGGGGTGCGCCGCTATAGGAATCATACGGAAAAAGCATAGTATTTGAAGATTCCTTAATAAGAAATAACCCACTTTTTGGCCACCAAGGGCCGGTGGGGGGGGGGGGGGGGTGGGTGCGCCGCTATAGGAATCATATGGAAAAAAACCTAGTATTTGAAGATTCCTGAAATAAGAAATAACCCACTTTTTGGCCACCAAGGGCCGAAGGGGGGGGGGGGGGGAGAGGGAGGGGTGCGCTTCCCATGTAAACGCGCCTGACCAGAAGTAACCCTTTCAGACTTATCAGTAAAACCCTTATCTTTATCGTCCATTAGAAGAAGTGAGATAACGACTAAGATTTTCTATGGCTAATAGTTATGGTTAAAGATCTGTAACATGGTTTGAAAAACAGTAGTGATCTCCTTCTAAACCTGGGTAGAAGCCTTTGCTCTCCTGGTGACACATCGCGGGTTGATTAAAAACACCTTGAACCACAGGCGAATCTGTTTCGTGGCGTAGTTTTGTACGGAACCTGCCTATACACTAAGATCTCAGGTTTTGATTGATATTGATTCTTCTGTAATCAAGTAGTAAGAGTATAAAAAGTGTTCACTTATCTCTCTCTCCTCGCTTGTCTTGTCTCGTGTTCTTTACTCACACGCTGCTCTATCTCTACTCTCACACACCCCCTCCCATATTACAATCATAGAATCAAATGACTATTTACAATTTGTCACACAATGGCACCAAATCAGTTCTGGTTAGTTTTATTAGATGAGACTCATCTATCTTTTTCTAATGTATGCTCTTTTGGAATCCACTTGGCAAATGGCAAGAAGCTTGGACTGTTTAATTTTTGCACTAAGCTAAACTTCGGACGATTTCTAGAAGAATCTCCGGCGGTAATGTTACCAGTTACTATTGTATTTCGTACGTAAGCAAGTGCGATAAACTCTCCCAAAGGTCAAGTGGACTCTACTTATCTCAAATTAAAATTCCCACAAAAATAGAAATATCTAAATTGAATTTTTCAAATATTTGTTTTATGCATTGTTTTTTTTCGCCCAAGAAAGGGGGACGGGAGGGCTGTGGTGAAGTGTGCTCAAAAGGGCAAAGGGGGTGTGGTGAAAAGGGAAAGGGACGAGATGGCTGTGGTGAAGTAAAGTGAGAGAAGAAGGGTGAGGGGTGGCTGTGGTGAAATTAGCTTATTAAAAAGGAAGGGGGACAGGATGCCTGTGGTGAAGTATACTGAAAGACGGAAGGGGGGGGACGGGATGGCTGTGGTGAATGGGAGGGTGACGGGATGACTGTGGTAAAGCACAGTACTCTGTAAGGGGGAAGGAGGGCTGGTGGCTGTGGTGAAGTAAGCTGAAAGAAGAGAGGGGGACGGGATAACTGTGGTGAAGTAAGCCGAAAGAGGGAAGGGTAAGGGAATAGCTTGGTGACCGAGACATTTCTGTATTTAGATTCTCAGTGTACAGTAGTGTGTGTTCACGTATGATGAGACACCGATCGATTAATATGATCTAAATTTATACAAACAGAATAAGGGAAATATAAATGTTAATATAAAAATCAATTTATTCCTGATCTTAAAATAACTAGAACTAAATTTAGAAATCTCGACTTATCTGGATGCTTGAGCTATCAATATTTTAGTTTAGAAAACACTCTAAGAGAAAATTATCGACATCTTCAGGATATGCCCACTAAAGTTAGTTCCAAGACAGCCACAACAATTGGAAAAATAAGCAAAATAATGGGATGAAATGGAATCGAATCGAATAAAGAAATGCTATGGAATGTGACAGAATAAACATGGAGTACAGAGTGGATTAAAGGGAAAATGGAATAGCATTTGTGAGTCGTTAAAGAAACGTTTGGTAGATCACCGCTCGATAACAAATAACGATAATCAAATTAAATTAAATCACACACTGGTGCAAGGTGAAGGCCAGTCACCACTAGCGGTCTAATCGCCCCCGATTGCGCTATTTCAGGAAGGATATCTTTTCAGACGAGCGATACGAGATAATCAAGTCTTCAGTTGTGCCATCTAGAATTCGCCTCCTTGTTCGTAGCCAAGTTACGCGACAATAAATACTTGGACTCCGTGAACTATATTACACGGTGTTTGCACAGCTAGCAGCAGATCTCACTGATCCGCCAAGTGGAGAACAGAGCAAGCAGGAAACCCTGAACAGGAAACCTCAGAATTTCCGCCCATACGATGCGAGAAACAGGTAAGACTGTAAAGCTTTGTGTAGAATCCGGTTAAAGGCCAATCACACCGCCATTTTACGCTACCGCACAATACCGACTCACTAAAAGAACCCATTTCCAACGGCGAATTCAAGCCAGTGACTGGGATACTTTCAATAAAATATCGTTAATAAGTTATTAAACTTCAATCATGGGTGGCTATTCTAAAGTTTTCTTGCAAATAAACATATGGGTTTTTCAATTTTAAACAATAATTAAGTAGTGGTTGATCGACATTCTTTAAACCGTAACCTAGTCTTTGCAAGACTCACTCTTCGAAAGGCTATTCAAAAATATAATAAAACGATTCGATTTTAAATAATTATTGTACTTTTACTGTTTTATTCAGTAATTAATCGAGCAGTTTACTGTCTCTTCGACGTTTTTTGTTACCTATCAACGGAGCCTTCTAGCTCCTCTGCACTCACAAGTGTGCTCTTATTAAAGAGCCGTGATCAGCCACACCTTTGTTGTTGTTTTTATTCCAAGAAAGAGAAATTTCTAATTGGAATGAAAATTATACGATTGATATAGTCATCTAAAAACAAGGCATAATACTTCATTTGCAAACTTAAAAGAAAATACTTTAGAATACCTTCCTTGACTTAGCCGATCGAAATGCTTTCTCACACGTGGTATTTTGCAATAATAAAAATAAATGTTTCATAAGCTTTATCTCACGTGTGCTTGGGGTGCACGCGGTGGTTGCCGGGTTTCGCGCGTACCGCGCTTTGTAACCCTTCCAAATGTAATCTCTTACTTATTGGCACCGGAACGAGACTCCGGTAAAACATCGCTCAGGTTATGGCACGTTCTAGGTTAGCCAACTAATGTCATTATTTGGCCTGATTCTACAGCTCTTTTGAACTCCTTGCTAGGAACAATGGATGGGCATAGCGCGGAAGAGCTCCACTCTACGATATGCGGGACTTACCAGGTAAGGTCTTCTCGCCACCACACACCATTACAAGTCTTCCCTTAACACGGCCCCTTGACTCTCTACAGAATATTCTTGATTTATCGCCGGTTTTAAAAGAAGTAGCCGCAGCCTCAAAGCAGTATTATAAATCTCTTCAGAGTAAGTGTGTGTTGTTGTGTTACTGATTTGTCTTGTGGGGTATAGTGGAAGGTAGAATTTAACTAGTTTATTATTATTACTTCACAGACGTGTCTAGTTCTTCATTAGCATTTCAACAAGCCTTAGCAAAACTCTCTCAAATGGCTAGCTCGTCCAAAGGACCTGCTAAACCTCTTGGTAAGTATATTATCCTGAAGTGTTAAAACACTCCAGGGAAATATGAACTTTATGGTTCTAGAATACACTCTCATGGAATTTTTATTAACTTTATGTTTGTTCTGGGTATTTAAGGTTTGATTTGGTGGTAACTTGAACATTCTGGGCTTTGTGACGAATGATGTCGAATTTTAGCTACTTCAAACCTACATTGCTAAATTGTGTATCGAAATTTGAAGGCATCGTCGAACGCGTTTTTCAAAACTCTCCCAGCCCATACCAATACAAGCACTCTAAACAAGGCGAAATATCCGACTGAATGCTCGATTAACTTCAAAATATGTGTCATATACGAGTCTCTTTTGTGCGAACTGTTGCAATAGCATTCTTTCACTGAATTACAATCGATCTCTTTGTATTCTTTTTAGGGGAAGAATGGCGTTCATTAGCCGTGAAATGGCTTCCTGCGTGATCTGCAATATACAGGAAGCCATTTCACGGTAGATGTGTATTTTACGGAGCACGACATGCCAATCAAAATAAAGCAGTTTAAGACCAAAAGAATGTTATTTTACTGACAAAACCCACTAGAGAATCTCAACAAAAGTAGAAACACTTTTACCTACCCTTCGTACGAGACACCGATATAAATGTTACAAGTTTTGATGAAAATTTGATGAAAATATTTTCGCAAAAAAAGAAATGAGTTTAGTCAAATTTGTGGTTGTTTATTTGCTCTAGCGGTATGACAAAAGTTTTTATTTCTCATCGTTTAAAACCCCTCAAATTCAAAACGGTTTTGACAATACATAAAATTAAAGTGTGTTTTTTTTTCTGCGAGCTGTGTAAACATACAAAGCCAACAAAATGTTAATTCGTCGCGCTTATGTACATTTTAATAAACTCTTTCGCTTCAGTCATCAATTTTCACTTTTCGGCTTCCCTTCTCTGCAGTGCTGATTAGTTATCAATGTTCAGCAATTCTTGATAATCTTTTTTAAATAGTTTCTCCTTGGGTTTTGACCCCTTGTTGTTTCTTGTGTCAACACGTGAGATTTGTGATACACTCTTTTTTTTATAAGATTTTTTTATAAGAACGTCCAGCCTGGGATTTAGCCTTAAAAACATAATAAGAAAATGCCGAGGCTCAGATAGCAGCAAAATCTTTTTTTTCATAAGAGTGTCGCTCTAAAAATTAAGAATCAAATTGTGCTCATTTCATACTATCGGCTTAAAATACCATTGTTATTGATGACTTGTGTATTTCTGTTTTTACTCAGCTAGTGTGTATGATTTCAGGTCACTGAAAATTTAAGAACATCGATAAGAACGCTTTCAGCCTTAAAATGCTCTAAAAATAAGAACAGCTCAGCCTCAACTGAAACTTAGACGTTCTTATAAAAACAAAGTGTGTAACGTCGTTGTCTTTGTCATTTCTGCTTTCTCATTTCTTTCAGGTCTCGCTCTCGAGGAGATCGTCACTACTCATAGAGATGTGGAGGCTCGAAGAGCAGACATCGTAAGTATCTCACGTATCCTCCGGCTTCGTGACTCGACATGCTCTAGAGTCTTGATCTCTGTTTGTGAATAGATATGTTGTGTGTGTTTTCCCAGGCTTTACGGTGTATCCAAATTCCCCCTTGTCGAGAGAGCTTTGAGAAGTCGCACGCACGCACGAAGAATACCTGGGCTGCGCGAGTAACGTACGATTCTTTCATTAGAAGTATTTGTATTGAAATACTCACAAACAGGGATCAGGAATCGGTGATTGGAAGGGGGGGGGGGGGGGTGCACTGTGCGAGAGGGGTACTTTAGCAAGTTCTGATTATAAAATCGGCTACTTTATCTGTTCTTATCAAAAGAAGAAGATGTCTGTTTTATTTTATTGAATTGCTGTTTCGCTGTCATTGGCCTTCTATAAACTAAGTGGGAAAGCATGAACTGAGAGAGATTGTTTGATCATCCTTAATAGCGGGGCGTGGTGTTTCGAAAGTTAATTACGTGTTCCTCACTTTGTTTACCAGTTACCAAAGTTGCTTTCATTTTTATATATATTCATTTATTTTCATAGATTTCGTTTCGTTTATATAATTGTGGTATGCCAATCGATTGTTTAAAAGAAGCGTTCTGTGGTGATATTGTGTGTGTAATTTTACGCTACGCGCTGATGAAGTTCTGTGTTTTAATTGACATTCTTTCTTATCTTGTCTTTCTAGAACCCGGTTAATATTCTGAAAACTTAATCATCGCCTTATTGTCGAAAATCCTTTTGTTGACTGAAATCCGCAGCTCACATAAATTACCATAAATTTCAAACGCGTGAATAACGGAGATAATATATATAGTTTGTGTTATTTGTGGTTTAAAAAGTTACTGCGTAAAAATGTAAAGATCCCACCATGAAGTTCAATGCATTCACACAAGATGAACATTTTCCCCTCAAATGAAATAGAAAAAGGTCAAAGTGTGACTTGGTCCGCGGTAGCTTGTACCATAGCCTCGAAGTTCTATCTCTTTTACCGGGCCGTGACTTGTACCATAGCCTCGAAGGTCTATCTCTTTTACCAGGCCGTGACTTGTACCATAGCCTCGAAGGTCTATCTCTTTTACCGGGCCGTGACTTGTACCATAGCCTCGAAGGTCTATCTCTTTTACCGGGCCGTGACTTGTACCAAAGCCTCGAAGTTCTATCTCTTTTACCGGGCCGTGACTTGTACCATAGCCTCGAAGGTCTATCTCTTTCACCGGGCCGTGACTTGTACCAAAGCCTCGAAGGTCTATCTCTTTTACCGGGCCGTGACTTGTACCAAAGCCTCGAAGTTCTATCTCTTTTACCGGGCCGTGACTTGTACCAAAGCCTCGAAGTTCTATCTCTTTCACCGGGCCGTGACTTGTACCAAAGCCTCGAAGGTCTATCTCTTTTACCGGGCCGTGACTTGTACCAAAGCCTCGAAGTTCTATCTCTTTCACCGGGCCGTGACTTGTACCAAAGCCTCGAAGGTCTATCTCTTTTTACCGGGCCGTGACTTGTACCATAGCCTCGAAGGTCTATCTCTTTTACCGGGCCGTGACTTGTACCATAGCCTCGAAGGTCTATCTCTTTCACTGGGCCGTGACTTGTACCATAGCCTCGAAGGTCTATTTCCTTACCGGGCCGTGACTTGTACCATAGCCTCGAATGTCTATCTCTTTCACCGGGCCGTGACTTGTACCATAGCCTCAAAGGTCTATCTCTTTTACCGGGCCGTGACTTGTACCATAGCCTCGAATGTCTATCTCTTTCACCGGGCCGTGACTTGTACCAAAGCCTCGAAGGTCTATCCCTTTTACCGGGCCGTGACTTGTACCATAGCCTCGAATGTCTATCTCTTTCACCGGGCCGTGACTTGTACCATAGCCTCGAAGGTCTATCTCTTTTACCGGGCCGTGACTTGTACCATAGCCTCGAATGTCTATCTCTTTCACCGGGCCGTGACTTGTACCATAGCCTCGAAGGTCTATCTCTTTTACCGGGCCGTGACTTGTACCATAGCCTCAAAGGTCTATCTCTTTTACCGGGCCGTGACTTGTACCAAAGCCTCGAAGGTCTATCTCTTTTACCGGGCCGTGACTTGTACCAAGGCCCTCGAAGGTCTATCTCTTTTACCGGGCCGTGACTTGTATCATAGCCTCGAAGGACTCTGTTTTTCTGGGCCGAAGTAGCTTCCATACATAGCGGCCCAGTAACAGAGAGAGGTTGGAGGCACATGGACCAGTGTGTAAACATTTCCATGTCCGTTGACAATGCGCATGTGTCAAAAATAAGTCCGGCAAGTGGAAAACCAGTTTTTTTTTAAACTCGTTCATCTCTCTCAAACTTAATTCTTTTGAATTGTCTTTAAAGATACCATCAAAATTCCATAAAAATTCCATCGATAAACAGTGACATTGCTCCGGTGCTCGTTTTTTTTTTTGTCTACTACTACGCGTATTTTGGGTCTGTTTTAAGGTTATAGGCAGTAAAAACTGCTATATAAATAATTCAAATTTTTTTGTTGTTGTTTCAGTTAAAGTTTATGTGGAATGACTTTGTAATCCCACTAGATTCGTTAGTGGAATCTGATCAGATATATGTTAAGGTAAGACTTTGGAAGTTAAAAAAGTAAAGCCAAAAGAGATATTTCCTGACCGTTCTGCTCACAAAGACTCGCGCGTCAAGAGTCCTCGCACCAAGAGATCGCGCGTCTGGAGTCCTCGCCCTCGCACGAAGAGATCGCGCGTCTAGAGTCCTCGCCCTCGCACCAAGAGATCGCGCGTCTAGAGTCCTCGCCCTCGCACCAAGAGATCGCGCGTCTAGAGTCCTCGCCCTCGCACCAAGAGATCGCGCGTCTAGAGTCCTCGCCCTCGCACCAAGAGATCGCGCGTCAAGAGTCCTCGCCCTCGCACCAAGAGATCGCGCGTCTAGAGTCCTCGCCCTCGCACCAAGAGATCGCGCGTCTAGAGTCCTCGCCCTCGCACCAAGAGATCGCGCGTCTAGAGTCCTCGCCCTCGCACCAAGAGATCGCGCGTCTAGAGTCCTCGCCCTCGCACCAAGAGATCGCGCGTCTAGAGTCCTCGCCCTCGCACCAAGAGATCGCGCGTCTAGAGTCCTCGCCCTCGCACCAAGAGATCGCGCGTCTAGAGTCCTCGCCCTCGCACCAAGAGATCGCGCGTCTAGAGTCCTCGCCCTCGCACCAAGAGATCGCGCGTCTAGAGTCCTCGCCCTCGTACCAAGAGATCGCGCGTCTAGAGTCCTCGCCCTCGCACCAAGAGATCGCGCGTCTGCAGTGCTCGCACCAGAGTTCGTACGTCTTCCTCGCAACTGCAAGAGGGCTAGATTTTTAGTATGTTATACTAGTTTTTCTGCTACATTTATTTTACGCGGTTACCCTAGGCTAAGGAGCGACTTCAAGCATAAAGGATATAATTCTCTCTTGCTCTTTTTCCAGTCTGTACAGAAGAATTACCAACAGGATAATAAGACACAAACAGAGGTAGTTGAAAACATGATCATGATTTGTATTGGTATGGTGGCGTGGAGATGCACGAATAAACATGCTGTTTCTAGTTATGCTGACGTGGTTATCCTGTAGCTAGTTATGTTGACACTGTTATCATGCTTATCGGTAACTAGTTCGGTTAACGTATTCTTTTTCTGTTGTTCTGTTTCAAGTGTGTTGAAAAGGCAAAGAATGAACTCCTCAAGATTCGCAAAAAAAGTCAGAGAAAGAAACCGACTGAGAAATACGAAGAGAAAGAGAAACAGGTGAAAGCACTGAACGCGTCTGATCCGTCCGTCCATCTCTTTGCCTGTCTCCGTCTTTGTGTCTGTCCGTCTGTCTGTCTGTCTGTCTGTCTGTCTGTCTGTCTGTCTGTCTGTCTGTCTGTCTGTCTGTCTCTATCTGCCTCTTTCTATATCTGTCTGTCTTTCCATACGTCCCTCTTTTTGATAGTCCGTCCGTCTGATTAGGGACCTTCAATAAGAAACTAGGACAGAAAATCGGACGACGACGGCGAAAAACAATATAATTTGATTGCGAATTCAATAAAGAAGTACGTGAAAATGTTTTTTCTTCTTCTGATGCATTTCATGCGTTTTCCACGAAACCACGACTTGAATTAAAACTTTTACGGTCATTTGAGGACTGCGTTTGTTACTGTAGAATAAACTTTATTGTTTTCTTTTTTCATTTATTTCTAAGCCTATTCTTTGCCTATACCATTGAAACTTGTTTGGAGTTGAACGCGAACACATTATTTTTTGGAGTGCGAACACATTTTTTTAATCCCCCCTTTTTATATCGTTGTTTTATCCGTCGTCAGTGTAAATCTTAAGGTCCCCAGTGTCTGTCAGTCCGCCCGTCTATCCGACCGTCCGTCCTTCTGTCTTCATACCCTCTCTGTTTCAGTGCGAAGAGCAGCTGACGATATTCCAGAAACAGCTAGAGATGTTCAGAAGAGAAGCTTGTACAAAGGTGAGAGCACAGACTCTCATACCTGTGAACTCCCCCACATTAGGCGGGAGTCTTAAGATTTTGGACCCCTTCTCCCGCTCTCCGGCGTTGAGCACCAAATCTCCCGCTTTTTAGTGATTTTTATCGCTTCCGAAAAATTATTCCATAGAAAATCGTCATTTTGCCTATTTTATATTAAAATATTTGAAACAACAATACGCTTGCGTAGCGTTATTTATCTAACACCCTCGTGAGAGCTATAAGTGGATTTGTTCGCGAGAGCTTTCTATACGGCAAAAGCCTGCAAGGTTAAACCCACCCCTCCCCCCAAATAAATGAATATATCCCACCCCTCCCCTCCAAAAAAATTCTCAAGCCTTGAGATTTTCGGGGGTTGACAGGTATGGACTCTCGCGTCTTGATCCCAACTCATTGTTGTGTTACTCTTCTAGTCTTTAGGGGTCTTACGCAAAAACGACGATGACTGCAACAAGAACGGCGCGCAAGCTCAGGGATTACTCATAAACAGCGTGTTGTCGTCCCCAGCGGCAAATCTTGAACGGCATTTTCCTATTTTCACGTTCTACGCGCGCCATCACAAACGTCAACATTCGTTTTGGAATATGCTCGCAGTTCTTGATGCTGTAGCCGTCGTCAAAGTGGAAATGTTATTATTGTCATTATTATAATTATTTTTCTCTCAGTCTTTATCAGAGGAGTAGTAACGGTATTATTTTCATTATTTTTTTTCTCTCAGTCTTTATCAGAAGAGTGGAAACGTTATTGTTTCGTCGTCGACAGAGCTAGCATAGTCCTGAAAAGCTGTATGGATTTCTATGATCACGTGAGTAAAAAGCCGCACATCACAGGACCGTAATCACTGGACCTTACTAATTAAAAAAATTATAAGGAAATGACCAGTGGAGTTTCTGTATTGCGCCCCCCCTAATATTTTCTTGAAGTTTCTGTATTGTGCCCCCCAATATTTTCTAAATGTTTCTGTATTGTGCCCCCCCCAATATTTTCTAAATGTTTCTGTATTTTGCCCACCCCAATATTTTATAAATGTTTCTGTATTGTGTCCCCCCCCCCAATATTTTATAAATGTTTCTGTATTGTGTCCCCCCCCCCCAATATTTTCCTAATGTTTCTGTATTGTGCCCCCACCCCTTATCTTACGTGGCCTGCTACGGCTCTGCATTACATTGAAAGAAAGGACATGCCATGCCCTGTTTTTTTCTCCATCTTGATATATTTTCTTAACAGAATGCTGCCATGCGCTGTTTTTTCAACAGAATGCTGCCATGCTTCTGGAAAAAATACCGAAATGGTTCGCTTTAGTCAAGAAAAAGCCGGAAGGACAGGTGAGTTCGGTGTTCGTCTTCTCAAACGAGAAAATATGGACGAAGAAAAAGCTTTGATGAACGTTTAGCAAAACGATGTAGGGATGTGTGAGAACATTCCTGGTTCGTATGTCAGAGGTTAAATCGCAAAATATATAACGGGTCTAGAAAAGAAAAAGAAAAGGAAAAGGAAAATTGATTTTGTTAAAATTTAGCAAGATGTTCAAGGGTTCGAGTTACTTATCGAGAGGTTCGTACTACCCAGGGTTCAAGTTATCGAGAGGTTCGAGTTACCAAGGGTTCAAGTTATCGAGAGGTTCGAGTTACCAAGGGTTTAAGTTATCAAGAGGTTCGTACTACCCAGGGTTTAAGTTATCGAGAGGTTCGTACTACCCAGGGTTTAAGTTATCGAGAGGTTCGAGTTACCCAGGGTTTAAGTCATCGAGAGGTTCGAGTTACCCAGGGTTTAAGTTATCGAGAGGTTCGTACTACCCAGGGTTTAAGTTATCGAGAGGTTCGTACTACCCAGGGTTTAAGTTATCGAGAGGTTCGTACTACCCAGGGTCCAAGTTATCGAGAGGTTCGTACTATCCAGGGTTTAAGTTATCGAGAGGTTCGTACTACCCAGGGTCCTAGTTATCGAGAGGTTCGAGTTACCAAGGGTTTAAGTTATCGAGAGGTTCGTACTACCCAGGGTTTAAGTTATCGAGAGGTTCGTACTACCCAGGGTTTAAGTTATCGAGAGGTTCGAGCTACCAAGGGTTTAAGTTATCGAGAGGTTCGGGTTACCCAGGGTTTAAGTTATCGAGAGGTTCGAGTTACCAAGGGTTTAAGTTATCTAGAGGTTCGTACTACCCAGGGTTTAAGTTATCAAGAGGTTCGAGCTACCAAGGGTTCAAGTTATCGAGAGGTTCGAGCTACCCAGGGTTTAAGTTATCGGGAGGTTCGAGCTACCCAGGGTTTAAGTTATCGGGAGGTTCGTACTACCAAGGGTTTAAGTTATCGGGAGCTATTCTACTTACCAAGGGTTTAAGTTACCGGGAGGTCCGGGTAACCCAGGGTTTAAGTTACCTGGAGGTCCGGGTTTAAGTTGTCCGGATCAACTACTCTATCTCAGGGATGTTCGTTACTTTTCATGCCTTGCTATACATGTGGTAAGAGTTGTTCTGTGTGCTTCAAGTATTAAAACATTATGGCTTTTTTGGCCTGACGTTCACTCAGCTAAAATCACGCGCTTGTTTTAACCCCTTCTAGGCTAATACCGTTACTGGGAATAACAATCTTGGACCAGCCATGCAGAGGTATGAGAGTAAACGACGTAGAAACCTTCTTAGGATAGTGTAAATAAACTGTTCGTTGTTGTTTTGCTAGCTTTTTCGCGCGAGAGAACTGGACAAATGTAAGGGGCGCTCGAAACAATACATTGCTGTATTTGATAACAAGATATTAATTTTGAAGGCCGGTAAAATGAGAACTGATACTCGGGAGTCGGGAAAAAATGGGATTAGGGTTAAATTGAAAAATATCGCTTAGATATTCCTTTTGATTGTTCACAGCAAAGTGAAGTTACAGGCGATATTTAAACACGAGGCAGCCGAGGCATCTCAACTCAGCTTCAAAGAGGTTTGCGAATAGTTAGATTAAGGCGGGGTATAACGCCTTTTCAAAGAAGTGTAAACTAGGCTGAAGACTCTCAAACAGAAGAAAATAGATGGTCAGATTTTTATCAGAAAATTTACGCCCCCAAGGCCCGTACCCAGGGGGGTGCAGGGGGTGCTAACCCACCCCCCCCCCCAACAACGGCCGAAATCCCACTTTTGGTTCTCAATAGACGTGCTATTTGTAGACAAAACTATAAAGCATAAGCTAGATCACTCTGGTATGTGGCCAAATCCGACAGTAAACGTCACATGGAGATACTGAAAAGGCATAAAAATCATTTTTTGTTCTTTCGGAGGTGGTTAGATTTTTATCAGGGAACTCCTCCCCCCCCCCCCCCCCCGGAAAAATTAGGTCCACTTTTCCGGTTTCGCACCTCCAAGAAAAATCCTGGGTACGGGTCTGCTTAGTGAGTAGTGCAAGTAATAGCAAACAATATATCAAGTGCGGCTTGTTTTTAAATTGATGCGACTTTTTGTAAAGTGTAATTGAAACTTGAGCTTTTAGTCCCTGAGCTGATACTTAGCGCAAGGATAATCAAGGAAAAGTAGATGTAATCTTAAAAAGCCCAAATCTGTGCACTGCAGCCTCACGTTATTTGTGTTGTGAAAATCGGTTCGTAATTCAAGGAACCGATGGCCATTGTAAGAAATTGTCTTCTTTCTCTATCTCGAATTGCCCATTTTCCAGGTTTTTTCCGTCATCAATCAATCATGATTCCGTGACTCGTGCGATATCGTTTCTTTGTGTGAAATTTACAGTGGAGGCAATCATCAATCAATCCATTATTTGGCGGTATTTTATAAGTATTTGGGGAAGCTGGACAAAATGTTATTATTGAGAAATTATTATTATGGAGGAAATATTATTCTAAATCGATAAAGAGTCATTAAGAAAAAATCCAAATATATATCTCGCGATACCTGATGTAAATCACCCATGTGATTTCACACTTTTCAACCAATCAGAGCAGGCGTTATAATAACATTTTCTAGTTACACATTGAGTAGAGCTGTCCATTCTCGGTCACCTTGTCTCAATCAAGTGGTTTTGCCTGGCACATAATTTATTTCTGCCTCCTGGCCCTGACCGAGCTTGTGTTGCGTTCCCCATTGTGATTATGTGTTTTGTTTCGTCGCCAGGGTGATATCATCGAGCCTGTTAGTGACGTTGTGGCAGGGTGGCAATATGGCGAGAACCTCAAAACGCAGAAGTAAGATGGGCCATAGATAGTTGGGTGTGGTGGGTACCTTGTATACACCTTAACGGCTAGCAAGATCGTCTTTATTATATTTACATAAGTCTTTTATTATGGTGTTACCCCTGTTTAGTAGCACTAGCTATGTTAAATAAAAGCTTGAGTAGACAAAGACAGGGGCGGCGGAGTATAAGTGGGGGGGGGGAACTTGGGGGAGAGGTGGGTAGTGGTTTCAAGGGGAGGGGGTGGGTGGTGATTTCAAAGCGCTATTTATAAAAACGCGGGGGGTAACCTAGGGTTTTATGCACGAATTTTAATATGTTCAACAAATTTGTTCTCGGTTGCATATGTACCCGTTGTTTAAAAAACGTTCATATATAAAGAAGAATTCGCTCAGAAAAATGGTGGGGGGGCCCTGGCCCCCAACTTTCAAAGGTGGAGGGGCTGGTGCCCCCCTGCTCCTCCCCTTCCGCCGCCCCTAAATAACTAAAGTAATGGATGTTTCTTTTTTCAATTATGTTGGGTGGATCGTTAGTTCTGTCTTGGTGCAGTAGTTGTTGATTCCCTTATTCTCTTTCTGTCAGTTTGAACTGTCCTTTTCATGAACAGCTTTACACCGGTTCTGGTCTGTTGGGCATAGCTCTTGTGCAAACAGAGTCAGGCTGGGCTGACTGTTTGGTATAAGCTATGTTTCCCTTGTTTGGCTGTGCTGGCTGTTTGGGTATTGGGATAGGCCAGTTTGGCCGGTTTAGGAGCTGGTTGGTTAACCTATGCTTCCCTTGTTCGGCTGGGCTGGCTGTTTGGGTATTGGTATAGGCCAGTTTGGCCGGTTTAGGAGCTGGTTGGTTAACCTATGTTTCCCTTGTTCGGCTGGGCTGGCTGTTTGGGTCAGGCCGATCTGAACTATTGCATAAGCTAGCTGGTTAAGCTATTTTTCCCTTGTTCGGCTGCCCGGACTGTTTTGTATAGGCCTATCCTTACCATTGCAGGAGCTATTTGTTATGTTTTTTTTCCTTGTTCGGCTTGGCTGGCTGTTTGAGTAAAGGAATAGGACAGTTCCGGCCGGTTCAGGAGCTATTTGTTAAGTTATGATTTCCCTTGTTCGGCTGGGCTGGCTGTTTGAGTAAAGGTATAGGACAGTTTTGGCCGGTTCAGGAGCTATTTGTTAAGTTATGTTTTTTCCCTTGTTAGGCTTGGCTGGCTGTTTGAGTAAAGGAATAGGACAGTTTCGGCCGGTTCAGGAGCTATTTGTTAAGTTATGTTTTTCCCTTGTTCGGCTTGGCTGGCTGGTTGAGTAAACGAATAGGACATGTTTCGGCCGGTTCAGGAGCTATTTGGTTGACCCTATGCTTCCGTTGTCAGGTCGGGCTGGTTTCCGGCGGCGTACACCCAGGAGATAATCGCCGTCGCAACAGGGTAAATATACTTTTTATGCTCTGTTCCCCATCGGGGCGTTTTTTAAATATCAATACATTAATTTAAAGTGCCATTGTGATCACAGGTCCCTCGAGAATTTGTCATTTTTTCAAATACGAATAAAAACTTTTTCAATAAATATCTGTTACTTGTATTGACGATTGAGAAACATGTTTTATTCTTTACAAGATTTATTTTTTGTGAGTGTGAAAAAAAACATTTTTATCACTATTTCTCTGTGACTTCTTTTTTTCCAGATCATCTGTCAGTCAGACCATGCCAGTCAGCGGTGTTCATTCTCGCCCCGTATTTGACTCGGGTCCAGGCCACAGGTCACTCAAGCGGTTCGCTAGCGAAGGACCCGCCACGATGGCCTTGCCCTTGCCTGATTATGGGGACGCCCAGACGACGAATGAAATCGCAGCAAACGGAGAGACCTCTGGACGTAAGTGTGTACTGTGAAACATCAATAAATGGCAGTCGTTTTCCTAAATGGTCAAAAGGGCCTGGGGCAAGGGCGCGTGGAACCTGCGGTGTTCTTAAAACGCAAGGGCCTGGACCTTTTTTAAAATTGGTGGTTTACAAGATCATAGTAAACACGAATTCCTGCAAATTTACGTGGAAATCCTTGAAGTACATAGTTCTAGGGCTAAATAAACAGTAAAAAATGAAAAAAGTGAACTTCCAAATATATGGTATATCATGTCGAATGGCGAACAAGTAAAACGAAATGTTTCAAAACAAGGTTGTTTCATTGGGACCCCAAGACTGTATTTACAAATGGTTTGTTCTTATGACGTTGGTTGGTATAAACTGAAAATGGGCTTTTTTCTTGGATTTAGATTTGCGGAAAATGTATGAATCTTTCTTGGGACTTTAAGGATTTTCAAAGCTGCCCATGATAACGAGGTGTTTTATTAAGCGGGTGTCCTTGGAGCGGGGCTCCATTGTACTGTGAACCCTCTTGTTAGCGGACAGAAGTCGAAAACGGTGTCGAAAAAGAAATCGTCAAAACGGGTTTCGAAAGGACTGACTAGCGACTAAGCCAATAGACAGTTTTCACGATGTTGCGCGCTCATCCAAAATGCGGACGAAAGGCAATTTGACTCCAAAACTCCGCGAAAGAAGCACTCTGACAGCATTTTTTAGCTTCATCTGTAAAGTCCACTTCGTACGCCATTTAAGATCAGCTATGGCCCGCCAGTCTGAAAACGGTCTATTGTTTTATTGTCTTGTTTTTGCAGCCAGTGAACCTGAATCATCCAACAAGTCATCCGAGCCAGACAGTACCCCAGCAACAAATGCGCCTCCAAGTGATTCCCCTTCCACCACTACTCATACCGCGCCTCAGCCGCCCACACCCACCACGCCGAAGACGCATCCTCAACTGGGACCGCCTCCTCCGCCGCCACCTCCTCCCCCTACGCCACCCCCTGATGAGGACAATTCAGACAAGTAAGTACTGGGTGTGCTCCATTAATAGGGGTTGTAGACCGTGTGATTGTGAGTTTGTAACTGGTTCTGGCTCAGTCACTCCTTGTATTTGGTTGGGGATTCCTGTGGGGGGTGGCAACTACCTTTCTCTTTCCCCTGCTTGTTACGGCCTTATCCGCGATAAGGATTCTATTGTATGCCGTGCACTCTAATGATCTTGTGAATTTAGCTTGTAGGTAGAACATGCGTGTATTTATAATAGTAGATTCCAAGAATAGCGCTTTGTTTGATTGCCCTTTTGTCTTATCTCAGAACCAGCCCATTTGCGAACGTGACGCTAAAGAAGACAGAGACTAGCGACCGATCTGCCCCTCAACTCGTCTAGACCAATCCAAGACGTCCATACATCCGACCATTAGGGAAAAGACCAATCAAAAACGTCCATACATCTGACCATATTAGGAATAAGACCAATCCGAGATGTCCATAAATCCGACCGTTAGAGATACCACCAATCAAAGACTTCCACATAACCAAGCAATCGGATATGAGAATACAATTAGTCCATAAAAATGGTCACACAAAAGAAACACGGGGTTACATGAGGATTCTTTTGACCAATCACAGGGACGTTATTTGACCACTTGGCTGTGTGGCCAATCACCAGAGCCAGGAATTCATGTGGCTTCATTGGACCAATCAGAAATGTGGTAACATGGAAAGTTATCCGACCAATCAGAGTAGTAGTTTACTTCTCCCCCAGTAGATAATGCCGTTTTATTCAATTTCCCATGGTCCATAAAAAAAACAAAGGAAGGAAGAAAGAAGAAATAAAAACGTATAAAAACATTAAAAGAAGAAAAGGAAGCAAGGAAGAAAGAAATGTCGTATAGAACACTATTGACAACGTTCCATAACATGGAAAATAGTTTAAGTTATATACTTGGAAGAAATATCAGACCACCCCCGTAGGTATCGTGATCAATCTTCATAATAATCGGTAGTGCAATAAGTAGGGGGTAGGGGTGGGAAAGGGGGGAGCTGTGACAGAATAGTTTGGGTGGCAATAGCGCCATAGCTGGGTTGGCTGTGGTGTGCCATAGTTGGGTTGGCTGTGGTTTGCCATAGTTGGGTTGGCTGTGGTGTGCCATAGTTGGGTTGGCTGTGGTCCCATAGGTGGGTTAGCTGTGGTGTAATATAGGTTGGGTAGTTATGGGAATTGGGGCAGACAGACCCTTCCCATGCTGCATCGCTAAAAAAATTCTAGCTCTAGAGTCTCCTTTACTTGGTTTAGTGTCTCGTAAGAGATAGACGCCGTTGTTGTAAGACGAGCCACTAAACCGAGAGAAGGAGACTCTGGAACCAGGGCACATTTGCTGATTCTTAGATACACCATTCATCCCTAGTATAGAGATGGAAAATAAAACACTAAAATGACACCTCGCTCTCTTATGAAACGCAAAATTTTAGAAATATATAATCAAGAATTTTTTGAGTAAAGTATGTTTCTCTTTATCATACGAGTCGTGTAAATACTATGAATAGTATTTCAAATAAAGTTATTGAATTTACTGATATGTTCATTAAATTTAATGGGAACTTTATTAAGAGCGGTTCTCACAGAAAACCGACCATATTGAAAAACGGAAAAGTCTTCGATTTTGATCAAACTTGTTCAACTGATACTACACCTTTTGCTTTTCATTACCGAGAAATACACAGTCAGCCAAAATTACAAACATTTACGCCAATGTACTGTCATTTCAGCGAATATGAAAGGAAAATCATTTGAACTGAAAGGAAAAACACAAACTTTACATGATTGAGTGCACACAATTGCATTTTCTTCACATTCATTTTCACTATTCGACAACCAGGAAAAGGTGTAACTGAATACTACTTATCCATTAGCCGTATCCAATGCAAATAAATCAAGTCAATTGTTTTATCTTTATTTGCATGTATTTGCAGGATGATAACTAATACGGTGAAAGGGGAGTGGGGAACAGGGAGCGGGGAACAGGACCCTAACCCTAACATCCCCGTTTTAGTAACATCCGCATTTGCATTCAGGGCCGTAAAACAGGGGGCAGGGAACTGGTGGCACGTGCCCCTCCCCCAAAAAATTTTCTTAATGTTTCTGTTTTGTGCCCCCCCCCCTCCCCCCCGATCTTTCGAGGCATGCTACGGCTCTGGCTTTGGAAACGGCTCATGGATAATACAACGTTTGAACTTAGAATGAAAGGGGTTAATTAGGGTTATTTAATGGATAAACACACTAGCATCCATTTGAGTTCTAACAATTTTATTTTCTATTTTTTTTTATTATTTTGACTCTGGCAGTTTAAGCCCAAGAGAGTGAAATTTGGCACTACTGAAGGGGCAGTTTTTTGATCGGGTATTTTGATCGTCAATCAACGCAGTGCCGCTCACGTAAAAAACACTATTTTTAAATCTGAGAGGTGTTGGATCTGTTGTTGAAATGCTCCACAACTGTAAAAGTTTATTTTTACGTGTTCCGGTTGATCCATAAACGGTATCAGTATAATCCCATGATGAACTATGCACGGAAAATTGAAGATCTGGAAGTAATCTTTATTATGATTTATAAAGATGAAAGCATTGAATTTATTGATCTTACTTCTCAATATTCAATATGTATTTGTACTACAGCCTCGGTCATATCCGAGTCCCATCCCCTCCGTTAGAGGGCTCATTTTGTCTGTGTGCGTCGGGTGGGATTGGTTAACAATTTTATTGTGTATAATTCCGCCATTTGGGACCCTCCTATGTGACCACCACGTCACGTCAATAAAGGTGACCGTACCGTATGTTTACAATACATAACGCGAATTAAAGTTACAAAAATAGTGACCGATTTTAATATAAGAGAGTCCTTTAATTAACAGAGTGCAGATGCGTAATCCGGGAAGCTAAGCTCCCGAGTTCTTCGACAACCAATGAAAAGCTGCACATTTGCTGTTTCTCCGAGATCGAGCAGAGCCTGGTGCCGAGATGAAAGTGAAACTGCTGAGTTTGTGTTCTCGTCTTGGTCAGTTCCGTCTTCTTGTTGACTCGTCGCGCACTCACTGGATTGTTTTTTATATATCCATCCTCAAACTCCTCATAAGATGTCTTCCAATGCGTGGCAACCGGCTTTTAAAACGATAAAGGAACGAGGAAAGCATATGTGGAAAAACCCCGTACTCAGCGACGTGGAGTTCTTGGTGTGCACTAGCGCCGGTGTGAAAATCAGTATTCCCGCACATCGATATGTGCTTGCTGTCAGCAGCCCCGTGTTTGAAGCGATGTTCCACGGGGCAATGGCTGAATCAAGTCGAAAAGTCAGCCTCACCGACTGTACTGCCGAGGCCTTGAGCGAAATGCTGAGATACGCTTACTTCGACGAGGTGGAACTAACCGGAAGTAATGTGATGTCGGTTATGTACCTTGCAGAGAAGTACATTTTGCCAGGGTTGAATGAGAAGTGTACCCAGTTCCTGCAAGAAAATCTTGAGGCGAAAGACGTGCTTTTTGTCCTTCCAGAAATCATGAAAATACAGGATGAAAATCTACAGCGCCATTGTTGGAAACTGGTAGACGAGACAACCGAGGAAGTCGTGATGTCTGATGCATTCCTGAGTGTCACGCGAGAGCTGTTGTGTGACATCTTAGATAGGGATGAGCTGATGATCGAAGAGTTGGAGTTATTCAAGGCTGTGGATCGCTGGGCAGAGCAGCAGACTTCAAGTGAGGGACTGGGTGTGGATGGTGAATCTAAGAGGAATGTTCTTGGTGAGGAAGCCATTAGGCGGCTTCGATTTCCGTTGATTTCCCAAGAACAATTTGTCAAACATGTGCTGCCAAAAGATATTCTCAACAGGGAAGAGATCGTTGATCTTTTTGCCCACTATGTGCTACCAAAAGAGAAGGGCTCTGTCCTTTTCAGAGCAACATCAAGAGGCTTGAAAATAAGGGGAGTTTCATCCTCTGTTACAAGGTTTACTTCAGTTAGCCATACGCCGTCATACCGCACTTACAATGAACATTCTATTTGCTTTGAAGTCAATACAGAGATTGAACTGTCAGCAGTCACATTGTTTGGTAGTCTAGGAAACACATATAAAGTAAGTTTAAAAATAGAAAGAGATGGACAACCAGTCTACAAACAGAAGAATCGTAATTTCTCAAGTACACATATAACCATGCTAGGACATGACTGCCCTGGATTTGTAGTCACCTTTGATTACCCTGTGCTCATAGAGCCCTATTCAACTCACATCTTGCGAGCATGGATCGATGGTCCAGATACTTGTTCTGGGCAGAAAGGGCTGTCAGTTGTGATAAATGGAGATGTTGAGTTTAATTTTATGGATTCCCCAGACAGATTTTGGAATTCTGGAGCTGAAGGAGGTCAGTTCCCTGTATTTCACTACATTTATTAAAAAAACAGAATTGCAGTGTGACAACTAATTTTTTTTTTCCTCCAACTCATTCATACCGTTGCATATATTTGTGTATATGTTAACAAATCTGTCCTACTGCCCTTGCAATCGTGCAGATGTATAAGCAAAGGCGTCAACCCTAACGCCTGGGAGGTGGAGGGGCTACTCAGCTTTAGACATTACAGTTTTAGTTGTTTATTACATTTTTAGTATTTTCGAAAACACTTTCACTGAAAGATCAAATTCAGGACCTTGGAAGCACAAGCTGATTTTTAATTTCTCATGTAGATGACATAAACTTCTCAGAATTACAATACTAGTCTAAAGCGGTCTTGTTTGTATTAAATATTGTTGTAAATATTGTTTAAAATACAAGTAAAAAACCTGTATTTGACGTCTCTACAATTCTTACTCCTTCAAAACGTCTTCAAGGTGATATACGCGTTGGAGGGAGGGGGAGGCATGTAGAGGGGGTGGGTGTTAAAAATTTATGTTTTCTACATACACTTTTTGTACGTATTTTTCTGATGACCTTTCCCATTTCCACCTCATAACCTTCTTTAAAAATGGTGCCTCATAGTTCCTAGTATCTTAGTATAGCACCATGCTAAATGGAGAGTGAAGGGTTGAGTAAATGCACGCTATTATATTTTTAGAATTATAGGTTTTTCACTCATGTTTCCTATATAGTTTAGCCATAATCAATTTGGGGACGATAGCGGGACAGTAGAAGATACCAGGTAAATGTTTATGTAAGGCTAATGAAGACAGTTAAAAAACTGAAGATAAGGAATATAGCGTGTGGGGAGGTGTGGGTATTTAAGTAATGGTATTTGATGAGGCTAGGAGGTGTGTTGAGGCCACATTTGTAATAGTGGCCACATTTGTAATAAGGTAATGCCACATTTGTAAGAGTGATTTAAATGAAGGAATAAGCTGTTAAATTTACTGTTATATTTTCTCTTTAATTTACTGAGATGTTTGATTAAGTGGTTCAGGAAAAAACTGAAGAACGTAATCGAAACCTCGCGCGAATCTATTATAAAAATAGAAACGCGCTATGTTACCGCCGCCGCCGCCTGGTAAATGAGCAACTGACAACAAATAGGAGCGAAGTTAGTAATATGTTGTCTTCTGAAGGTTCTTCTTCTGGTTATTTGACTAATATTTTATAATGGGGAAGGAAAAGACGCGCCGCTGGGGGTCGAGTAACTCATTTACCAGGCGGCGGCGGCGGTTACATAGCGCGTCGTTGCAAGGGTTGCAAGGTTGCAAGCTCGTAGAGACAGAGCTTGTCGTAGGAGCGAAACCAAGGCAAATACATCTTTATTCAACAATAACACGACATTGGACTTCATTTCGGAGTCAAATTATCCTATAGCCCGTGGCTGATCGGCTTGTCGGTTGATGACGTCACTTTCGATTTGCCGCTCGCCTTGTTGGGGAAGCTTATCGCAGACAACAGAGGGCTGTCACAAGACGCCTGAACGAGGCTAAACTTGATATACATTTATAAGTCTAAAAATGCAATCATACAACCAAACACCACGTCTTGGTGACCGAGGAGAGATGAAGAAATGGAGCACTAGTCTACCAACAGGAGCAGCGTAATTTCTCAAATACACTTATTACTGCGCTGGTTACCAGAGGTTACCTTTGATCAGCGTGTGGTCATACATCCCAATACAACTTACACTTTGAGAGCATGGATAAATGGTCCTAAATCCTTGTGTTGGCAGACAGGGCGGAGAGTTGTGAGAAATGGAGATATTGAAATCACTTTTATGGGTTCCCCATCATCCGAAAATCGTACTAGAGTTGAAGGGGTCCAGTTCCCTGTATTTCACTTTTCGTATTGACATTTTATAAAAAATGGAAATGGACTGTGACAACTTATCTTTTTTTTTCCTCCAACTCATTTATAACGTTGCATGTATTCGTGTATATACCTATTTCAAAAAACGTTGTCAGTGCGAAACGGCAAATGACGATTGGCAAATGGCAGTTCTAGGGCCGTAAGGAACCATGGGTCTCATTAAATTTCTACTAAATGCTGAAGAAAATAGATAAATCAAACAATTATCCATTTAAGATCATCAATGTATGTCTCTGACATTGCTAGACTTTATTTAACACCTTTAACTTTACGAATGATTAGTACCCAGAAGCACCGTTCGGGCTTAGAACTGCCATTTACTATTTGCCATTCGCCATTTGCACTGACAACCATTTTTGAAATAGGTGTATGTTGACAAATCTGTCCTACAGCCCTCGCAATCGTGCAGATATAAAAGCAAAGGCGTCAACCCTAACGCCTGGGAGGGGGGAAGGGGTTGTCAGCTTTAGATATTCCTACATTGTTAGTATTTTTTAAAAACACTTTCGCTGAAAGTTCAAATTCAAAACCTTGGATACACAAGCTGGTTTTTATTACAATACCAGTCTAAAGCGCTCTTGTTGTGTATTAACGATAAACATTGTCTAAAATATAAGTAAAGAAACCTGTATCTGACGTCTGTAAAATTCTCACTCCTTCAAAACGTCTTTTTCAAGGCGACATACGCGTGGGGGGAGGGGAGGGGGCATGTAAAGGGTGTGGATTCCCCCTTACTCAAACTCTCTGAGGGAGATAAACATAAATAGCTCGTGTTAGCAGCCAGGGATTCGAGTTTCGCGGTCGATTGAAAAATCGATGTTATATAAATCACGAATATTTATCCAGGTAAGTTTGAAGAAAAAGAGTTAAAGAATCCAATAAAATGATCCAGATTTTTTTACTTCGAGCATTCGGAGTGAAACTGAATGGAAATTTGGTAGTATAGAGGGAAATCGAGCTAAGTTCGTGAAAGCTGGGAGATATCCACATTCCAGTTAACGGGGTTTTGGTGTATTGACGAATTTTGAGAATGATAGCTGACAAGAGACAATTCATCACCTATCACACTTATCGTGTTTTCCCTAAAATCGAGAGGCGCGCGAGGCATACTGGGTAGTGCTGGCGGCTCGCGAATCAAAATGGCTGAGGAGGGAAATATCCGCTCGCTCATCGAAGCCTACTTTCACGAAGGATTCGAAAACAGGGCTATCGTAGAAACCCTGAATCACAAGCATGGTATAAACATCAGTACTTCGACACTCAAGCGCCGATTAAAAAATTATGGCTTACGAAGGAAAGATGCGATTTCTGATGGTAAACTCATTGAAGCGATTCGCGGCGAAATGATGTATTCAATAAACGGGGAACTTCCCGGGTACCGAAACATTTGGAAATCTCTGAGAAGAAAACACCATATTCACGTAACAAGAAGACGTGTTGCCTTCATAGTAAGAGACCTTAAACTACAAGTAAGTACCAATTTGACATTGAAAGCAAATTTGATCCTCACGATATGTTGAATTTAAAAGCATTTTGGCGTCCAGCCCAG
Organism: Nematostella vectensis; assembly: GCF_932526225.1. NCBI lineage: Eukaryota > Metazoa > Cnidaria > Anthozoa > Actiniaria > Edwardsiidae > Nematostella > Nematostella vectensis. The sequence goes on along the minus strand of NC_064045.1, from coordinate 6,914,916 downwards.
ATGGTTCATGTTTGAATCTTGTTCTTTATAAAGTGCGCTACTGTGACCATTTCAGGGTAATACATTAACACTTACCCTCTCCTTTGTAGAATAAATTATTGGTTCTTATTTATTTGTGTTATGGCTCTTTCTTTTTCTCCTAAATGTGTGTTTGTAAGCGCACACGACCTCACGGTCACGACCATGTAACTTATGTGTTTTACTTATTAGTGAATTGCGGATCGTATGACAAATGTTCACAGCTTCAGAAGTTTGAGGTATATAGGCCTTTGAAATTTATAAATGACGTTTTATTTCTTGTTGTAAAATGAATGCAAATGAATTGGTATACGGCAGATATTTTAATCAAAAAATTTGAATTTCAAATATTCTGGAAGTAAGTTGTAAGTGATATTCGTTGTTTTTTTTTTCTCAAGGAGATTTGTTTAAACTTGCTGCACTCACACATGTTAAAAAAATGTCGATTGATCCGTATTTAACACTTATTACAAATTTATGTGACTAAAACTGCTACCCAGGCCCAAGTTGAAATGTTGAACATAATTCCAGCAATTTGAAACTACTTGGTAATGTTTGTAAAATATAAATGTTATCATTTTACTGCAGTCAACCATGGCTGGTCATCTTAATTTGCTGATATACCCCTGTTTTTTGATAATATTATATAGAGGAAAAAATTTTAATATGATTTTAATCATTTAGACAAAAAATGTGTAAAAGAAATGTTATTCTGGCATTTTATTTGGGATTGTAAAATTTTAAAAGTTCAACATTTAATATTAGTTTCATAATATTTAGATGCCAATAACTCCCACCAAGTACAGTTAAGAAGAAAAAGAGGTCTGCCTTCAGACAAATTACCTATTGTTTTCAATTTATAGCTTCTGAGTTCTCTGTTACAGTATTGATTTGCTGAAATTTGAGAAAACATCTGACAATATCCAAAATTTTCTGAAAGTTTTGGCAGCCATGAAATTCTTTTGCCTTGTATGCTACCGAAATGTCAGGCAAATTTTTACATAAGCAAGGATTTTAGACAAATTTGGTTTTTGTCAAATTTCGCTGTTCCTTTTGAAAAGATAATAAGAAATTTTAAATTCTTCATCTACTTCTATTATTATATCTACTAGTAAGATTGTATACTTAAATTGAAATTTTATTACCTATTGTATGTTTTGTTTCACTTTGACCTTCCTTATAAGCTCCATAGCTTTTATTTCAAATATTCTTCTCTAATGTGGTTTGAAAACATAAGGATCACAGTTGTTGCGGGGTAGTCTTGCACCCAGCCGTGAAATTAATTTTATTTAGATTAAAGTGTGGTGCCTTAAAATTCTTTTTAAAGATTGGTCAAATCTGCTGTTTGGTTTTTAATTTGTATACTGAAATATCTTATCATTTTGATGAATTCAGTTTTCAGTGTAATCAAGCAATATAACATTGATCTGTTTTTACTGTAGGACAGATTGAATTTCAAAGCTGTTACCCCACTGTACATGACGTTTGCATAGATTGCATTTGCACTGAAACATTCATCACACCAGTCACAGTCAATGAATTACAATTAAATTTCTCTCTCCCTTTCTCTCATCAGTAAGATAAATTAAACCCTAAGGGATAGCAATGACAGTGTGGTCAGTGATTCTTTCCCTTATTGATAGCATGCTGGGTGTTGATCAAAGCAATTTTTAATCCTGAGAGATGTGGACTACCGTTCAGTTACTGACAATACAGCCACAAAAATTACTCACCTCCCTTATAAGTGTTAACTAGGGATAGCAAAATCCATGGAATCTTTGAATAACTCCTAAGAAGATTGGATGATCACTCTCGTCAATGAAGCCCCTTCCTCCACCCTTTCCCCTCCTGGCATAGTAACCAACTGTCATGGTTATCTGAGAATCCTCAGGTTTTCAGCCTTGAAATTTTCCAAGTGTACATTGACATATACTTTAAAGTATAATAATATTATTAGGTTGATTGCATATTAGATAATAATAGTTTAAATAGAATGATACATTGAGAGCTAAAAACTAAAAGCTTATGATTTTTTTTAATCATAAGCTTATGATTTTTTTTTAATTCCTTGCATGTATTATTTGTATGCCCAACACATTGCTCACATGCTGTTTCAATTTTTTTTTTTCAATTTAAATTAATGTGTACTGTATTTGATTTTATGATAAATTTTGTTCTGGCTGTAGAGAATATGAATATGCCTAATAGGTCTAATTCTAATTCATTGCTCACATGCTGTTTCAAATTTTTTTTTTTTCAATTTAAATTAATGTGTACTGTATTTGATTTTATGATAAATTTTGTTCTGGCTGTAGAGAATATGAATATGCCTAATAGGTCTAATTCTTGTGTACTTTAAAGTTGTCATATTCGATTTTGCTTTTTGCTATTGGCTTAGAGAACATTTTTATTGTTTGAATAAATTGAGTCACCCTGTGAAGTATCCTGGATGTGCCATTCTGTTATAATAACAACTGAAGCTTTTCTATGGCAAATCTCTTAAAGAAAGCAAAATTTGGTTAAATATTTTGAAAATGTGCAATTTAAATTCTAGAATTTTAATATTTCTATTTCTATATCAATTCCTTTGTCTTTAACCTTTAAAACATGCTATTTAAAGCCTATTTACTTCCCTCCCAGAACCGTGGCAGCCAAAAAAGATTGGGGAGAACAATACAGAAACATTAAGAAAATGTTGGGGGGGAGGGGGTACAGCCACGCCCCTGTTGGTCATTTCCTTATAATTTTGTTGTCCTGCTTCCATAGTTTAAAGGGGAGGGGGTGGTCACATGGGAGGAAGGGGGGTGGGTAGGGCTCAGTTGCTAATAGAACCCTTTTCTTTATAAGGAGGTGCATCTATTTTACAACAAACTTTGTCAACAATTTAATTTTCACACACATATTTTTGTAAGTATATGATAAGGGGGTTATTTTTATTGGCTTCCTCTGTCTAATTTTTACTATTGTATTGGCCCACCATACAAAATTTCAAAATAAGCCACTATTATTAATTGGGCACCAAAATTCTTATGGAAAATACAAAATAATATTTCATTGCCCTGCTGCCAGAATTTTGTGGTGGGTATTATTACTTTTCAAAAAAAGTGTCTAATATAAACTGTTATCTTACTGTTAGGAAAGCTGCTGTATTATTAATAATCCCACTCGCAAACCACCAAAAACTAATAAAATGATAGCATTAAATTGTTAGAAACTTTAGGCTTTTTTTGTATTTCAGTCTCTCAGTATTCTAAGGTCAAGCTGGGAATAACTTAGAGTGGAAGCATAGATTCTCTTATAATCAATCAGCAAATTACTATATATTTTATATATTTATTATACAATGTGTACTTTGAAGTACAGAAGTGATTTTTTAACTGTAATATGCCAAAAATGCTTATTTTTATTCAAGTAGAGCAACTTGGTTGTCTTCAGTCTTTCAGATAGCAGCTTTTAACACGTGTATAGCAGGGGGAAGGGGAAATGGGTGTACATGACCCCCCTACAATGATTATAAAAATATAAAGATATTACCAGTAGGGGCGTGATGTGCCCCCAGTATTTTTTTTTTATTGTTTCTGCATCGTGCCCCCCCCCAATTTGTCAATGCCTGCTAGGGCACTGTATATGGTAAACCCTTTTAACTTGAACACAACGGTGTTTAACGTGTTATCCGAGTACAGAAAAGGCTGTATGGAACTTAAAGCCAGTTCGAGTTCGTGGGGATTCGAGTTATCAGAGTAGCAATATGACTGTGACTGGACTTTAAGTCAGTTTAGGTTAGCCGGAAGTTATCAGTGTTCAAATTATAAGGGTCACACTGTTATATGAAAGTACCAAAAAGTCTCATTCGTATCCAAACTTTAGAAAATGATTGAACTTTTCATGCTGCTTCCAGATAAATAGTATTTTAATTTGACTATTCTTGGCCCTGACTGCCAGACTGCCTTTCTGCGTGCTGCGCCAATTGATGAAGAAATTAGACACATAAGCTTTTACAGTTTGCTTTTTTTTCTTGCCTTATTGTTTTTCCTTGTGAGCTGAATTACCAGCAATAGTATTTCTGTCTTTAAATCTCGTCTGCAATCGTTTCTCGATCAATGATATATACAGTTTTGCTCTATTGCTGGCTTGCTTGTTTCGTGTTCGTACAGTGTTTGTCGGTTTTTTTTTTCTGGTAAAACAAACAAACTGAAAACTGAAACTATTACAATATACACACGATCACTGGCCCCTTGACTTTTTTCAGATAAAAGATCAAGTGATGCCACAAACATACGATGAATGCAGCGAAGAGTTGAAGAATAAATCTGAGACTGACAAGAAAGCTTGTAAAACGATACCTAAATTGAGTATGGTAGTAAATGAGCAAGACACTTCAAGAGCTCCAACGCGCGGGAGAGCATCAACAAGTGAGACAGCATCTCAAGTAACTAGAGATGGTCGAGGGCTTATAGAGGAAGAGTGTACGAGAGAAAGAAAGCGTGGATTTCCTTACAGTGCAGACTCTCGTTTGCAATTTTCTGGGTTAAGGAGGACCACTGATGTGTTTCAAATGCAATGGGAGAGAAATGGAGCTGAGATTAGGAAACACGAAATACCAGGAGAGAAAGGAGAGAGTGAAAACAGCCTCCAAACAGCCAATTTTATACCTCACAAGGTTGCCAGAATTGAAGAGAAATGCAGGGCTTTACAAAAACCGGTAGCAAAAGTTACGGAAGCGACCCATGCTGCACACCGGTATAGTGCCAACACAGGGTTACCAGCTGGAGAGATACCATACGATTTTTCACACGAAGCCACAGGTCATGTATCACATGAAGTAACACAGAAAGGAGAAACGTCTGTGATGGCACATGAGAACAATGACACAGAGATGTCACATCCTGGCCACAGGCACAGAGAAAAAACGTCAATATACAGTACCATCAGCAAGACAATGATACGCGAGAACACAGCTAATGAGAACGTGTCACAAAGCACAACATCAAACAAGAAAACCATCAGTAAGTATGCAGGGCAAGTGTCAGATCAAAACCTGCTTTGTCATGGGCACGACATGTTACAGAGGGATGTGCCGAATAGCGAGGGAATTTTGCAGAAACCATCTCAGCGTGAGGACGAAGTCATAAGGGGAAGAGAAAACATTCTAAGAGATGTAAAGGCCTATCGGAACACCGAAAATTGTGTAGAAAACCCTCAAGCACCTGGCGATGAAATTATGTTGGATTTTGCTGCTGTGATCAGCGAAATGCTGCAGAAGGTAGAAAATGATGACTCTTCTGACTCAGATCCCGAAGGTTGTTTAGTGCTGCCGGGAAATGAGATGGCGGTAAACCCTAATATCCAAGTTATAAATACCACGCCTCGAGCAAAGGTTTCAGCGGAAGACAGAGTATCGCCGGACCAGGAAATTAACGATGGTGTAGGCTTTCCTGATGAAGTCCAAGTACAAGAGACCGTTCAAGAAGAGAATAGACTTCACACATGTGAAAAGTGCGGCTTGAGTTTCGAAATTTGGGATGAACTGAAAGAGCATGTGAAAGTTAGCCATGAAAAGGTGAAAATCTATGTCTGTGACCATTGTGACAAAGAATTTGAAACTAGCTGTCAGTTAGGGTCGCATAAGAAAGTAGCACATGATCAAGAAACAGCCATCTGCGCTCATTGCAATGGAAGATTTCCGGCATCCGACCTTTTGAGTCATGTCAAGATGTTCCACCGCGATGAAAAACTGGTCAAATGCAACTACTGTAAGAAAAGATTCACCAAATACGGCATGAAAGAACACATCGAGCAAGTGCACAATAAACCCGGATTCAAGTGTGCTCAGTGCAATCAGATGATTCCTTCCAGACAAATGAGATACCACGCAAAGATCTGTTTCTCAGCATCACAGCAAATGCAAAATAACCAGATGCTAAGAGCCCAAGAAAAGCAGGTCACGGAAAATCGATGCAAAAGATGCAATGAACGCTTCAATACCTTCAGCGATCTGTCGAAGCATCTGGATAGCGATCACGAAATAGAGCCAAGAACGTGTGAATATTGTGGCAAGGTGTTCACTTTGGCAAAGTATATCCCTCAACACTTGAAGTCCCTTCATAACCACCCAGCACCCTTCGAGTGCAATTACTGCGTATGTAAGTTCCAATCACAGAACAGTTTGTCAAAGCACGTGCTTGGGTTACATATGAACAAAAACATATGTTTCAGTTCTAAAGAGGTACGATTCATTCAGGGAGAGGAGAGTGAAAGTCTAGGTCTTTATGTTTGCATTAAGTGCAACGAGGCCTGCGAGTCACCCAGTGAGCTGGAGACGCACTTGGAGGCTGTACACAAACGCCCACCGTCACGTAGGTGTGATGTCTGCAACACTTACCTTAGCTCCACTAAAGCTCTGGCTCTTCATATGATGTTGTGTCATGGCACATGGAGACCGTATCAGTGTCAGTATTGCGGCTATTACTTCAAGTGCGAGACAAGTATTATTCGCCACATGGAAAGCAACCACATAGGAGTGACTCCTGCTCAAGCATCTGTTTTTGAGCAAGCAGTAGGGCATCGGGGTTTGGCTTCTCAATCAGCTCTGAGGAACATACAGGGTGTAGCAGGGACTTCAAAACAAAGCTCGCCGGGACATGAGGACATGCATCAGGAATTGACTTGTGGTACAGTTCAGCAACAACAATTCTCAAGCACAGGCGTACAGCCTCAGCAACCGGTCTCTGGATTGAGATCAGTGGGAGTTGAAAATCGGCCTGTGCAGAGGCGGGTTACGGAGCAGAAGGTATCCCCTTCCGAACCTGAGGCAGATAACTCTGCTCAAGCGTTAACCCAACTGAAGATACAACTCAAGATAGACGAAGTTAGACCTTTCAAATGTAAGTACTGCGTCCTTCAGTTCGAATCAAAGAAGATCTTAGTAAGCCATCTGCTGGCAATTCATTTGAAACAACACACACCCTTTAGTGAAGAGCCGTCAACGATGGGAAACAAAGCATTTCATCTGTGTACAAAGTGCAAAGTAACTTTCTCTCATTTTAGTGAGCTCTTAAAGCACACGAAATCTGCACACAATTACTTGCCTTCAGATAACTGTGAGGTATGCCACCATACATTCTCCTCCGCCGAACATGTGTCAAAACACTTTTGGACAGCACATGTCACTAAAAGACCTTATAAGTGTCAGGATTGTGGATACTATTTCCAGTCCGAAGATGATGTATTAAACCACATCAAAAGGAACCATCCCGACCTGATACCATTATCAGTTGAAGAACAAGTCAATATACAAGAATGTCTGGTTACAAAAAATGTTCCGATGACGCATAGTCCTCTGGAACAAGTTGCACCTCAACAAATCCATGTTACGGACCAACTTCCAATACATCGAAATCCTGCTCAGGGACAAGTTCCACTTCATCAGATTCCAGTTTCGATACATGCTCAATTGCATCACTATGCCGTTTTACAACAAGTTCAAATGATTCATAATCCATATCTGCATGATCAGGTCTTTCAACCAGTCTTACCACAGCAGAACCTGGTTCCAAATCACGTCACTGGAGGTAAAATCCAGGAGGACGAGGGGCAACGGGAACCAGCTTCAGTCGATGAAGGGCAAGACGAAAGGTATGAAAGACAACGACTAAATGAAGTCCAGGAAATTGAGGGACGGCAACCTGATTTAGTCCAGGAAGATTATATACCCGGAACAGTGCGACAAGAACCAAATTTTACAGCTGTAACAATGGAAAGAGAGCCTGAAATGGTTGGGGAGGAAAACATGATTCCTTCTGCCACCTCCGCACTTACAAATCTTTATTCTCTTGAGGTAGGGCAAAGCGAATCACAGGAAGATCTTTTACCAAATTATGAATGTAGAAAATGTGGCAAGTGGTATAATGCGTTTAGAGCTTTGGTATATCATATGAAAACTGTTCACGACTGTCTCCCACCTACTACCTGTGATCTGTGCGGCAAGGAGTTCAAGAATGCCGAGTATATGACAAAACATATAAGGATGGTTCACCACAAACTATGGCCGTACAGGTGCGAACATTGTCACAGACAATTTCCCTCGAAAGTTGGCTTTGATAGGCATAACCGTCTATGTCATCTTTGTGGAACAGTAATGAAGATGGCAAAAAATGTTACGAAACATGTTTTGATGTGCCATGGAGGAAATCAGCCGTATAAGTGTAAGTTCTGTGGATGTCCTTTCTCTAGCAAAAAAGGAAAAACGCGCCATGTTAAATTGATGCATTGTAAGCAACGGCCCCCTAAAATTTGCAAAAGACGGAAACAGATTTTAGAGGAGCTCATTGGACAAGAGTCGGGTATTGAGTCAGAAATGTTCCTGTATGAACAAGTTTCGCAGCCAATAGCAGTGCAGGATAAACAACATTCCCAGCCAATAGCAGTGCCGGATGAACAAGTTTCGCAGCCAATAGCGGTGCAGGATAAACAACATTCCCAGCCAATAGCAGTGCTGGATGAACAAGTTTCGCAGCCAATAACAGTGCTGGGTGATCAAGTTTTGCAGCCAATAGCGGTGCAGGATGAACAAGTTTCGCAGCCAATAACAGTGCTGGGTGATCAAGTTTCGCAGCCAATAGCGGTGCAGGATGAACAAGTTTCGCAGCCAATAGCAGTGCTGGATGAACAAGTTTCGCAGCCAATAACAGTGCTGGGTGATCAAGTTTCGCAGCCAATAGCAGTGCTGGATGAACAAGTTTCGCAGCCAATAACAGTGCTGGGTGATCAAGTTTCGCAGCCAATAGCGGTGCAGGATGAACAAGTTTCGCAGCCAATAGCAGTGCTGGATGAACAAGTTTCGCAGCCAATTGCAGTGCTGGATGAACAAGTTTCCCAGCGATTAACAGTGCTGGATGAACAAGTTTCGCAGCCAATATCAGTGCCCGAAGAACAAGTTTCGCAGCCAATATCAGTGCCCGAAGAACAAGTTTCGCAGCCAATAACAGTGCAGGATGAACACGTTTCACAGCTAATAGCAGCGCAGGATAAACAACATTCGCAGCCAATAGCAGTGCTGGATGAACAAGTTTCGCTGTCAATAGCAGTGCAGGATGAACACGTTTCACAGCTAATAGCAGCGCAGGATAAACAACATTCGCAGCCAATAGCAGTGCCGGATGAACAAGTTTCGCTGTCAATAGCAGTGCAGGATGAACACGTTTCACAGCTAATAGCAGCGCAGGATAAACAACATTCGCAGCCAATAGCAGTGCTGGATGAACAAGTTTCGCAGCCAATAGCAGTGCTGGATGAACAAGTTTCGCAGCCAATTGCAGTGCTGGATGAACAAGTTTCCAAGCCATTAACAGTGCTGGATGAACAAGTTTCACAGCCAATATCAGTGCCGGAAAAACAAGTTTCGCAGCCAATAACAGTGCCGGATGAACAAGTTTCGCTGTCAATAGCAGTGCAGGATGAACACGTTTCGCAGCTAATAGCAGTGCAGGATAAACAAAATTCGCAGCCAATAGCAGTGCCGGATGAACAAGTTTCGCAGCCAAAAGCAGTGCTGGATGAACAAGTTTCGCAGCCAAAAGCAGTGCTGGATGAACAAGTTTCGCAGCCAATAACAGTGCCGAATGAACAAGTTTCGCAGCCTATAACAGTGCCGGATGAACAAGTTTCGCAGCCAATAACAGTGCTGGATGAACAAATTTTGCAGCCTATAACAGTGCCGGATGAACAAGTTTCGCAGCCAATAACAGTGCCGGATGAACAAGTTTCGCAGCCAATAACAGTGCAGAATAAACAAGATTCACAGCAAATAGCGGTTCAGGATGAACGAACAGAACCTTTCACACGACAGAAATATCCTTTGTTCGAGATATCACAGCAAGACCATGATTTGGAGTCAGAAATAATGTTGAAAGAAACAGTTTTTTGGCCAGTCAGGGTTAAGCAAGAATCTGCTCTGGAATCAGAAACGCCGGAACAAGAGCCATTTTTGGATACGGTAGTAGTGAAGATCGAGCCGGATTTTGAGACTGTAGTGATAAAGCAAGAATCAGGTTGTCAGCAAATTTTAGAGCATCGAACAGTTGATCGGCCACAAGAGCATGCTTTCGATCCAGTCATTGCCCATCAAGGTCCGGCATCAATTACAACAGATCATGAACAGAAGCCTACCAAGCAGGGCCTCCCAAAAGGGTATAAATGTAGCAAGTGCAGCGATATTTATCAATCATTTAGCGAGTTGTCCAAACACATGAAGGCAATCCATGGATGTAAACCAACAAGGAAGTGTGATTTGTGCGGCAAGCGATTTTCCAGGCCGGAAACTGTCAGTAAGCACATTTTACAATATCACGAGGCTAGAACTCCTCACCAATGCCAATTCTGTCCATATAATTTCCCATCGGAAGCACATTTGAAGCGCCATATAAAAAAGACTCATAAACCAGGTCAAAAAGACTTTAGAATACGTGGGCGAGAATTGAACCATCTCAGAAGGACCCGGGGGACGGTCCTGGAACTAGAAGACTTGCAGCAGCAGCCAGTCTTTGAAGCATCAGAAAATGAAATGCCGCATTTCCAACTGGTTGTCTTGGAACAGCAAGAGTCGACTCACGAAAGGGATACGGGGCTCCATCAGAACCCCATCGTGAGACTATTGATGGAGCCCCAAGAGTCCATGGCAAGCAATGAAGTAGAAAAAGACCCATCAATAATCTCGGAATCGGCCAAAGAGCAAATCGAACAGTTTCAAAAATCAGCTGAGAGTCCAACACAGTCATTGGTGGAAACTTTTGTCCAGGTACAAGAACCAGTATCGGTGGATGCGAGGGACTATGCTGAAATAGCGATCCCACATAATTGTATTGAATGTGGTGAGGTATATTTAACATTTAGTGAGATGTCCAAGCATATGAAAGCTGTTCACAATTCTCGGCCATCCAGCACATGTCATGTATGTGGTAAAATATTATGTAAAGCTGAATACGTTGCTGTACATGTAAAGATGGTCCACGAGCGAAGCAGGCCTCACCAGTGTGAGTATTGTGCAACTCGTTTTGCTTCCAAGAGTAGCTTATCACTCCACATCAGAAAATTCCATAAAATAACAAAGCATTATATTTCGCCCTTGAAAGGACCTGTTATTGGCCGTGCAATTGATCATGAACGGGACTCGAAGCCAAAGCAAATACGAGAAAAACTAAAACCCACAGAAAACGTTGTGCAATACCAAGAACCCTTACAATCACAGAAACTGATTTGGAAACAAGTTATGAACGGACAACAGGATCCGGGTCTGGAACCAGATTTGTCACTACAAGAGGGGGTATTAAAACCAATTTTGCAACGACAGGAACCAGTTTTGCAATTACAACAACCAGAAGCGGAACCAGTTTTGCGACCGCAAAAAACGGTTTCAACACCAGTTCGGCAACCGCAACAGCCAGTCCTGAAACCAGGTGTTCAGCGGCGGCAAGAACCAACTGGGCCAGCTGGGCTAACAAAGCAATCGTCTCAGGAAGCAGCTTTGCAACGAGAACATGAGCAGAGATTAAGGGTAGTGGGAAATGAGCAAGGAGAACTCCCTTTTCAGTGTACCAGATGTAGAAGTCGTTTTGCATCGTTTGGCGAAATGTCTAAACACATGAGGACACTCCACAACACACGTCCATCGAAAACATGTAACCTCTGTCAGAAGACTTTTTGTACTGCAGAATACGTTTGGGTACACAATAAGATGGTCCATGAACGATCTAGACCGTACCGTTGTGAGTATTGTGGATGGCATCTCGCTTCAAAGAGCAACTTAACACTTCACATCAAAAGGATTCATAAACGAACACAGAGTGACACCCTAGCTTCAGAACTACAGAAGGAGCCTTTGGAAACAGTCGTGGAAACGGGAGACCAAACCTCGAAAATGAACGATGGAAAAAGTACAGATGGAACAGTATTCAACCAGCAGATTGTTGACCTGGAACAAGATAAGGGAACCCAACCCAACCAAGTACTCAACCAATATAACCCGCTACTTAGAAAAATATTTCATTCGAGACAAGACAAGCGTGACGAGCTTTCATTTTACAACCAGCGCCTACTGGAGTCTGAACAGGACATGGAACATAAAGATGACTCAGTATGCAGACAACAACTAGAAAACACAAAACCGGACAAGGAACATGAGCATCAAGTCATGTCAGTAGTTCCTGACAAGCGAGCAAAGAAAGTCCAACCACTGTTGTGTCAAGATGAACCAATGGCCAAGAAGGACTATCTAGTCTTGCAAGCAGACGCGAGGCATTTACAAGCAGCGAGTTTACAAATAGCTGGCACAAGAAGCCCTCAAACACCAATAGAGTATAAATGTAACAAATGCAGCAATTCATATGTCTCGTTTAGCGAGATGAAGAAGCATATGAGGACCGTCCACAATTGCCGACCATCCAAGACTTGCGAACTGTGTGGTAAGAAATTTTGTACGCCGGAGTATGTCGCCAAACATGTGAGCATGGTACACGGGAAGGAAAGACCCTACAGGTGCATACATTGTGACAGGGGATTTACCTCGAAGATCAACTTGACTAACCACCCTTGCAGATCCGAGGTTGAAAGCTCTAGTGAGGAACAACCAACGACGGAAATCTCGATGTTTAGAAATCCATACTCAAGCGAAGTAAAGCAAACAGAAGACTTTGAACTAGCGTTAAGTGAGGATGAACCAGCTACTGAACAAGCCGTGGATGTAGATGGACCAACCATTGAATCAATCTTCAGGGTGGATACACCAGCCGTCAAACCAATCGTCAGTGTAGATGGGCCAACAATTGAACCAATCGTCAGAGTGGATGCAACAACCGTCGAACCAATCATCAGTGTTCATGCGCCAACAATTGAACCAATCGTCAGGGTGGATGCACCAACCGTCAAACCAAGCGTGAGTGTAGATGCGCCAACAATTGAACCAATTGTCAGGGTGGATGCACTAACCGTCGAACCAATCGTGAGTGTAGATGCGCATACAATTGAACCAATCGTCAGGGTGGATGGACCAGCCGTCGAACCAATCGTCAGTGTAGATGCACCGAGTAATGAGCCAACCGTCGGTGTGGATGGACCAGCCATTGAACTAATCGCCAGTACATATACACCAACCGTTAAACCAGTCTTCCGTGAAGATCTATCAGTCTTACAACCAGACGTGATGATTCCACCAATACCGGAAATGCAACAAACAGCCCCAGTAAGTCTTCAAACACCAATAGAGTATAAATGTAACAAATGCAGCAATTCATATGTCTCGTTTAGCGAGATGAAGAAGCATATGAGCACCGTCCACAATTGCCGACCATCCAAGACTTGCGAACTGTGCGGTAAGATGTTTTGTACGCCGGAATATGTTGCCAAGCATGTGAGCATGGTACACGGGAAGATGAGACCTTACAGGTGCATACATTGTGACAGGAGATTTACCTCTAAGATCAACCTGACTAACCACCCTTGCAGACCCGAGGTTCAAAACTCTAGTGACGAACGACCAACGACGGAATTCCCAGTGTTCAGACATCTATACTCGAGCGAAGTAAAGCAAACAGAAGACTTTGAACTAGCGTTGAGTGACGATGAACCAGCCGTTGATGTAGATGCACAAACCATTGAACCAATCGACAGTGTAGACGCACGTGCTATTGAACAAATTGCCAGCTTAGATGACCCAACTATTGAACCAACTGTCGGTGTGGATGGACCTGCAATTGAACCAACCTTCAGTGTAAATGCACCAACTATCAAACCAGTCTTCAATGAAGATTTACCAGTCTTACAATCAGCCGTGATACGTCCACCAGAGCCGGAAATTCAACGAACAGCCCCAGTAAGTCCTCAAACACCAATAGAGTATAAATGTAACAAATGCAGGAATTCATATGTCTCGTTTAGCGAGATGAAGAAGCACATGAGCACCGTGCACCATTGCCGACCATCCAAGACTTGCGAACTGTGTAGTAAGATGTTTTGTAGGCCGGAATATGTCGCCAAACATGTGAGCATGGTACACGAGAAGGAAAGACCTTACAGGTGCATACATTGTGACAGGAGATTTACCTCTAAGATCAACCTGACTAACCACCCTTGCAGACCCGAGGTTCAAAGCTCAAGTGACGAACAACTAACGACGGAATTCCCAGTGTTCAGACATCTATACTCGAGCGAAGTAAAGCAAACAGAAGACTTTGAACTAGCGTTGAGTGACGATGAACCAGCCGTTGATGTAGATGCACAAACCATTGAACCAATCGACAGTGTAGACGCATGTGCTATTGAACCAATTGCCAGCTTAGATGACCCAACTATAGAACCAACCGACAGTGTAGACGCATGTGCTATTGAACCAATTGCCAGCTTAGATGACCCAACTATAGAACCAACCGTCGGTGTGGATGGACCTGCAGTTGAACCAACCTTCAGTGTAAATGCACCAACTATCAAACCAGTCTTCAATGAAGATTTACCAGTCTTACATCCAGACGTGATGATTCCACCGACGCCGGAAATGCAAGAAACAGCCCCAGTAAGTCCTCAAACACCAATAGAGTATAAATGTAACAAATGCAGCAATTCATATGTCTCGTTTAGCGAGATGAAGAAGCATATGAGGACTGTCCACAATTGCCGACCATCCAAGACTTGCGAACTGTGTGGTAAGATGTTTTGTACGCCGGAGTATGTCGCCAAACATGTGAGCATGGTACACGGGAAGATGAGACCTTACAGGTGCATACATTGTGACAGGGGATTTACCTCGAAGATCAACTTGACTAACCACCCTTGCAGACCCGAGGTTCAAAGCTCAAGTGACGAACAACCAACGACGGAACTCTCGGTGTTCAGAAACCTATAATCAAGCGAAGTAAAGCAAACAGAAGACTTTGAACTAGCGTTGAGTAACGATGAACCAGCCACTGAACCAGCCGTTGATGTAGATGCGCCAACAATTGAACCAATCGTCAGGGTGGATGCACCAGCCGCCGAACCAATCGTGAGTTTAGATGCGCCAACAATTGAAAAAATCGTCAGGGTGGATGCACCAACCGTCGAACAAATCGTGATTGTAGATGCGCATACAATTGAACCAATTGTCAGGGTGGATGCACCAACCGTCGAACCAATCGTCAATGTAGATGCGCCAACAATTGAACCAATCGTCAAGGTGGATGCACCAGCCGTCGAACCAATCGTCACTGTAGATGTACCAACTATTGAACCAACCACCAGTGTAGATGCACCAAGTAATGAGCCAACCGTCGGTGTGGATGGACCAACCGTCGAACCAATCGTGAGTGTAGATGCGCTTACTATTGAACCAATCGTCAAGGTGGATGCGCCAGCCGTCGAACCAACCACCAGTGTAGATGCACCAAGTAATGAGCCAACCGTCGGTGTGGATGGACCAGCTATTGAACTAATCGCCAGTGCATATACACCAACCGTTAAACCAGTCTTCCGTGAAGATCTATCAGTCTCACAACCAGACGTGATGATTCCACCAATGCCGAAAATGCAACAAACAGCCCCAGTAAGTCTTCAAACACCGATAGAGTATAAATGTAACAAATGCAGCAATTCATATGTCTCGTTCAGCGAGATGAAGAAGCATATGAGCACCGTCCACAATTGCCGACCATCCAAGACTTGCGAACTGTGTGGTAAGATGTTTTGTACGCCGGAATATGTTGCCAAACATGTGAGCATGCACGGCTATTTCAAACAGCCGCTAAGAGGACATTTAGCTGAGCGACCGCGCTTTTAATAACAGACCGGAAGTCGTGGTTATTAACTCTGTTAATGACTAACGCGCGGCGCTCGGCGCACGCTTCCTCGATACTTGGAAGTAAAAAACGTGATGCGTACCAGCTAGTGTTGAAAGACAAGTGTGCGCAATGAGCATTTTTAGAATATTTAGGAAATTACCTCACAGATAAGGTGCTATAAGCGGCAGTGCCATGAATACTGTAACAATAAGAAGAGTTTACTTTACAGTGCTAAGGCAATTAATGGCGGAAACAAATTGCGCAAAATAAATGACTTCATGTTCAGACTATGATCTTGCCTGAGTTTTTATATCGCAACCACTGCATTCAATGCAATCTCCCCCCTTTACAGTTCTCATTTCTACACTCATACGGTATCGCGAATGCTTTTTGACTGATTTCTGAACTTACTTAATATTTGGAGTTCATGGCCGGCGCGACCTCGGAAGGTGAACGCATTAACAGTATTCACCTACAAAATCTTGAAAAAATTTGCAGAGTTTGTGGAAATCGCCTCAAGAAATACAAAGACCGGTTCGAAACTAGTTATAATTGCAAGGGCCACGTAGTATTTCTTGCTGAAACCTACAATTTGAGTATTGAAAAGGACGATCAGACGATTCACCCATCGAAGTTCTGTCGTGAGTGTTTTCGGTCGTATCGCATCCACACTCGCGAGGTCGTTTTTTGGGAAAAACAGACTGACACTTGCAGTACTTGCGAAAAAGAAGAGTTTGCAAGAAAAGGAGGAAGACCAAAAAAGTCAAAGCGAGGTGGTGGAAACACAAGAAAAGCGCAGCGACGGATCTCCTTTGTAGACTCTGTTGCGGCGTTACAAGATCAAATAGCCGATGTGACAAAAGAGATTGCAAGTCGACGGATTGATAATTTTTCAGAACGGTTCGAGTTGAACGAAATCCGAAAAGACGACTTCTATTGTCCAATTTGCTGCGAGCTATTGGACAAACCGGTCGAGACAATCTTTACGCATAATGCTTGTGGCGCGTGCCTTACACAAGCCCTTGCCGTTAACTCTTCATGCCCGGTGTGTAAAACAATCCTCAGTTCCGGGGACGACATCAAAAAGTTCAACCATACGCTACTTGGTCTGATAGAAAGTCAAATATACAAGTGCAAAGGATGCGGTAAGGAGGTACAATATCAGCATTGTGGGGAACATGAATGTCGACCAAGCGAAGGCAGCGCCCCCCCAAACGTCGCCCAACAGCAGCCATCCCAGACAATCAGCGAGGCCCTAAAAGACCTGAGAGATGGGAAAATGAATAGGGAGGTCGCCGAACTGGGGACTGCAGTGGTGCGAGAACTTTTAAAGCGCTCAGCTGACAAAACCGTCTCACTACCATGCCGCGGAAAGGTAAATACCCACCCACCCCCCCCCCCCCGAAAAAAAACATTCAATTTGACCATTTCTTCTTGTCAAAATAAGCTAATTACTGTTTTTGATCCACAGTCATTGGTGTTAAAACACACGCCAAATTCCCAAAAGCCAAATGACGAGGTTTCTGTCCGGCATTTGAGAAGAAGGGTCTCTCATTTACAGAAGGTCGGTGGGAGGCTAAGCGCGGGTGGGGAGATGGACACCCTGGTTATCCATCAACTGCGACAAAAGGAGAAGAAGGAGCGCGAGGCAGTTCTAAAGAAAGCCCTTGGCAAGGAACTCATCTTGCAGATTCCAGAGGGAGAGGCCTTGGCCATGAAAGCTGACCTCCGCCTACCTTGGTTTGCCCTTGGAAAGCTTACGCGGTAGGTTTTTATTTATAAAAATCTAAATTAATCCTTTGTTAGAAACGAAATAATTGGTTGAAATAGCAACATATCTTAAAGTATTTGTTTCGCTACGACAGGTGGTTTAGTAACTGGATTTTGTCCACATTTTGTTCACAAAGCCCAAGAATATTGAAGCCGTTTGCCACAGAGTCATTGAGGTCTGCCAGACTGAGTGTCCAGAACTACTTGGCCAGGCAAGAACTGTCAAGGCAAAATTCCAACAGTTGTTCAGCTTATTCAGTGTTTGCCACTTCAAGTACAATTCTGCGACCCCGATGTCCCAAGAACAGTTATCAATTCTGGGTAAATACGAATTGAAATAGTGCCATTCTACAACCTGAATATTCAAACCTATTTTGACTTATTTTTCGCCAACAGAGCAAGATATCAAACTACTATGTGGTTACTACCGCGAAACATTTCCTGATGAGTCTTTCCCTCCCAAGTTACACATGCTGGAGCACCACGTCGTGGAAATTCATCAGGCGCTGGAGATTCCATTTGGGCTTTTTCGGGGAGCAGGGAGGCGAATCAATCCACCATGAGCTTCAGGCCCTGCACCGTACGCACAGCCAAACAAAGCCGGCTACAAATCGCCTCAAAGCCATCATCCAAGATCACTACGTGATCGTTGCACCGGCTAACAGGAACGTTATTCCTGAGAAGAAACGGCGTAATCTTAAAAGCAAAGAAAAGCAATGAAGTTAGAAGTTAGAATTAAAGGCCGATATCATTGCAATATATTTGTATAAATTAAGTAACTACTTATAGCTTTCGGTTGAGTCAGGCAGACTCCATTATTTTAGCAAACGAAATACGAAAACATAATATTCATACTAATTATTGTAGAAGCTTGCAAAATATTTAAGTTGCTTAAAGTTATCGTAGAGGTTTTCTGAAACCATAGCATTATGATAGTAAGCGACTAACTTTATGTAAAACCAATTTGAAAGCCACAATCAATAAAAACAGCTGAAGCCTCTAATGGCGATGCGATACACAACCAACACAACATGCCAAGACGGAAAAGATCGTAGAATGTTTAATAATCATTCGCGACACGAACTTACCTCGTGATTCCATTCATGAGAGCTAATACTTCGACCAGTTACCCTCAGATTTCCTTAAAAAACTCCGACAAGACAGCAAAATGAAGCCATTCCTAGCTAAATGGGTAATATTTTTATCGAGGGGGAATTCGATTGCCATCATTATAGGTCGATTTTCTCGAGAATTTTAGCAAAATTGATGCCGTTTTCTGTCCTCAAGGCCAAAACCCCGCTTCCCCTGGATCATTTGCACATTAGTGGCTTAAAATATGCTGTTTTTGATTGGTTTAAAATACAATGGGCTTTTCCAACTAAGACGCCATCTTTACGTAGTCAAGGGCAATGAAGACCGCTTACGTACTGTTCGCGGGCGACTAAATGTCCTCACCGACGATGCCGTGCATGGTACACGGGTAAGAGAGACCCTACAGGTGTATACTTTGTGACAGGAGATTTACCTCTAAGATCAACTTGACTAACCACCCTTGAAGACCCGAGGTTCAAAACTCTAGTGACGAACAACCAACAATGGAAGTCTCAGTGTTCAGACACGAAGAACAGTATCCAGGATCGTTAGGAGAACAGAGGGATCTGGCTATTCAACCATGCGCAGAAAAAACTTGACGGAGTAAAGGGTAATTGACAAATTCAGTCATGTCCTGTACGACGTTGGAAATTACAAACTCTCCTGCCTATAACAAACGATAGACAAGGAGACAAACAATGATTTAGCCATTGATTGAGACTAACTAAAAGTTTTGTTATATACATATACTGTATATATTGTATATATACATATACATTGTTATTTTATTGGTACCAATGTAACTTCAGGCATGAATGAAGTTATCCTTTTAGAGTGATATCCAATCCGAAAGTAAATCAAAAACTAGATTGTAATCATTTCATTTTATGTAATCATAAACAAATGTTGATGAATCCAACTGGTTGTGTACTGTTTGAAAAAAGAGTGTTTTTTTTTTTTTTTTTTTTTTTTTGGGGGGGGGGGGTTTAAAGATCAACTAGAGGCTATGCCCCGAGGAATCTTTAAACCGATAAAAGACAATAGCTAGTTTATTCACAATCGTTTTCTTTGTTCGTTGTGTGTGTTTGTTATTGTTATCATCAAAGGGTAACTTAGTATTCCTTTATTACTTAACGAACTTAACGAGGAGTAGTTTATTGATAGAAGTCCATCGCCGTGACCAAAATTCCGTTGACCGATTGGCGAAATGGCTATTAATGAGTATTTGAACTTTTTATTAACCACCCTTCTTCCAGTAAACTGCAATTACGGACGATACTTGAACATTTACGTTCAAAAGGTTTTGATATAATAATAATAATAATAATAATAATAATAATAATAATAATAATAATAATAATAATAATAATAATAATAATAATAATAAATAATAATAATAATAATAATAATAATAATAATAATAATAATAATAATAATAATAATAATAACAGCAAGAACAATAATGATCAAAGCGCGGGCTCTTCGTTCTCTGGGTCCAGAGAGAGATAACTAGGCAACCGGGAGCAACTCCCTACTCTTACGAATAGCACACAGTGTTTTGGGTCTCGTCCAAAAAACTGGAAACGTAGGAGAAACAAGTTAACCCACTAACAGCACCACATTCAAATCCAGACCTGATCCTAGAAAAGTCCTCGAGTTCAGAGCCCGGAATTCGAATTTCGGTTGCAGCGATGAGAGGCCAGTTTGCAGAGGCGGATCTAGGGGGGGGGGGCGAGTGGCCCTGCCCCCCCCTATTTTTAGACATTTGGCTTCAAACAACAAGAATTATAAGGAAATATACGGATGAACAATAAGGCCGGTCCCCCCTTTCTTGAAACTTTTGCTTCGGTCCCCCCCTTTTTAAACTTCTTGATCCGCCCCTGGTTTGCCAACCACTAGGCCATCAATGCTATAACACTTTATGATAAATGGTGCAGTAAAAATAACTGCAAAAATTGGGGACTTTATCGGGGCTGGATTGTTTTGAAGCGGACCCATACTAGGGCAGGAGGAACAGAGTTTGCTGGTCTAAATTCTAAACCACGAAATTCCCTTAAGATTGGCTGAAATCCATCACCATCTTTGTTACTTCCACCCAACACCCCTCCCCCTTGTATTGCGCCTTCATCTGTTATTCAATTTGTAACTGCGATTTAATAAAACTTTAACAAAAGAGGATAAGATAAATGAGGGATACTTTGGTATTACCCGCGCGCCATGTCGATTGCCATCCTTGCTATTTTTAGTAACCTGTCACTCAGGAATAAGTCACACATGTAGTGAAGATATATTTAGCATCTAGAAATTATATACGCAGGAATAAGTCAAACACGTAGTTAAGATATATTTAGCATCTAGAAATTATATACTGATCGGCTGTCAGCATATTGAAGTCCATGGAACGACTAAAAGCATTTTGTTTAGCTAACCTATCGCGTTTGACAGCGAAATATAAAACGCTCGCATATAAATAGCTCGCATGTTTAGCCAAGCAGTTCCTGTTTTAAGTAGATTGAACTTTTGCTCGGGAAACTTATAGGCGTGCCGCCTCCCTTTTCAAGTGGTATTTGACAATCGGGATTTGGCCACCAATTCACGTTTCGTACTTTTTAACGAAGGCAGGAAAGTTCGGTCTGAGTTCACACAAGGTTTACCCTAAGTAGGCTTCAGACCTAGCCGTCGGTAGAATTTTTTTAGTACACTTTAAGATAAAAATCTGACCATTCCCGAAAGAACAAAAATGGATTTTTATATACGTTGCAGTATCTCCATGGGAAGTTTATTGTCGGATTTGGCTACATACTAGAGTTATCTACCTTATGCTTTATGGTTTTGTCTAAAAATAGCACGTACATTGGAAACCGAAAGTGGACCTTCGGCCGTTGTGTGTGTGGGGGCCAGGTAATATCTCCATCTTTATTTTCTCACTATTAGAGAAGCTCAGATACCTTAGCTTGATGGCTTTGATCATCACAAAAATGCATTCACTCGCTACAAGGATAGTTTTATGAGATGTATTTTTCTTGGATTCCTTCTCAATTAACCGGAATATTCACAAAATCAATATCATATCTAACTTACAGATTTCGTTTGACCATTAGAAAGATAATGAGAAACTACGAAGAAGCAGCAAGCTAGAGCGGAAGCGGTGTTTAAAGCACGATGTTTTTTCCGCCCTTGATTTTGAATGGAGTCTCTTTTTTAACACGTTTTCAAAATCTTGCAATTCTCGAAGTACTACATTCCCTTAATAAACCGCAACTGCCTGTATCTTTAATGCTAGAATGAAATTTTCGATGTTATTTGTGCAAATAGGGTGTTTTTTTTCGGTTTCAAGCCACAAATCAGCGGCAAACAACAAGATGTCAATGCCAAAGCGCGGGGGTAGAGTGAGTAAAAATGCTTACGCGCAGTGGTGGGGTGGTGGTTACTAAAAATAGCCAGATTCGGAATCGACGGCGCGCGGGTAATACCAAAGTTTCCCTCTCTTATCTTATGCTCTCTTGACTATAACTATATTATTAATAAAAATTAGTTGTAAATCTGACTATGGGTCAGTAGAGACTGCTTCATCCTTCATGCAACTAACATCCATGAGTGCCAGAATGTTGCGACAAAAATAAACCGGAATTCAAAACAAACATTATTTGTGGTTTCTCCGTCGTGGCACGGCAAGGTGGGACTCCTGTGGCTTTCCCAGGCTCCAATGCGGAGCTAGCGTTTTTGCAGTTCACATGGTCGGCTGACCACATCGTACCACATCTAGCGGAGAAAAAAGCAAAAAGGTACGCGTTACAATCGAATTTCAAGCATTACAACATGATATTGTAGGACACGAGTGGCTATCGAAGTGCTATGCCGATTAACGCCTGCAAAGAAGTGATTTCTTCATGGTATTGTCGGCATTTCCTTTCGGGCGGCCATTGGCTGTTTAAAGGTTATTCATTTGATCGTGCCACTATTACTGACTTATAAAAAGCAATTTGGACTGGGGTATTGCCGAGCTGTGATTCTGTAGCAAAAGAATTTCCTTTGCTATCCGATCCGAAATACCTAAAGACTCGTGTTCTCTAATGCCTGGTGCACACTTAGAGGAGGGGTCACCCTGTCCATGAGCACTTGCGCATGCTTTTCTAAGTAAGCAACAAAATACGCGCAAAATTCGTGGGAGAAATCCGTCAAAATGCATCAGAGAAAATGTCAAATTATTGGAGCAACTGCAGAATACCAGTCCACAAAGAGTTAACAATGAGACTTCACACCTCGATTTCTATAGAACGAGGCAGTAAATACAAGAAAAATCCAAATAAGTGGACGGGTATTCTGCAGTTTAGCCAAATTATCCTTACTTAATGTATAAACCAAGTAAAATGAAAATAAGGAATTATAGTTTGAGGCACAAGCTAGCTCATGTGTGTGTTTTTTCATACATTATGTAATAATGGTGAGTAGATTTGGGTTTGGATTTTGCGATGCAAACTAAGACTTGTAACATTGCCCTGCTATCTTGTTTGTTTACATTTTTCTTAACCAAATATTTTGTATTCTAAGGACTCTCTGCCCTAACACTTTAGCTAATTCAATTCATTAGGCCTTAAGTAAATTGTAAATCGGGGTCAACCACTAAACTACCTCACTCCTAAGGGGGCGAACTTTGGCCTTGAAGATAGACTACTCGACTGGTCTCTGAAAATTGACAACATCATCTCGCTGTCTTTCTTTTTTACTGGGTTTGCATAAACCGGTTGTCTTTTGCTTTTGACTGACTAAAATAAGATATGAAGCACAGTTTTGGTGAGGGTTTGCCAAATAGATAATTAGAATATAACTAAGCCTTAAATTCGAGGAATATTTTGCAGACTTTGGCTAGAAAATAAGGTTATTGTAGTTTTTTTTTTTTTAAAACTGTCTGCGCGCACTTCACGCACAATCAAAAGTGACACCATTCCCAGTGCCTGTGCAGGCCGTGTGGATTTGGAAGGCAAAGAAAACGTCCATTTTCAAATTTTAATATTGATTTTTCATTGTCGATGGATTTTGCGATAATCAATCTAGTTTCTTCCTTGGAATGCATCGAACAATTCTATCTTGTCCACACTGACTTCATTACTAAGGTCATCTGTGTGCCATCACGATGCGCCGTGGTTGATAATATACTTTGACAAAGTGCATCATGGGAAGAGTGTCAAACTCCCCCTACTGCACACTAGTGATATAACCACATAACGACATATGTGCACACACTTTTATGTCTGTATGTTCAAGTGTGAATGGTTTAACATTAAAGACATGGACATAACAACATAGAGAAAAAACATGTTTTTTTCTTCTATGTCATTATGTCCATGTGGTTATGTCAGGCTAAACATGTATGAACATAAGAGTGTGCGTGTCTATGTCATTATGTCACTAGTGTGCACCAGGCATTACCTGTTCACCAAAAACTTGTAGTCAACTCTGCCTATGCGATCCAATAAACCTATAATACCTTTCAAATAACAAAACAACAAGATTTATTGAATATCTACAGAGCTTGCAAAAAGACTTGGATTTGGCACAAATGCATAATTCATGTTTTAATGTAGGTTACAGCACTAGGATTTTCGAAGTTTGTCAAAATTGGTACTTGAAATCTGAGCAGATTTAGGATACTGTATTTTGCCTCCCCCCCCCTCCCATCACACCTCTTTGAAAGAAACACATGTTGTAAAACTTGCCACCCTCCCACCCCCTCTGAAAAATGCTCTAAGGTGTCTGGATTATAATAGCACCATAACAATTAAGACCATAGCTAAAACCACTGGTTGAATCCTTAGGGAAATAAACTGTACAGGGCGGTAACAGGGGGTGGGGTACTGCTCAATATTTGGGCCCTATGGCTGTGCCCACAATATTTTCTTGATGTTTCTGTATTGTGCCCCCCCCCCTCAATATTTCAAGGCCTACTACAGCTCTGGTAATATA
The DNA here is from genome assembly GCF_932526225.1 of Nematostella vectensis. NCBI lineage: Eukaryota > Metazoa > Cnidaria > Anthozoa > Actiniaria > Edwardsiidae > Nematostella > Nematostella vectensis. Next base: position 6,890,272 of record NC_064045.1, on the reverse strand, counting down.
TAGATTTAGGCATTGCCTAAAAGCGGAGCTCCAAACGACCAGATCTTTGCTTATTCTCGTTAATAATTTTTTTGAATGTTAAATATTATAATTATTTATGTTTTTGACGATGTCAACGATTTCACAGATCACGCGACCAACTTGTTATACCCCCTTTCCCCAACATCTACATGACGCATAGTTGCCATACGATGTTTTAGCGTCAGGGTAGTTTTAATTTATTGACGGCATCGATGACGTCACGTGACCTACCGAGTTTTGTTGTCACAGGATGTTTCCCTAAATAAAATATATATATATTTTTGATGACGTCAGCATATTTTTGTTTCTAGTGACGTCATCGGTGACGTCACCAATCACGTGACCATAGTTTTGCACTTCCCATGACACGTACATGACACCTGCCAAGTTTGGTTGTCATACAATGCTTTTAAGGGACGGACGGAGATCGCGTCAGGAAAAACTCGAGTCGATGGGTTACCAATATTTGTTACCATATTTGTTTTATATTACACTTTTTCTTAGGTATGGGGCTCCGCTCACGCGGCGCTTCACGTGGGAGCTCCGCTATAGTAATGTTATGGGAGAGCTCAGTCTCACCTGAAGAAGTGAACAAAATTGATCCCTTACTTCTAAATTACCATATCTAAGAATATAAAGAATATTGTTTTGGTATTTTTTTAGTGCTCCACCATGAACAATCCAAATGAGCAACCAGAGCTTGTTGATGTCAGCATTGTCAAGCTTGAGACAGTCATTGCTGTTACAGAGCCACCATCAAGTTTAGGTATGGAACTGAATATCGCAGCTATCGCACAAGATATGCAGTGGGAAGAAGAAGCAAAACAATTGGAAAGTAACAATGAAGTATGCCGGCCCGATGAATTAACCCAAGAGCGCACTGTACCACATTCTGACCCTGGTAATGGGGAAAATGCCACTAAAGGATATTGTCCTTACTGTGGAAAGAGCTACCAAAAGAATTACCTCAAGGTCCACATACATGTTGTTCATCATGGCAAGAAATATTTTAAGTGTGAAGAGTGTGGAAAAACCTTTGGTTATCTCCATACTTTAAATAGTCATATGAAGAATATGCATCAAAGAGTAAGGCCTCACACCTGTGACATCTGTGGAGCATATTTCAGAACCAGTAATGCTCTCAGGTGTCACGGGAAAATCGTCCATGAAGGAGTAAGGCCCTATAAGTGTGAACAGTGTAGCGGCACCTTTAAGGATAATTACAACCTACGGCATCATATTCAGTCTGTACATTTGGGAGAACGACCATATAAATGTAATTTATGTGGTAAATGCTTTTCCATGTCACACACGCTGAAACGACATCAGGCAACATTGCATTTTGGTGAAGAAAAAGGTTTTGAGTGTATACAATGTGGTCATCGTTTTAGAAGGTCTTCCGATCTAGTTCGTCATGTCAGCAGTGTGCACTCCAAAATTAAACCACACAAATGCCAGGAGTGCAGTAAAGCATTTTCCAGGAAGTCTCACTTGAGAAATCATATACTCTCAATGCATACTCTTGATCAGTTTGAATGCGAGCAATGTCAGAAGTTCTTTGATTCCTACAACCAGCTACACAACCATCAAAAGACAATTCATGGTGGTAAAAATCCATTTAAATGTGGACATTGTGGAAAGTGCCTGTACAATGAAAGCTATCTTAAGGAGCATATCAGGGGGGTGCACAAAGGGCAAAGACCATACAAATGCGGAGAATGTGGAAAATGCTTTCTTTCTATCAGCCATCTCTCTGACCATGTGAGGACTGTTCACGAGAAGCGGAGAAGACATCAATGCAAAATATGTAGTACAGATTTTTTGAAAAAGTGTCGACTTCTAGAACACATTAAAAGGTTGCATAATATTGATCTATTTCGCCCAAATCTCAAGCGTGATAAGCCCTTTCAGTGTTGTCAATGTGGCAAGCGGTTCAGTGACAGCAAACTTCTTGAATCGCATGAGTGGAAGGAACATAGGGCTTTGAAAAAAACTGGTGTAAAACAACGGGGTGTTAAACAAACAGGTACTCAACAGGCAAGTCAAAACAAAAGAAGTGTGAACGAAGCAACTGTGAAAGTTAAGCTTGGAAATTGTAGCAAATATGTTTGCAGCAAATGTGGTAAATGTTACACTTATTTTGCCTCGTTTAAGCGACATCAAGCTAGCATGCACAAAAAACCTCTACATAAAGAAGTAATGCACAATGAACCAGAACACAATAAACCATTAAAACAAGAACCGCTGCACCAAAAACCACAGCTTGTTATTGTAAAGCAAGAACCTGTAGATCTTGAGACAGCCTAATATACGCAATGGTGGTGGATTTGAAGTAATATATTTTTGTGTGATGGCCTTATCAATCAGCCTTGAGATGAAATTCGTATGGTATGGAGAAGTTATGTTATCACTTAAAGCCGCATTGTCACCAGTTTACTTCCGGTCGATTACGTAGCAATCTCCGATGATTTTTAACGGAAAACGCGAAAAATATTTCAAAATATTGAAAGCAGTGTGTTTATTGGAAGTAACTTTGAGGATGTGATTGATAATTTAGAGCGGATGGCCTTTTTTTTTATCTCGGATTTAAATAGATTATTTTTTCTTTTAACGGTTGAGGTTTCCGTCGGACCTCCGGAAGTAAACTGGTGACAATGCGGCTTTAATGATACCATGATTGCATTTGAGTATAACATGGTGATTTGATTCGTGATAATAGATTACAATGAGACAAACATGTTACTTGATTAATCAATCAGAAGATGGAAATGTGCATGATGTTGATGAATTCCACTACTAACAGGGGACTTGCGCCAAGAGATCACGTGGCCTTTCTGGGTGGCAAATTCAAAAAAAAAAATCAAACAAAACAAATCGGAAATGACTGCGCCCGTCACACCAGAGAACGAGGAAAAAATAAAATCTTTAAATGAAACAACCCTTTTTGTGAAATAAGAATTTCGTAAGCGCTGAATAAGTTGCTTTTTTGTGCTGTTATTTTGCCGCAAACAGCCTGAGCGCCCGCTAGTTTGCCACCCAAAAGTCACGCGATTTCTTAGCGCAAGTCCCCTATGTATCATTGTACAGTATCATCAAACACCACACTGTTATTGTTATAGTGCAATCCCAAATTCTAATAACGACAAAGCTTTTGAGATAATTACAACAATCGGTCAATGGCTGAATAATACATTGTGGAGGTTAATACGATAGTCCACTTGATACAAAATAAAAATTTGTTCCTTGCATGTTGCATATCTTTTGTGATTACAGTGTGTTGCCCCAATTACAGACGGTACCCTATTCCGGACAGTTTGCATCGAAAGCCTGTTAAAAATATGCGAAGCGAATAAAAAAATCTTGCGTGACCTAATTAGTAACTAACTCACGTGTGCTGTAGTAATTACACCTTTTGCTGTTCATTACCAGGAAATATACATTCATTTGCGGCAATATACGATCAATAACGCGAATATACATTCATTTTCGTCAAAAAGCACTCATTTGCGTGAACACAAATTTCATTAGCGATATTTACATCGCCAGTAACATTCAATCGCAAAAATCGACAGTCATTCGCGCCTTTCGTCATTCAAAGGCGAAAAATGTACTTTAATCTGCGTGTTTATTCGATCATTAACAAAAAATCTATAGACAAATGTGCGAATTGACAGTCATATGAATTTAACTTATATTTATTAGTGTTTATTGACATCTTTAACAAAAAGAGTGAATTCAATTGAATTTATAGACAACCATTTATACGGACATGACATAAATTAGTGCGATTATACAAACATTTAGACCTTCTTTGCATTCATTAACCAAAAATCTTTTTTCAATAAAACAATAGATAATTTGAGTGGGTTTTTTTACCAAACTAGATATTTTATAAGCTTTCGCATTCTGACAAAAGGTTATGCAACCCTTTCCAAACAAATAACGGATAAATGTAGACAACATTGTGCAGTATTTTTTTCTGTTCGGCAATACTGTACAGTTCGTGCTATTGTTCAGTACCGTTGCAATGCCTCCAAGAAATATAGAATCCCCTTTGAGCACCTCGAGTGAATTATACGATCATTCGAAGATGAAGAAAAAGATTATCTCCTGGTGGCGGACACATTGGGGGTCAACCCTTCCACAGCCCGTGGTAACGTTGCTAGATACATACGAGAAGGGAGAATTGAAGAAAGACCACGAGGTGGAAGAAAAAACGTGAGTAGATGACGAGATGAGAGACTGCCTAAACGATATCATCAACGACAACTGCCTTCTTACTCTCAGCCGTATCAACCAAGAAATAAGAAGGCGACTGCCCTTGAAACCAAGGATTCACGACCGCACGGTAGCGAGAACGCTAGATGGCATGTTGTTCCGTGTAAAGCTGGCAAGGCCCCTCCCAGCGGAAAGGAACAGACCTGACGTTCTACAGAAGAGAGTAGATTACGGCAACTGGTTCATTCGGTCTTTGTAGACTTAGGGCGACTTTCTTACGCAGGCTAGACTTAACCTCGACCCTCGAGATGGTGATATTTATTTACGATGGAGCGCCACCACATTGCAACCCTGCGATACCCGGGCCCAATACAGAGCTGAAAATGCTACCACCCTACAGCCCCTTTTTGAAAATTGTGGAGCAGGCAATAAACTCTCTTAAAGCGGCTATAAAAGCTGACATCTCAAGGCCAGAAGTACAAGCCCAGATGGGAGATAGGGGTGCGGCTAGAGACCAAGGCCTTGCATTGGGAGTTTTCCGTACGCTTTTGCTTTTGCAAGCCTTGCAGCGCAATATTGGTACTATAACACCTGCTAAATGCGCTCAGTGGTACCGATTCATGCAAACATATTTACCACGATGTCTGAATGGTGAGGTGATCGAGGGCTAATGCAAAGTGCATCGAAATGCTCTATGTAGAACTTTAACATGACTCACCGTTATTGAAATATATTTTTCGTTATTGAATGTAAAGAACGCGCAAATGCTTGTATAAACCCAGTAATGTAGGTCATATTCGCGTGAATGACTGTCTATAAATGCTATTGAATTTCACTCTTTGTTATAAAGATGTTAATAAATATGTGTTGCACACAGTTGACTGTCAATTTGCCTAATTGTTTATCGATTTTTTGTTAATGGTCGAACGAAAACGCAGATGAAAGTATATTTTTCGCCTTTGAACGACGAAAGGCGCGAATGACTGTCGATTTTTGCGATTGAATGTTACTGGCGATGTAAATATCGCTAATGAAATTTGTGTACACGCAAATGAGTGTTTTTTGACGAAAATGAATGTATATTCGCGTTATTGATCGTATATTGCCGCAAATGAATGTATATTTCCTGGTAATGAACAGCAAAAGGTGTACGTTGTTGGCGTTATTACCAGCGAGAAAATTCAAGTTTATTTGAAGGTGAGTCAAACTCTTGTTCGCGTAGTTTGAAAGTTAAACACGAGGTTCCGCTATAAAAGGGAAAGCTCCTCCCACCCCCGGGCTCGAATTTGCAATTATAATTAGAACACTGCCACGCTAGCGGTCACAAATGATAAGCCTCCTGTAAAATTGCTGATCTCTGAGCCTCAGTCGGCTGGAATAAAACTGTTTTTGCAAGGGTAACAAGACAGGATGTTAAGAGATTGTTAAACTAGTTATTTGCTGTCCACTCACGTTTTCGGTGCAAAATTTTAAATTTTGTGCTGCCATAATCTAGCGCACCTGCATAAATTATTCTCGCGCTGTGATGAAAATGCTCGTATTTTAGAGCGCACACAGCTTGGTATAGCATTATTTTACAATAGATAGAAACATTTTTAGATAAAGAAAAATACCAACTTTTTTGGTGGGAATGAAGCACTGTAAAATAATTTTACAATATAATAGAAGTTCTTTGATCTCGCCACTAATTTAGAAGAATAAAAGCGTTTTGAAAATTTGCAGTGCGGGCTTGTTCACGAAGTGTGCCTAAACACGGACACAAATAGATTGCTTGTTGGAAATATGTTTAAAAAGATAATGGGAATTAGTTTTTGCATTTTGACTACATTTTGGAGGGATTTAGGTACATTATAAACGTACAAAGAAGAAAAACGTTTATCATCAATATTCATCGCAGTAATGACCAGGAACGTATCAGGGTATTTTAGATGTATTTTACAGGCGCGTACCCCAGGTTTTACTGAAGGGGGTTCGAAATTTTATGTATCATATGGGAAAAGGATAGTATTTGATGATCGTTCAATGGGAAATTACGCACTGCCCATCCCCCTGGGTAGGCGCCTGTTTCTTGTTGTTAAAGTAAAGAAACAAAGAAGCGTAAAGCAGACGAATTCTTATCATACTTACAGATGCAGGAAAGAAATAAAGATGCACACAGCATGCGATATTATACTTGTAGTTACGGTGGAGAAAAAACGAACAAGTGCCTTGCAACAACTGAGTAGTTTCGACTCATTCTAAATGCCAAAAGATAACAAGTTCTATAACATAACCTTCATATTATCTATTGTGATTTAATGATATACATTTTTGTCGTTTCCTTGCTGTAAGCCAAATACAGCATTTGACAGAACGTACAATGTCAACGCATTAGAAATGAATGGTTAATGATCAGAACTGTCTATACTTCTGGTTCCAGCGGTTTTCAATCATTCCACCTCTTCGAAAGGCGCTGTCAATCAAAGCATCGCGGTCCAACAGTTGGAAATTATTGTGGAGAGTTCACAGAATAATGCAATAATAACAGATTGTTACGGGATGAAATCATCCATATTTTATCATGATAAACAATTTTTTAAAAGAAGTAAAAACAATTTTAGACATCAATAATTCATCTTCACAAACGTCAAAAGACGAACGCATTAGAGCGAAAGAATTATATCCCGAGTACGTTGCGCCGATAGCCAGCTTCCCCGGATGATCGTCGGTGTCAACTACGTATTAGCTTGACACAAGGAAGAAAACATGATTTTTATGGTAAATTTTTTCGTTTTTGCAAGTCTTAAATTCCTCGCTGAAGCTGGCGACGTTTGCCAGATATCTTCATCAGTAGAAGGAACACTTTCTGGCAAACGACTTGTCAATCATATCATCCGCCAAGTTACTGGCAGCAACCGAATGCAGTGCTACGCAGACTGTGAAAACGATCAGCGCTGCCAGAGCATCAACTATCTTTACGACACCATGACTTGTGAGCTGAATAATCGGACAAAGGAGGCGAGACCGGACGATCTGGTGGACTATGATAGCGGCTGGTATATGCGGCGGGATAACAAAGGTACTTATTTTAGATATCTTACTCAAATATCGGCTCCTCATAAAGCGAAACTTTTATCTAAAAACTAAATTTAAATGCCCTTTTCTATTCTTGAATCAGAGCAAGATATACCTAAAACAACAACAGGAGAGATTATTGCCTGTTTAAGATATAGTAAGAACCTAAAGTGGAACTGAGAAGTTTTTTATGTTCTTTGCTGGTTTCTAAGGAACTCAAAAACTCAAGTTACGAACGAACCGCTCCTTCACAAACAGGGATGGGCCGACATAATGCACTGACGGGAATATTTAATTAATGAATAACTTGTTATCCGACCAAGAGAAAAATTACACCAGCAGAAGTCCCTTTTATGGTTATGCAGACCGACCAGATTTCTACGAAAATTATTTTCCGATTTCATGTTTTCGTATAAAAAAGGGGTTGATCCTCAAGAACAAGATGAGACGGCAAGGAAACTTCTTCGAGGATTTTTTTTCTTTTATCGTCTGCAATGTTTTTGATGTTTAATATGGTAATATGATAATATGTTTAATATTTTACTAAATTCAGTTTTCACGAATTCTCAAAGCTAGAACCTGAAGAACGATTTTCTTAGCCTCGAGAAAGTCATGATCTTCGAAATTTCAAGATATTTTTCGGAAATTCATGGGAAATAAAAAAGTTTCGGCGTTTTCTAATCGCCTCGGCAGAAAAGATCGTTTATGGAAGACATCAGCTAAGCGAGATAATTCGTCATTATTTTAGTTCTTTTTACTTTAATCAAGTTTTCGATAATGTTTCATATTACGGGCCTAAACGTTTTCTCTATTGTACGTTCCCTCGTCATGTCACATTCTTTACTTTGGGTCTTGTGGTTGTTTAGTTAAGATAAGAAAAAAAGGTTTGGCCTTTATTCAGAGTAGTGTCGTAAAACACGGAACTCACTTACTCTAAGCAAAGTAAAAATTATCTAAACTAATTCAGTGTAAATACATTATTTGATTCATGCAGTAACAAACGGAACATTCCCTTGTATTCCTAATTATGAAAATAAATCATAGAAATGACAGACAAAAACTTTTTTCTCCATTTTAGTTGCACTTGGATCCATCAAGGAGCTACCTGGAGCCAGCTGCGAGGAGATAAAATTAAGCGATGAAAGCTCGACAACAGGCTGGTACTGGATGGATGTCAACAACACGGGAAACGCGTCACGCGTGGTGTGTGACATGGAGATGAAAGGTAAGTTGTGTTGTGTGACTATTTGAATCACGCGGGGTGTGTGACATGGAGATTAAAGGCATGATGTGCAGGGTGACTATTGGGGTCACGCGTGGCGTGTGACATGGGGATGAAAGGTGAGGTGTGTTGCGTGACTTTTGGGATCACGCGTGTTGTGTGACATGGAGATGAAAGGCATGGTGGGCAGAGTGACCTGACTATTGGGGTGACGGGTGCTGTGTGACACGGAGATTAAAGGTAAGGCGTGATGTTTGACTTTTTGGGTCACGCATGTTGTGGGACATTGGGATAGAAGGTAAGGTGTGTTGCGTGACTATTGGGGTCACGCATGTTGTGTGACATTGGGATCGAAGGTAAGGTGTGTGTCTCTGACTTTGTTGTCTCGTACTTAAAAGACAATCTTCGCTAATGGCTAAGTGCCGCTCAATGAGGCTTAGTATTGGTAAATAAGACCGCGGCACGGGTGAAGCCATTTTTGGAAAAAGCTCTTCCCAGGTCATCCCCATCTCTTGTAGCTCAGTCTCAACCGTTCTTCGTCAAGTTGTTTTGGGCTGTCCAGGCTTTCGCTTCCCAATTGGGGTGCACCGAGTTTATGTTTTTGGGATTCGATCCTGCTCGATCCTGAGAACAGACGTCGGCGTTTTGTTTCTTGGATGATGTTGTTTGAATCGATTTTGTGGTACAGATCTTCGGATACGGCAAATCTTCCTCAGTCACCCGTTGTGGAAGACACTGATATTATCCATGTCTGCCTTAACAACGGACTAGCACTTAGAACTGTAGAGGAGCACCGACTTTACATTAATGTTGTGCAGTCTTTGCTTGGTCTTTAGGCCCCACGTATGGGTGTGTTGTGTGACTATTTGGTCACGCGTCAGGTGCAGTGTGTGGCAGGTGGAGGGTAAGGTATTTTGTGTGACTATTGCGTCACGCCTCATGCGTCGGATGTGAAGATGAGACGTGAGCTGGATTTATATTAGTGTGCCTCGCGTGGTGTTACACATTGGAGGAGGTAAAAGGTAATACGTTTCTTGTGACTCACTCATTGAAGAGTGTGGCTTGTGTGACATGGGTGGTATATAAGGAAGGCTAGCTGGCAAATACGACCACGTCTGATAATTGCTGTTGCGTGACAGATATTGACGAATGTGCATCTGGGAGCCACAAGTGCCAGGCAAAGACCACGTGTAACAATACGAAGGGAGGTTACAACTGCACGTGTGTTTCAGCAATGTACTACCCGGTTAGCCCCTACAAATGCAGTGGTAAGCAGGGCCGTAGCAGGGGATGGGGCACTGGGGACATGTGCCTCCCCCCCCCCAATATTTTCACAAATAATTAGGAAATGGCCAGTAGGGGCGTGGCTGTGCCCCCATTATTTTTTTGTAATGTGCACCCCCCCATTCGTATATAGTGGTGTGAAGTGGAAACCCTGAATCACGACCCCGTGCTTGATGTCCTTTGGCACAAGATAAACAGACTCCAATAAATAGAAAACTTTTAAACATGTGACCATCTGCTCTTTCAGAAATGAACTGCCAATACTACGCTCTAAAGGGATTTTCAAGTGGAATCTACGACATCGAATACTACAATAAATCGACGGGAGTTCAGGCAAGACGAATTGACAGACTGGGGGTGGGGGTGGGGCATGTTCCTGCGTCAGTAAATAAACGGTTTTTCTTTGCTGTGTTTTTAGTCAATGCAAGTGTATTGCCAAATCGACAAGTCAATACCTAAGGGTTGGCTGGTATTTCAAAGACGTCTTGATGGTAGCGTCGACTTTAAAAGAGACTGGGCCACCTACAAAACTGGTTTTGGTAACCTGTCAGGCGAGTTCTGGATGGGTCTTGAAAAGATTCATCAACTGTCCTATCAAGAGCCGATGGAGCTCCGCGTGGAGTTAGAGGACTGGGACGGGAATATGCGGTACGCTGAGTACAGCGGCTTCTATGTGGATACCGAAGCAGCAAACTACAGACTTATATTTTTTGGCTATAGTGCAGGTAAGAACAACTATGTGAAACGCGCGCCTAGGAGAAGGAAGGACTCGGGGTGGAACACATACTAAATCGTACATCTAAAGCTGGAGTTTATCAACTATTTATTTTTACTAGTTCAGTAGCGGACCCAGAAGGGGTGGGGGGGAGGGGGTGATGCTTTACCCCCTCTTCGGAAAATACTGGATCCACCCCTGTAATTAGTGCTTAATTCTTCAATCGTTCCAGTGCCCCTCTTAAATTAATATATGGATTTCTCTCTAGGAGATGCCGGGGACTCCCTTAAAGCGCATAATGGAATTGCCTTTGCAACAATTGATCGGGATGACAGTGCTAAATGTGCTAACACCGTCAAAAGTGGGTGGTGGTTTATGGGGTGAGTTTTGCGCCTTTATATAAGGACTTATACATAGTTCATCCCTAAAAATAAACATACAAGAATATATACCTTACGCGCCAGGGCAGTAGGAGGAGGTGGGGTACTGGGGGCACACGTGCCCCCCAGTATTTAAAGAAAATATAAAGAAATGACCAGTAGGGGCGAGGCTGTGCACCTAATATTCTGATAATGAATGAATGAAAAATGATTTGTAACGATAAAAGGTGCCAAATAAAGAATTGATTGATAGATTGACTGATGAATATTTATAATGATATTACATTTCTTTAAGATGCCACTTCGCGAACTTGAATGGCCTCTACAACGTAGGTGGTACTTGTGCTCGTTTAAAAGGCATAAATTGGGACACTTGGAGAGGACTTAGATACTCTTATAAAAAGGCAAGGATGATGATGGTTCCAACAGGATAACCGCCACACGTTTACGGCTACCTTCCCTGCTAGCAGAGGCCTCTTTTCTCTAGCCCAGCGAAATAAAGAGAAGAGAGGCCTCTCAGGGAAACGGCTACAGTAAAAGCTCTAGTAAGCCGGGGGTCCTTTGCCTTTTTTTCTTTTATTGAAAAGGGGAGGTGTTAATTAATTAATTCTGATTTCCCATGTTTTTTGGAATGGCCACTCAAATAACTTAAATGCTAATGTATACCGCACGTCTTTTTTTTCTGACAACGCATTTACTGCCGCCTTTTTGTCGTTAAAGAAATCTGAAATTTGGTATTTGCATAGCGTACAGTAAATTATCATCGCGACATGATCAAGTCAGTATACATGCCGACTGCCGATAACGAACGCAATACTCATTCGTGAGAGTGAGCTTTTAAAATGTTTAAAGTCCGCAGGTCCGACTTTCGTCTGAAAAAAAAGTTATTTTGTTTTTATTTTGAATATTCACAGCTTGCATCACTTTTTCAAAATACAACTTCCCCTGTATTATTTGATACTTTAAAAATATAGCTGAGCTGTTTTAGTTATATGTTATAGGATGAATTGAAATTCATCGTGATGAATTGACTTATGATAAACTCAGTAATAACTTGGACCAGGGAAGTTTGCTGATTGGACAGACGTAGCATTTGGTAATTTGTAGTAAAACTTAGTCCCTTGTGTTTGAGGGATTTTTAGCTGGTAATGAGACAAGAGAGGCTCGGGTTTTGACAGGAAATCCGCAAGGAACGCCCAGTTTTAGGCTGGTATCGGGTGTTAGGCTGGTATCGGGTGTTAGGGTGGTATCGGGTGTTAGGCTGGTATCGGGTGTTAGGCTGGTATTGGGTGTTAGGCTGGTATCGGGTGTTAGGCTGGTATCGGGTGTTAGGCTGGTATCGGGTGCTAGGCTGGTATCGGGTATTAGGCTGGTATCGGGTGTTAGGCTGGTATCGGGTGCTAGGCTGGTATCGGTTGTTAGGCTGGTATCGGGTGTTAGGCTGGTATCGGGTGTTAGGCTGGTATCGGGTGCTAGGCTGGTATCGGGTGTTAGGCTGGTATCGGGTGTTAGGCTGGTATCGGGTGCTAGGCTGGTATCGGTTGTTAGGCTGGTATCGGGTGTTAGGCTGGTATCGGGTGTTAGGCTGGTATCGGGTGTTAGGCTGGTATCGGGTGTTAGGCTGGTATCGGGTGTTAGGCTGGTATCGGGTGTTAGGTTGGTATCGGGTGTTAGGCTGGTATCGGGTGTTAGGCTGGTACCGGGTGTTAGGCTGGTATCGGGTGCTAGGGTGGGGAGGGTACGGGTGCTTCTAGACCCCCCTCCCCTCCCCCCAAAAAAAACACCACATCTGAGCACTTCTTAGAAGTCATATTTGTAGATGAAGTAAATGAGAAAGGAAATAATAAGAGTAATAAAAGTAATAAGAGTTAAGAAATAAGGTCCAAGCATAAAGCACACGAATTCTTGTCATACTTGCAATTTCAGTAAAGAAATAAAGGAAAAGTGTATTGCAAAACTGAGTAGTTTCGACTGATTCATATTTCAGGACAAGTATTATGATTTACGAGGGGGGTACGGAGGGGAGGGGGACCCGAAGGGGGGGGGGAGGGGGACACCAATATATAATACAATGGCGGGAGTTCAACATGACGGGAGTCCCTGCCTCTATATATTTCTCTTATGGACAGGGGTGGTTGCAATTTAAAAATAGTGGTTTTGGAAAAAAGTGTGGTCCTACTTCGACCTACTTTTTCTTCAAACGTTATTTTAGTTGCTCATTTTACCGCTGCCAATGAAATCTGACGCAAAGAAATTTTGGAGACAAGTTGATTTAGAGATGGACCTTGAGAAAAGTGAAGGAATAGGGTGGGTAGGGGAGGGAGAGCTTTAGAAGCACACTAGCATACACACATTGGCACCAGTCGGGCCAAGACGGGACGCTAGCACAGTCTATTACCCGTGCAGTTCGGCAACCATGGACAGCTGTTTCGTCCTTATTAGGGCTCGTCAGCATGGCATAGCCGGTTTGCCTCAGTTAAACTTCATCGGCAAAAAAACTGCAGGGCGACTTCGACTCGAACGAAGTGCTTTAAACCACAGCTCAGATCCATGTGGGATCTAGAGCTGCGACCGGGCTAGCGTGATGCCAATTGTGCGGATCACGCATGCGACCTTTGCTAGTCTAAAACTCCGTCGGATAGCCAAACTATCCTTGCGAGTATGTATACATAAATGTGAACTTTAGAAGCACACTAGCATACACGCATTGGCACCAGTCGGGCCAAGACGGGACGCTAGCACAGTCTATTACCGTTGCAGTTCGGCACGAGGGAGACGGTTGGAAATGATTATAAGCAGGCATGCTTGGGCTCTGTTATCGAATGCTCTAGCTATCTCGTAAATAGTTATAATAAGCGGACTTATTTTTCGCAAAAATAAATACAGGATCGGATGCAAGAGCCCCATGTTTTCCCATCCCTTCTACTCCCATTTCTACCCCTTGCAAGCAATTGCGCTTGCTAAGCATGTGCGCGCAGATAAAAAAAATCGAAATACAGTCGAAGCTCTCGTAAGAGACCAGCTCCGTTAACGACCACAATTTTCAGTTCCCAAGGTGGTCGCTTACGAGAGCTTCAACTGTACTTGCTAAGGCGGCCATCACATCATTGAAAAAAGCCCGACTCAGGCTCCCTGTATGTCATTATGGCTGCTAGGGACTGGTTGCTAGGTAAAATCCAAGATGGCGGTTCGAGCAATCACACTTAGTGACTTTGATTGTGAGCAGAGTTGAGTTTTCTTCCAGATTGTAAATAAAAACCTAGCGACGACATGAATAGAGGATCCGGCGGGCCTCCTAGAAGGCCCAAAACCAGCGCAAAAAGTAAGAAAATGGTCAACATTTATGATCTTTTAAACGCTGTCAGTGGCTCGCTCATCACACCACAAATTACTTTACTGATATCTACTAAACCAGTCAGTATTTGCACTTTGATTATTGCTGATATATTTTTTTTGTGAGCATGCAAAAACGAAATGGCAAAAACGTTTTAGTTATAAAGTGAACCAAGAGCTGTGACTCTGTGACTGTAAATTATTGAATAAGTTAATATGCATTGCTCGTGTCTTGTTCTATTTTTTATCCCTTCTTCTACTTACTTATTAGAGGTAGCGATGGGTACCAAGAAATTTCGAAAGTCTCGTTAAATTTTTGCAAAGTCTCGGAATCTCGCGTTTTTTACGCAAGTCTCGGAGTCTCGTTTTATTTTTCAATTTTAAGGGTCTCGGAGTATCGTTTCTATTCTACCACGGTCTAAGAGTTTTAAACGCGATCTCAGGGTCCCGAAATTTTGTCAAAACGCGCGATATGTTTTATATTATTACTATGGCCGTGGGTTTGAGTTTTAAGCCTCAAAGTTTATCTAGGAAATTGGTGATCAGACCCCACTTATATATTTCCATTACCAGAGAAACGATTCTCATGAACAATTTCACATATAGTCTCGCAGTTTTATCGGAAAGCACAGGCTTGGATTCTGAAATTTGACAAAAGTCTCGGGCTTGGATTCTGAAATTTAACAAAAGTCTCGGATTTTGAAGCATGGATCTTGGCAAAAAGCAAAACCAGCTTTAGCATTCTTATTTCAGAGACTATGATCTAACCTATTATATGTTATCTATAAACCACAGCAGGTTACGATACATGTATTCTTGGATGCAACCTTATATAGGAAAATCTTGTATGACCCAGTCACTCGGTCAAAAGAGCCATGTGCTAAGCCTAACTCAAACACTGCTGGATAAGCTAGCAGGAAAAACAACATCAAACTTACAGTATGTATCTCAGGGGTTTCATGAGGCCCCGGTGGTCAGCGGAAGCACCAGCTATTTTCCACAGTGCACTGGCTATTTATTTAAAAAGTTGACTTTAGTTTTTTTGAACTAAAAAGATAAAATAACTTCCACCCCCTACTTATCAATCTCCACCGCCTACTCTGAAAGTTAATGAAAGCCCTGTATCTTGTTCTCTTTTCTCTTTTGCTCTTATGTTTGCTCTTGAGCCTCAAAGGATACTCTGCTACTAATTAACTAAGAATTTCTGTTTATTGCAGGTCATTTGCCAACTGGTGACTTTATAGCGCTTGGTGAGTGAGATATTTCATATTTATTTCTTTTTTGGAAATTTAAAAAAAATCAACTTTTTCTGAAGTCAATGTTCTCATATTGGACATATTTAGGACATTAAATATGTGGTTGTTAGCAGAGAGTTGACTGTATCCATAAATCTATTTGGTCATTTGCTGTGCACAAATTATTTAGGAAAACAAAAAATTAATGAACAGTATTGAAAGTTATAATGTACCCATGAAACTCACAACAGTGCCTTTCATACAATTGTAAATGTGTATAAAAAGCCATCAATGGTTGAAAGTGTTTCCATGATAAATTTAGGGTTTTTACTATAGGGCTCAGAGCTGACTGTATACCGTAGCCACCACTAATTCAGAAAGAAGGCAAACAGATATTAAATGGGTGCTTTCCTGTATTATGCATTACAGGTCCAAAAGGATCTCGGCCTCCAGAGACAGAACTTAAGCCACTGCAGCCCCCAAAGCTGCCGCAGCCTGTTCCACCCAAGAAACCAGCAGTGACTGTCATCGCTGAGCGCAAGAGGGAGTCAACAAGCCCTCTAACACCCACTGCCAAGAGGCCAAAACTACTTGCCTCTCCCCCATACTCCCCTCTTTCATCCAAGCCGGGGGAGCTAGAGAGCAAGAGGCCTGGCACTAGCACCCAGTCTTCCCCTTCTCATCTCACACCTATTGATGGTAAGAGGCCTGGCACTAGCACCCAGTCTTCCCCTTCTCATCTCACACCTATTAATGGTCAGAGGCCTGGCACTAGCACCCAGTCTTCCCCTTCTCATCTCACACTTATTGATGGTAAGAGGCCTGGCACTAGCACCCAGTCTTCCCCTTCTCATCTCACATCTACTGATGGTATAGTACAAACAGAAAGTAATACAACTGAAATTGGCTGAATTTCGCGGAAATTTTGTCTATTGTCCTTAATCTGAATTTTCAGGTATCTTTTTCAAATAATAACCAGATTTTTTATAGCACAGACATGTAATCATGGAACAGCACATGTGCCACCTATGTTCACACAAGGAAGCTTGGCCAATATACAAAGGATGTTTATTCAATTTCAAAGTTCCTTTGAAATAACTTTTGTTCCCCATGAAATGGATAGTCAGTTCCCATGTTTTCAGAAAATAATTTGGCAACACCCCTCAAAAACACTGTAAATACTCATGTTTCCCTAAAACCCATGGGAGGGGTTGAGAAGAGTTTTAATTTCAATTCCATTTTTCTTAGTGAACCCTTCTGACTTGGAGCGCCAAGTGTTGGAAGCTGAAAGTAATGGAGATAGACTAAGAGTACAAGGGTTACTACTCGGCTCAGTGAGATCTCTGAAGGCAAACCGCAATAAACCAGACCCCATAGCCTACTTGAATCTGTTGTACTTGGCCAAGCATAAGCCAGATTTGTTTGGTGCACCAAGGATTATTGAGGTAAAATACCCAAATGGTCATTTTTGTTAACTAGAGTCGACCCACCAGATTTTGGTGTGCCAAGAATTATTGGGTTATGCTACAATATACAGTACTACCTATATTATTATTCCAGGCTTTGACCTCAATCCTAAAGAGAGACATCTCCATCAACATCAAGACCAACAAAACCACAGCAGCACTTGTCCCTGTGATGGCAGCCAACATACTCCTCTACATCTACCAAGAAGAGGATGAGTGGCCAGAGTCTTTTGTCAAAGTCTACATTGAAGACTCCCTCGGCGACAGGGTGTGGGTGGACAATGAGGCTTGTCAATCATTTGTGGATAACATCCTGACAGCATTTGGTACTAAGACCACGCCCAGGGGGATCACTCGCCAGGGGAGTGACCCAGGTAGTAAGGGCGGGGCAGTAGAGACTGCTGCTGCCACACCCATTTCGCAGCAACCTGGTAATTAGAACAAATTATTGCACATATTTATATGTACCTTCTGAATTGAAAATTTATAAAAATAAACACACTGTGAAAATTGAAGAGAATTTTG
This sequence comes from Nematostella vectensis, assembly GCF_932526225.1. Lineage (NCBI taxonomy): Eukaryota > Metazoa > Cnidaria > Anthozoa > Actiniaria > Edwardsiidae > Nematostella > Nematostella vectensis. The sequence continues at coordinate 6,872,819 of NC_064045.1, read as the reverse complement.
CAGAATTGTCATGTGTAATTGACCATTACAAAAAATACTGTATACTGTATACCAAATTTGTGTGTATGAATTATGTACCCTGTAAAGTTTACAGAGTGAAATGAAATGTGATGCCTACATGTCAACTCACCCACAATAGGCGGGAGTCACAAGATTTTGGACTTCATCACAAGCCTAATGTTTGTTAGAATGCATTCTCTGTATTCATCCTCTCTTGGGTATTTTCACATATTTACTATATTTCACCCGATTTCACAAGATTTCTGTCCAAGTTTGGTTGACAGATACTGTATGTGCCTATAGCTGTTATGTAAAACAGTGTCTTATTGCTTTGAAATATAACTATTTTCAGTGAGTACTTCTGTGATAACACCAACTGCAGGAAAAGAGGATGAAGAACTCTTGGAGGAAGTGGAAATGTCATCAAGTCTGGAGGATGACATAATCCCAGTGATCCCAAGGTACATAATGTATTCTTATCAGGTATTGTGTACTTATCCCAGTGATCCCAAGGTACATAATGTATTCTTATCAGGTATTGTGTACTTATCCCAGTGATCCCAAGGTACATAATGTATTCTTATCAGGTATTGTGTACTTACAGTATCCCAGTGATCCCAAGGTACATAATGTATTCTTATCAGGTATTGTGTACTTATCCCAGTGATCTCAAGGTACTTTATACTTATCCCAGTGATCCTAAGGTACTGTATACTTATCCCAATGACCCCAAGGTACTGTATACTTATCCCAATGACCCCAAGGTACTATATACTTATCCCAATGACCCCAAGGTATTGTATACTTACAGTATCCCAGTGATCCCAAGGTACTGTATACTTATTCAAGTGATCCCAAGGAACTGTATACTTATCCCAATGACCCCAAGGTATTGTATACTTATCCCAGTGACCCCAAGGTATTGTATACTTATCCCAGTGATCCCAAGGTACTGTATACTTATCCCAGTGATCCCAAGGTACTGTATACTTATTCAAGTGATCCCAAGGTACTGTATACTTATCCCAATGACCCCAAGGTACTGTATACTTATCCCAATGACCCCAAGGTACTGTATACTTATCCCAGTGATCCCAAGGTATTGTGTACTTATCCCAGTGATCTCAAGGTACTGTATACTTATCCCAGTGATCCCAAGGTACTGTATACTTATCCCAGTGATCCCAAGGTACTGTATACTTATCCCAATGACCCCAAGGTACTGTATACTTATCCCCCAGTGATCCCAAGTTATTGTAAACTTATCCCAGTGATCCCAAGGTATTGTATACTTATCCCAGTGATCCCAAGTTACTGTATACTGTACTTATCCCAGTGATCCAAGGTACTGTAAACTTATCCCAGTGATCCTAATGTACTGTATACTTATCATAGAGACCCCAAGGTACTGTATACTTATCCCAGTGATAACTTCAATAAGATACAATGAAAGACTCTTACAACTATGACACTACCAATACTTCCCTACTACCTTTTTTGGTGTCAAGAAAATATTAATGTAAGGTGTTTTAAATTGTTGTTGTTGTGATGTAGATTCCTGGCTACCTCTGTTGAGCAAAACATCAGCTCATACATCATGGAGCTGGTTCATGACCAGCTGAGCAGACGGACACCAGTTGACAGCATTCCCAGGAATCTTCTGAGGGTACTGACGGCAACTTGTGGCTACAGCCAAGTCCGGCTACTGGTATCACAGCGTATCGAAGTCTGGCTTCAGAATCCGAAGGTATGTATTAGATATTATAGCAATATCAATACAGTATCTATTTCAATAGCTGTGCTGATGGAAATTATATGTCAAGACTTCCAATTTGTTGAACAATTAAATAGTAATTTAATTTAGTTCAAATTACAGCCCAATTTGGTTTATTGCAATAACTATACTGTATTATAGACTAAGATTTTAAAATAATCACCGACTATACAGGACAGCATTTGAGGACACTTCAAGTAAAACTGTGGCCTCAAGCGTGTAAGTGCAAAACCCAAATCCTGATAATATGAGCATATTTATCTCTCGTCAGCTTACCAGACCCGCTCAAGAGCTCTTGATGTCTCTGGCTCAAAACTGTAACAGCCATAGTCACGAGGATGTTGAAGTGATCAGTAACCTCATCCGGATGAGACTCAAGACCAAGCCACTTGCCAATCACTATGTCACATGTATCAGGTAAAAAATCATAAAAGCCATTGTGCAGACGTTTTCTTAAGCAGTCTATTCAGCCACACATACAGTATGTTATTGTTCTCTTTCAAAATTTGGAAACAAATCATGTGCGGGGAAATCATAGAATAACCGTCTAAAATAAAGTTATTTTTCATGGGCTGATGGTATCACATATGAAACTGTGCTTAATGACTAACCCTATGACTAAACTTTATACACAAAATGTAATCAGTGTTTGTCTGAGGACATTGTGGAGAAGCTCTGGTTTTACCATCTTTTTGTTAAAGAAAAAAGCACCTTTCCAGCTACTGTATGAGTTACAGAATTTGATATTGTGCTATATCAAGATTTTGACTTGTGTATCTATCTCTCTGTATACAGTCGATTGACAAAACGTTGTCGCCAACCGGCTTTGCGAGTATGCCACAAGCCCACAATGTAAGCAGGGGTAAAAACCACTGAGGCCTACTGCATATATTAGCCATCGCATAACTTCAGGCTTAGGCACGGTGGCTAATATAAGCAGCTAGGCACTTCAGTGGTTTTTACCCATGCCTACATGCGGGCTTGTTGTATGATAGCGAAGCCGGTCGGCGACAACGTTTTGTCAATCAACTCACAAAATGCAGCTTGTGAATAGTAAACAATATGGCCTCTTATACAAATAAAGGCTGTCTAGGATACATGACAGAAAAACCTGATGTAGGCAATGCAAAAATATAATAAAGAAACCACAATTTCTTACAATTCTTGTCCATCCCTGGTATTCTGGATTGGTTTTCTCATTCATATCACTGGTGCAGTACCTTGAGGGTAAAATACAAAGCTGTAAGATTTCATGCCTAGTGTTCTCTGCCTTTACCCTCACAACCATGCCGATTGGCTTCTTATGAAGTTCTGACCATTGAATTTTTACTGTTGTATCTTTAAGAGAGCTGATCGGTCAGCATACAGAGAATCTTGGTACAGTGTTGAAGCATGTGATCTACAACGAGCTATCAACTACCAGGAACCCCAACAACATGTCTTTGCTCGGGATGATGTACCTTCATAAGCCAGATACTGTTGCTAAGGTAGAACACTTCCTGCACAAAATTTAAAGTCATGAACTTACATACAGTACCAAGAGTGAAGTTTTTGCATCATCATGAGGGATAACCGAATTCTTGTTTTAATACGAGACGAAGTTGACTAGGCACTGTAAGGGATGGGTGTTTACAAGGGGACATGAACCAACTTAGCTCACATCGGAACAGGGGATCGTAGCTGGAGTGAGAAGTGGAATAGGCACTACAGAGTTATGCTTTGTTGACTGTGAAACGCATGTGAATTGCCAATGGCTGCCTAAAAAACAAGGACTTACAGTAACAGGCACCTTTCAAGATGTGCAAGGAACTGTGAATAGGAGTATTTTTTGGTCTATTTTTTAAATCCCTAAAACGATTGGGAATCTGGGAAGCACACAACAATCATTGTGTCTTTTTGTTACAGCTGCTGGCAATGGTGTTCCAGGACCTTCTCGCCAATAGGTACATCTATGAAATCCTGAGTATATATAATAAAAGCAGTGGCTACCTATATGCCAGACAGTCGGGAAAGGTCCTCGATAGACTAAATGCTGAAAGTTCTTAATTTATTCAAATAACCCAGCAAATTGTCGACCTAGTGAGTTCAAAGTATTCTATATTTGTTGAGAAAGGGCAAGGCAATCTAGAGTTGATGTTGAATGTTTTCTGTTGTCTATATATACTATGAAATTTGTAATTTTAGTTGCACTTGGGGATTTTCTATAATATGCTGCTAAATGTAGACAGCTCTCGATTTGCTCAAATATCACGGTAAATTTTCAACCTTGTGAGTTCAAAGTATTTGTTTAGAAAGGGCAATCCAATCTAAATTGAGCTTTTTTGTTGGAATTGGATGTTTTTTCTTGCTTGTAAACACTATAAACCTTTCTTGACTGTTATTTTAGAGTTGTACAGTAGCAATAAAATCCAAGGTTCACTAAAATAATGATATTATAGTGTATACAAGCAAGGAAAAACAGTCAATTCCGATAAAGCTCAATCCAGAATCGCTTGCTCTATTTCTAAACATATTATATAGGATAATTTGAACTCACCAGGCTGACAATTTACTGGCTTATTTGAATAAATTGAACGCTCAGGCATTTAGTCCATTGAGGACCTTTCCCGACTGTCTGGCATATGGCCACTGTGTATAGTAAAACTACTGCATAGTGTGCTGTTATATAACTTGATAAAAATGCTGTTATATTACTTGATAAAAATGCTGTTATATAACTTGATAAAAATGCTGTTATATAACTTGATAAAAATGCTGTTATATAACTTGATAAAAATGCTGTTATATAACTTGATAAAAATGCTGTTATATAACTTGATAAAAATGCTGTTATATAACTTGATAAATATCCTTGAACACCTGTAAGCTAAGTGTTACAACTTGCTATCTTTATTCTATGATATAAATGAGCAGAGATGAATATTTGAGAGTGAGACTTACCATTTTATACTTTCGTTATGTATGAACAGGGATAACAATTTGAGAGCATGCTAATTGTTATGGCTTACCATCTTTATACTATGCTATATATGAACAGGGAACTATTTGAGAGCATGGCTTAAAATCTTTATACTATGCTTTATATGAACAGGGATGACTATTTGAGAGCTAAGTGTTATGGCTTATTATCTTTTTACTATGCTATATATGAACAGGGATGACTATTTGAGAGCTAAGTGTTATGGCTTATTATCTTTCTACTATGCTATATATGAACAGGGATGACTATTTGATAACAAAGTTTTATGGCTTACCATCTTTATACTATGCTGTATATGAGCAGGGATTACTATTTGAGAGCTAAGTGTTATGGCTTACCATCTTCATATTATGCTAAATATGAGCAGGGATTACTATTTGAGAGCATGCTAAGTGTTATGGCTTACCATCTTCATATTATGCTAAATATGAACAGGGATGACTATTTGAGAGCGTGCAGGGCCTTGCTGAGAGAGGTGATGCGTTCTTTGCGATACGAAGTGAACTGTGTTGTGCTGTGCCGTGGCTTCATGTCTGAACGAACTGAAAGCCAGTTTAAAGATCTGGATTCCCCTCTTAAGGTAAGCAAATCCAAAAAATCCACTTTCCAGGGTACCCAGGGGCATACCAAGGGTGATGGTGAGGGGGTCGGAAACCCACATTTGGCCATTATAAACCTATCAGTATATGTATAGCTCTTGCATCGCTGGAGTTTATTTATAAGCGCCATTGGGTCTTTGAACTGCCGTTCGCCATTTGCCATTATGGCAAATGGAGTATAAAGAGGAACAATAACAACAGTGGAATTGTTTGCTACTGTGCATTCCTTTTATGCTACAAAACATATATACAGTATATATCATTCAAATTAATTTTGATTTTTTTTTCGTAGGAGAGAATGCTTATATCACTAACAGATCTCATTGCCATGACAACAATGTTGTCAGTCACACCTGCAGTGAAGGATGTGGCTGCCGCCTTTGCAAGAGGAGACAAAAAAGGTCTGCTTATTTTTAGGTCAATTTGTAAACATCTAATGATGATCTGCCACCAACATAAATAACATTCAGAACTCTGGGTGCTTCAACAGTTTTTTTTTCTTTGAATTATGTGACAGCATTCCTTCCTTGTGACGTATATTGAATCTCCCAGATCTCTCGCTGCTTCAAGAGTTTAATTTTTTTCTTATACTGTAACCACATTTCCTGCTGTGTGACATTGTATTGTGCCCCAACAGTTTCAGAGCTGTAGCAGGACTCAAAATACTGGGGAGAGGGGGCACAAGAGATTAAGAAAACCCCCTACTGCTCATTTGCTTATAAGACCACATGCCCCCAGTGCACCACATCCCGCTACGGCCCTGAGTGTATTTCTTGTCTTCCAGACCTCTCGGTGCTTCATCAATTCCAGAAGAACGTGTCAACAATTCAGAGAGATGCTGTGTGGTGGCTTCATACAGTTGTCCCGAAAATGTTCAACCTCACTGCCAAAGAGTACAATGCATGGTAAGGGTGGGGTAACTTGATGCTGAGGGCTCTGTTTATCGAGTAGTGTGACCCCGGTTCGATACAGGGTAATCTCAATTTTCCAGAAATAGAAAAGCCTCACTCTCTTGTGGTATCATGGCCCACTGACCATGGACCCCAGCATTTTTTTACTTCACCCCAAGGTTACAGAATCACGATAAGAAATGGGACCTCCAGCTTAACGACGAGGAATTAACTGTTGCTAATGTGCCCAAATAAGTCCTCAAGTTTGATTGTTTATTCTACAGCCTGCAGAAAGTTCTGTTCCTTGAACCAGTTGAAAATTACAGCGGAAAGGACAATTGGCCCTCTGAAGCTGACAAAGGGTAAGAAATATTATCTTAAGTAGTTCTTGGAAGGTTGGATTCGCATAAAGTAGTTCTTACACTTAACAAGAAGGTAAGTTTCGCATCTTGGACTTAACATGTAGGGTAGGATCAATACTCTTAGCTATACAAACTTCCTCGTCCTTGTATATTTCCAGCCTGCTGTACTCTCTGGCAATACAAACTTCCTCGTCCTTGTATATTTCCAGCCTGCTGTACTCTCTGGCAATACAAACTTCCTCGTCCTTGTATATTTCCAGCCTGCTGTACTCTCTGGCTATACAAACTTCCTTGTCCTTGTATATTTCCAGCCTGCTGTACTCTCTGGCTATACAAACTTCCTCGTCCTTGTATATTTCCAGCCTGCTGTACTCTCTGGCAATACAAACTTCCTCGTCCTTGTATATTTCCAGCCTGCCGTACTCTCTGGCTATACAAACATCCTCGTCCTTGTATATTTCCAGCCTGTTGTACTCTCTGGCAATACAAACTTCCTCGTCCTTGTATATTTCCAGCCTGCTGTACTCTCTGGCAATACAAACTTCCTCGTCCTTGTATATTTCCAGCCTGCTGTACTCTCTGGCTATACAAACTTCCTTGTCCTTGTATATTTCCAGCCTGCTGTACTCTCTGGCTATACAAACTTCCTCGTCCTTGTATATTTCCAGCCTGCTGTACTCTCTGGCAATACAAACTTCCTCGTCCTTGTATATTTCCAGCCTGCTGTACTCTCTGGCTATACAAACTTCCTCGTCCTTGTATATTTCCAGCCTGTTGTACTCTCTGGCAATACAAACTTCCTCGTCCTTGTATATTTCCAGCCTGCTGTACTCTCTGGCAATACAAACTTCCTCATCCTTGTATATTTTCAGCCTGCTGTACTCTCTGGCAATACAAACTTCCTCGTCCTTGTATATTTCCAGCCTGCTGTACTCTCTGGCAATACAAACTTCCTCATCCTTGTATATTTTCAGCCTGTTGTACTCTCTGGCTATACAAACTTCCTCGTCCTTGTATATTTCCAGCCTGCTGTACTCTCTGGCTATACAAACTTCCTCGTCCTTGTATATTTCCAGCCTGTTGTACTCTCTGGCTATACAAACATCCTCGTCCTTGTATATTTCCAGCCTGCTGTACTCTCTAGCTATACAAACTTCCTCGTCCTTGTATATTTCCAGCCTGCTGTACTCTCTGGCTATACAAACTTCCTCGTCCTTGTATATTTCCAGCCTGCTGTACTCTCTGGCTATACAAACTTCCTCGTCCTTGTATATTTCCAGCCTGCTGTACTCTCTAGCTATACAAACTTCCTCGTCTTTTTATATTTCCAGCCTGCTGTACTCTCTGGCTATACAAACTTCCTCGTCTTTTTATATTTCCAGCCTGCTGTACTCTCTGGCTATACAAACTTCCTCGTCCTTGTATATTTCCAGCCTGCTGTACTCTCTGGCTATACAAACATCCTCGTCCTTGTATATTTCCAGCCTGTTGTACTCTCTGGCAATACAAACTTCCTCGTCCTTGTATATTTCCAGCCTGCTGTACTCTCTGGCAATACAAACTTCCTCGTCCTTGTATATTTCCAGCCTGCTGTACTCTCTGGCTATACAAACTTCCTTGTCCTTGTATATTTCCAGCCTGCTGTACTCTCTGGCTATACAAACTTCCTCGTCCTTGTATATTTCCAGCCTGCTGTACTCTCTGGCAATACAAACTTCCTCGTCCTTGTATATTTCCAGCCTGCTGTACTCTCTGGCTATACAAACATCCTCGTCCTTGTATATTTCCAGCCTGTTGTACTCTCTGGCAATACAAACTTCCTCGTCCTTGTATATTTCCAGCCTGCTGTACTCTCTGGCAATACAAACTTCCTCATCCTTGTATATTTTCAGCCTGCTGTACTCTCTGGCAATACAAACTTCCTCGTCCTTGTATATTTCCAGCCTGCTGTACTCTCTGGCAATACAAACTTCCTCATCCTTGTATATTTTCAGCCTGTTGTACTCTCTGGCTATACAAACTTCCTCGTCCTTGTATATTTCCAGCCTGCTGTACTCTCTGGCTATACAAACTTCCTCGTCCTTGTATATTTCCAGCCTGTTGTACTCTCTGGCTATACAAACATCCTCGTCCTTGTATATTTCCAGCCTGCTGTACTCTCTAGCTATACAAACTTCCTCGTCCTTGTATATTTCCAGCCTGCTGTACTCTCTGGCTATACAAACTTCCTCGTCCTTGTATATTTCCAGCCTGCTGTACTCTCTGGCTATACAAACTTCCTCGTCCTTGTATATTTCCAGCCTGCTGTACTCTCTAGCTATACAAACTTCCTCGTCTTTTTATATTTCCAGCCTGCTGTACTCTCTGGCTATACAAACTTCCTCGTCTTTTTATATTTCCAGCCTGCTGTACTCTCTGGCTATACAAACTTCCTCGTCCTTGTATATTTCCAGCCTGCTGTACTCTCTGGCTATACAAACTTCCTCGTCCTTGTATATTTCCAGCCTGTTGTACTCTCTGGCTATACAAACTTCCTCGTCTTTTTATATTTCCAGCCTGTTGTACTCTCTGGCTATACAAACGTCCTCGCCCTTGTATATTTTCAGCCTTCTGTACCCTCTGGCTATACAAACTTCCTCGTCCTTGTATATTTTCAGCCTTCTGTACCCTCTGGCTTTACAAACTTCCTCGTCCTTGTATATTTTCAGCCTTCTCTACCCTCTGGCTATACAAACTTCCTCGTCCTTGTATATTTCCAGCCTGCTGTACTCTCTGGCTATACAAACTTCCTCGTCCTCGTATATTTTCAGCCTGCTGTACTCTCTGGCTAGTGATGTCCCTGTGCAAGAGGATACACTGATGAGAGTGGTGATTATTGGACTATCTGCTGAACTGCCTGTAACTGCACCCGAAGCCCTGGATATTGCAGACAGGCTGACAAGGAGGGCTGCTTCACTCAAATCAGGTACGCACCTAAAAGCACAGTGGAACCCTGTAAATTGTCCCTATAAATTGTCCGGCTTGTATGGCAGCAACAACAAACCGAGAACAAGAACAACAACTCACTATCGTACAACTCTTGTTACTTTCTCTACAACAGGTGTGACATCCCTGAGTGTGAATCGCCTAGAGCTGCTAGACGCTGTGTTGAACCTCTGTGCCTACCACTACCCCAATGAGATTCAGCTGCCCGCAGGCTACGTGCCCCCTAAACTGGCTATTGCTAACCTTTACTGGAAAGCCTGGACTCTACTAGCTATCGTGGCATCTCTAAACCCTTCGTCAATAGGTAAGTCCAGTATTACTAGCCATCGTGGTATCTCTAAACTCTTCATCAATTCATAGATCTGACGCGCGCACGAATATCCAATCAGAAAGCAGCAAATAGAAGCCAGCGAAGTGCAATCTCAATGTCCCACAAAAGTCTCACAATTTGTACAACATGTCGGATGAGGACAGTGAGTCCTGCTCGGATTTATCTAAAATACAGACGTTAATATGGGTCTTTCTGCGACTTGGGAAGTAAAACACAGAAACCAAACATGATGGAAACTTGTCTTGCTGTCCAAGCTTGGTAAAAATCTTGTAGAGAAGCATAGAAAAAGATGACTACGAGTTTGGTTGTTGAATGGAAACGGCACGATCTAGCTCAAAATACGAAAACTTGGAAATGATTAGATAAAGCAGTGCTCTCTTCGGTAGGTAAAATGTGTTTTCAAAGCTATTTTTGTCAACTTGCAAGGATCTAAGTGCTGGGAAAATAGAAGACAAAGCCGAATTCGCTGTTTACGTCTGACTTCTAACTAAAAATTTTTAAAATTCTAAAAATTTTTATCGGCAAACGTCAAGATTTACAGCAAAAATACAACTGACATTCTCATTCTTATATGTAATTTAAGTAACCTATGTAAAATATCAAACACAAGTTTAATGGTAGGACTTACACTGCTCTTGTAAGTGGTTTGTTTGCTTTTTGTTTTTAGTTTCTTCGTAGTAAATTTGTTTTTCTACAATTGAGTCCCAACTCTACACAAAAAGCGGCCGAGCAAAGAAAACAGGGCTAGCACTTTCTACGCTGACCGGAAAATGCTTATTTGCTTGTCCAGACCAATCTCAAACCATTCTTTTTCGGCGTCGATTGCCGACTTTTTGTGGGACATTTGTGGGACCACATGGCTGTTAATGCACCATCTCTTTCCTGATTGGCTATTCGTGCGCGCGTGATTGACATGTCGGATCTATGAATAGAAGCGAAGTCTAGTATTACTTGTCATCGTGGTATCTCTAAACCCTTCATTAATGAGTAAGTCAAGTATTACTTATTATTGTTGAATGTCTAAACCTTTCATTAATAAATAAATCTAGTATTACTTGCTATTGTGGCATCTCTAAACCTTCATTAATAGGTAAGTCCAATATTACTTGCTATCGTGGCATCTCTAAACCCTTCATTAATGAGTAAGTCATGTATTACTTGTTATTGTTGAATCTCAAACCCTTCATTAATAAATAAGTCCATTATTACTTGCTATTGTGGCATCTCTAAACCCTTCATAAATATGTACGTTTAGTATTACTTGCCATCGTGGCATCTCTTTAATCCGTATATAGTTAGGTCTAGCGATTAGCAGTTCTTTATGTACATCCTCGAGAAACTCAGTATTCTTCCCAGTGCGGAAACGAAAAGGTTTTTTCCAAATCAGAACTCACACGCCAAGGTAATTTGATTGTCATAAGTATCCAGGTTTTTTTTATCTATTTATTTTTCTTTTCTACAGGTCATGCCGGTTGGGAAAATTTTCCCATGCTGAAATGTATGATGGAGATGATTCTAACAAAGTAAGTACAGTCAGCAGTTGTCATTTATAAGTAGTTTTCATTTAACCAAGTTTCAGTTAATTGACATTGACTAATAATCAGACATGAGAGTACAAAAACTTTCATTTCTCCTCAAAGTTAAAGCTTGTAGCGATGTTCGAGCTGGAAATTCTGATGAGACACAAGAGGGTTGAAACTTAGGATCAGTAAGCAGTTGTATTGTAATCAATGAGTCTTATTTATTTCAGCAACTTTGTATTTCCGCCCCCAACATCTGCTGCTACAGGAGATGAAAGAGACCAGATCACAGCCCAAGATGTCCAGGTTAGGAAAGCTCTTTTCTTTTCTCACAGGTCTTACTAAGGGTTCTTCCTGAGGTCCAGGTGCGACACCCTTACCCTTTGTACCCAGAGGTCTTTCTTTAGCTTTTATTAGGAGACATAAGCAACGGTGATGGCAAAGAAAACTTTACCCCCAAAAATGTCTAGCGCTCAGTTTTTAACTAGATTGGATGAAAGCTACTCGTTTTATTTAAAAAAAAGGTCAAGGAAACGTGACCCCCAAAAATGCTTAGCGGTCAGTTCTTAACTAGATTGGTTAAAAGCTATTCGTTTTATATAAAAAAAGAGTCTAGAGCTTATTTTGGCCTATGTTTTCGCCAGAACCTGAAACTTGGAGTTTTCACATTGTAGCTTGGAGGAAAAAAAAGCTGACAGAGCTCACTTTCTCTTATGGATCTCCTTATTTGCCTTTGATAGATGTCGAAGTGGGGCACTAATTGGAGGCTGGGTGTTAAAAGAAACTGGGCAATTAAGTTAGTACATTTAAATGGATGCTTTTGTAACTTGGTATTGTGAATGGCCTTCTCTTAGCTGTGCATTGTGTCTTCTTCAGATTGCTCAGTTGGAGAAGGAGGACATCCTTGAATTTGAGACTCACCTTGCCGCAGCCACCACTGGCGTCACCATCACCGAGAGCAACAGCCTGCTTCTCGCCCAACTCACCAGCATGGACCCTGTGTAAGTAGGGCAACGGATCTATGAAGAGAATAAGGTCACAGGCATGGACCCTGTGTAAGTAGGGCAACGGATCTATGAAGAGAATCAGATCACAGGCATGGACCCTGTGTAAGTAGGGCAACGGATCTATGAAGAGAATAAGGTCACAGGCATGGACCCTGTGTAAGTAGGGCAACGGATCTATGAAGAGAATAAGGTCACAGGCATGGACCCTGTGTAAGTAGGGCAACGGATCTATGAAGAGAATCAGATCACAGGCATGGAACCTGTGTAAGTAGGGCAGCAAATGTATATAGGATATCAGGTCACAAACGTGGACCCTGTGTAAGCAGGGCAAAGTATTTATAAAGATAATCAGGTATCAAGCATGGCCCCTTGTAAGCAAATCTATGCAGGTATCAGATCATAAGTATGGACACTATGTATGTAATAAGATCAACAGATCCATGCAGAAAATCATATCACAAGCATGGGCCCTGTTTGAGAAGGGCAGCAAATGTATATATAGGATAATATATCATCAGCTTGGAGCCTTTATAAGTAGGGCAAAAGATGTTTGTATGGTAACAACTCACAAACATGGACCCTGTAAAAGTAGGGCAACAGCCCTACGAACCTTAACCCTTAACGTTCGTAGGGTTCGGTGTTCTACTGAACACCGGCTAGACGTCCTCATTGAGCCATTCTCGATCAGCTCAAGCATATCAATAAGTCCCTCAGGCCCCCACCCTCCCCTCTCGCTTTCCAAAGCCTTAAATTGTTCTTTTTTTTGGTGTTTTCTAGTGGCCCAGCTAGACGCCCTCCTCAAGCCGTTCTCGATCAGCTTAAGACAATCAACAAATCCCTGAAGCTGGGACAGATGCTGTGTCGCAGCCGCTCACCCGATTTCTTACTCGACATCATACAAAGACAGGTACAAGAAAAAGATAGCTGGATACTGTTGACATTGAAGAAAATCGTAGAAACCACTAATGTAACCTTGGCAAATTGGCGACGGCTTTTACTCTGTTACACCATATTTACAGCTCCAGTGGTGGACCCCTATTAGGTAGGCCTCTTAAATGAGGTACCACTGTATTGCTCTTGGAAGTATTCAAATGTTTGTTGTCAAAGGGAGCTTGCACTTTATTGCCCGTGGTAGTATTGACGTGTTTGCTATCAAAGGGAGCTTGTACTGTATTGCTCGTGGTGGTATTGACGTGTTTGTTGTCAAAGGGAGCTTGTACTGTATTGCTCGTGGTGGTATTGACGTGTTTGCTATCAAAGGGAGCTTGTACTGTATTGCTCGTGGTAGTATTGACGTGTTTGCTATCAAAGGGAGCTTGTACTGTATTGTCCGTGGTGGTATTGACGTGTTTGCTATCAAAGGGAGCTTGTACTGTATTGCTCGTGGTAGTATTGACGTGTTTGCTATCAAAGGGAGCTTGTACTGTATTGTCAAGTTGGTATTGACGTGTTTGTTGTCAAAGGGAGCTTGTACTGTATTGCTCGTGGTGGTATTGACGTGTTTGTTGTCAAAGGGAGCTTGTACTGTATTGTCCGTGGTGGTATTGACGTGTTTGCTATCAAAGGGAGCTTGTACTGTATTGCTTGTGGTGGTATTGACGTGTTTGCTGTCAAAGGGAGCTTGTACTGTATTTTCAAGTTGGTATTGACGTGTTTGTTGTCAAAGGGAGCTTGTACTGTATTGCTCGTGGTGGTATTGACGTGTTTGTTGTCAAAGGGAGCTTGTACTGTATTGTCCGTGGTGGTATTGACGTGTTTGCTATCAAAGGGAGCTTGTACTTTATTGCCCGTGGTAGTATTGACGTGTTTGCTATCAAAGGGAGCTTGTACTGTATTGTCCGTGGTGGTATTGACGTGTTTGCTATCAAAGGAAGCTTGTACTGTATTGCTCGTGGTGGTATTGACGTGTTTGTTATCAAAGGGAGCTTGTATTGTATTGCTCATTGTGGTATTGACGTGTTTGTTGTCAAAGGGAGCTTGTACTGTATTGCTCGTGGTGGTATTGACGTGTTTGTTGTCAAAGGGAGCTTGTACTTTATTGCCTGTGGTAGTATTGACGTGTTTGCTATCAAAGGGAGCTTGTACTGTATTGTCAAGTTGGTATTGACGTGTTTGTTATCAAAGGGAGCTTGTATTGTATTGCTCATTGTGGTATTGACGTGTTTGTTGTCAAAGGGAGCTTGTACTGTATTGCTCGTGGTAGTATTGACGTGTTTGTTGTCAAAGGGAGCTTGTACTTTATTGCCCGTGGTAGTATTGACGTGTTTGCTATCAAAGGGAGCTTGTACTGTATTGCTCGTGGTGGTATTGACGTGTTTGTTATCAAAGGGAGCTTGTATTGTATTGCTCATTGTGGTATTGACGTGTTTGTTGTCAAAGGGAGCTTGTACTGTATTGCTCGTGGTGGTATTGACGTGTTTGTTGTCAAAGGGAGCTTGTACTTTATTGCCTGTGGTAGTATTGACGTGTTTGCTATCAAAGGGAGCTTGTACTGTATTGTCAAGTTGGTATTGACGTGTTTGTTGTCAAAGGGAGCTTGTACTGTATTGCTCGTAGTGGTATTGACATGTTTGTTATCAAAGGGAGCTTGTACTGTATTGCTCATTGTGGTATTGACGTGTTTGTTGTCAAAGGGAGCTTGTACTGTATTGCTCATTGTGGTATTGACGTGTTTGTTGTCAAAGGGAGCTTGCACTGTGTTGTCCGTGGTGGTATTGACGTGCTGTTTGTTTTCGTAGGGAGCATCCCAGAGCATGCCCTGGCTCGCCGACCTGGTCCAGTCATCCGAGGGTTCTCTAGATGTCCTTCCTGTTCAGTGCCTCTGTGAGTTCCTGCTAATGGAGAAACCTAGAAAAGCTGGCAAAGTCGGCGAGGGGAGCAAGGAACTCGATAAGAAAATGGTAATTGGTATAGTCACCCTTATTTTTGCTATACATTTTTTGTCTAGTCTTATTCAAAACATCAAATGACAGTTTCTACTGCAATTTTCGATGTTTTGTGAACCCTCATCCACAATTTTTAGCTGCTAAACTGCTTTTTGACTTCCGTCATTCAAACTAACGGAATTACATCTTGTGGAGATGTGATTGGAAATCATCTAAGTGCTTGCCAATGGATCTGCCTTCACATACTTTAAATGTCAGAAGCCAGAATGTGATTCAGCTGAGAGGTCGCAGAATATTAAAAACTTCAGTAACTTGCCTTGTCTATTCCAATTCATATAACATCCACGGGCATGTGATTACTTGCCTACGGTCTAGATTCCTTTATTATCTTACCTACCCTTTGTTTATGCCAATTTTGCTGAACATCCAAGGTCAATTATTTACTAGCCTACGGTCAAGGTGCACCTATGAGTTTTACACACTTCTCCACTCTCTTTTGAAGAATATCCAAGGTCATGTGTTAACCCGCCTGCGGGCTCTCCTTCGAGAGGAGGCCGCCACAGCTGAGTCTACCGCCGAGGTGCTTGAATACTTCATGAGGCGTCTTTCTTCCATTGTAACAGCAGAAAGAAACGCTGCTACCAAGGTAACAATCCTCAGTACTTTTCAAGAAGTGTTCGACTGTTCTAAGATAATACTTCTAGTTTTCCTAGGAGTGTTCAGGTGTTCCTAGAAAGTCGTCATTGCTTTCCAAAAAAATGCTTTGGGGATCCGTTATTGTTTCCAAGAAGTTTTTAGGGGCTCCGTCATTGTTTTCCCAGAAGTGTTTAGGGTTCCGTTATTGTTTTCCCAGAGGTGTTAAGGGGTTATGTCATTGTTTTTCTAGATGTTGTTAGGGGATCTCTCATTGTTTTCTCAAAAAGAACTTAGGGGCCCCGTCATTGTTTTCCCAAAAGTGATAAGGAGTTCCGGTATTGATTTTCTAGACGTTTTTTATGGGTTGCATCATTGTTTTCCCAGAAGTGTTTAGGGGTTTTGTCATTGTTTTCCTAGAAGTGTTTAGGGGATCCTTCATTGTTTTTTCCAAAACAATGACAATTCCTAAAATAAGTCGCAGGGTGAGAAAAAAGCAGTCATGTTTTGGCTGTCTGTCAGGTGTCTGTTTTCGCAGAATGAAATGGAAAGAATATATTATAAGAATATACACTCCATTCACATTTTGGAATATAAGAATTGCTACATTTTAAAACAGGGCTTGGAAAAAGTTCTCTCAATGGAGTACTTCTCAGAAGAAACCCAGCCGCCAGTGTTGAGTGTTGATACTGATGCTGCCATGGAAACTACCCTGGAGGATCTATCATCCTTTCCAGAAGTATCTGGGAGTAAACTGAAGTCGTCTTTTAGCTGGCTCCTGATTCATCTGCCAAACCTGCCGTACTTCGAAAATGTTCGCTCAATTTGCTGCTTTGCATTAAGACAGGTGAGGTGATGTGAACCAGCCCCCCTTTAAGATATAACATCTTAAAATAAATGTTAGGTTTGTAGAGATTCCTGGAAGTGCCATTTTTACATCACTATTTTTTTCTACCTAAAGGCTATTTGTACTGCTAGTAGACAATAACAGTCTGAAATTGTAAGATTTTGGTTTGCAGTTTAGACGTCACAACCGGAAATCCATGAAAGCTTATTGCTTTTTCTTCGCTCTGATCGGTTACATATATTTAGCAAATTTACATGCTGCTGGACAGCTTAAGGGGTGTAGCAAAAAAGTCGAAAAAAGTGGGAATTTTGACAAATCACTAAACAAAGACAATTCAACGGATCTTAGTTATTTTTTTTTATGGATTTCAGATCAATAACCATATTTTAAGGCGGTCTAAGTGAAAGTGATGCTTTAACTTTACTTTTACTTTAACTAACTACAAACATTTAAACATTTTAAACTGGTGTGAAAAGGTGTATAAGGGTCTGTGCCCTTATATAAACTGGTTTATTTTTTTATCCGTAGTGCTGTCAAGTTGAGATCGCCCCCTTGAGACTGCAGGCGTACCTCGTATTTCTTGCAGAGCACACAGGTGGCCCATTAGAGATGGACTTCTCCGATACTTTACTGGTGAGTAACGTATGGGGACACTAACATACGTAACATCGAACCCAATATTATGTGCCAACGAACCTATGTGCCACGGAGCAGAAGGCAATACAATCATACTTTTTAAATGTTTTTAAATTGCTCTTCAATTCCTTCAGGAAATCTCACAGCTCGTGATTGAAAGACCGACAATCTTGAACCAAGTTCTGAGTTCTAGTAATTCTGGAGAGGAAACACATAAGGCAATCCTTGGAATGTACAATACCGCAATCCTAAACGCTATTGAGATGCAGGAAAGCTCGTACTTTGAGGTATGCAGGACCAGCTTGATTATCATTGTCATTGTTTTGGAATAAATCTCGATTCGTCTGTTCACATGAAATTTGTTGCATATTCAAAATATTTACTGATTTTATTTTTAGTTCTTGATCTACATGAGATATGCAGAGAAACCTTGTTGCACCCCTGTGAGATTTTATGGCGAAACATTGCTTTTCCTCATTTTTCCCACAGAATGATAACCAGGACCAGTTGTTTGTGCAATGGTCCAAGGACACGGTGCATGCTGGGAAGGCTGCTACCATGCACGCCCTTGTCATCCAAGCAGCAATTGTACTTCTTACTTGGCCTCCCCCTACAGGTATGATCACCTAACCCAACATACAAAGATAATAATGACTCACCAGACCTCCCCCCACAGGTGATGACTCAACAGACCCTTCCCCCCACAGGTGATAGTGACTCATGAGACAACCCCAGACAGATGATAATGACTCGCAAGACCTCCCCCCACAGTTGATGACTCAACAGCCCTCCCCCCCCCACAGGTGATAGTGATTCACCAGAGCTCCCCCCACAGGTGATAGTGACTAACGAGACCTCCCCAAACAGATGATAATGACTCACCTGATCTCCCCCCACTGTTGGTAATGACTCACCAGACCTCCCCCCACAGGTGAAAATGACTCACCTGAACTCCCCCCACAAGTGAAATTGACTCACCTGAACCCCCCCCCCCCACCCCCCACAGTTGAAAATGACTCACCTGATCACCCCCACAGGCAATAGTGATTCACCAGAGCTCCCCCCACAGATAATAGTGACTAACGAGACCTCCCCAAACAGATGATAATGACTCACCTGAAACCCTCCCACTGGTGGTAATGACTTACCAGACCTCCCCCCACAAGTGAAATTGACTCACCTAAACTCCCCCCACAGGTGATAGTGACTCACAAGACTTCCCAAACAGATGATAATGACTCACCTGATCTCCCCCTACTGGTGGTAATGACTCACCAGACCTCCCCCCACAGTTGAAAATGACTCACCTGATCTCCCCCCACCCACAGGTGGTACTGACTCACCTGATCTCCCCCTACTGGTGGTAATGACTCACCAGACCTCCCCCCACAGTTGAAAATGACTCACCTGATCTCCCCCCACCCACAGGTGGTACTGACTCACCTGATCTCCCCCCACAGGTGGTAATGACTCACTTGACCTCCCCCCACAGGTGGTAATGACTCACCTGATCTCCCCAACAGGTGGTAATGACTCACCTGATCTCCCCCCACAGGTGGTAATGACTCACCTGATCTCCCCAACAGGTGGTAATGACTCACTAGATATCCCCCCACATGTGGTAATGACTCACCTTATCTCCCCCCACTGGTGGTAATGACTCACCAGACCTCCCCCCACAGGTGGTAATGACTCACCTGATCTCCCCAACAGGTGGTAATGACTCACTTGATATCCCCCCACGTGTGGTAATGACTCACCTGATCTCCCCAACAGGTGGTAATGACTCACCTGATCTCCCCAACAGGTGGTAATGACTCACTAGATATCCCCCCACATGTGGTAATGACTCACCTTATCTCCCCCCACTGGTGGTAATGACTCACCAGACCTCCCCCCACAGGTGGTAATGACTCACCTGATCTCCCCAACAGGTGGTAATGACTCACTTGATATCCCCCCACGTGTGGTAATGACTCACCTGATCTCCCCAACAGGTGGTAATGACTCACCTGATCTCCCCAACAGGTGGTAATGACTCACTAGATATCCCCCCACATGTGGTAATGACTCACCTTATCTCCCCCCACTGGTGGTAATGACTCACCAGACCTCCCCCCACAGGTGGTAATGACTCACCTGATCTCCCCAACAGGTGGTAATGACTCACCTGATCTCCCCAACAGGTGGTAATGACTCACCTGATCTCCCCAACAGGTGGTAATGACTCACTTGATATCCCCCCACATGTGGTAATGACTCACCTGATCTCCCCCCACTGGTGGTAATGACTCACCAGACCTCCCCCCACAGTTGAAAATGAGTCACCAGATCTCCCCCCACCCACAGGTGGTACTGACTCACCTGATCTCCCCCCACAGGTGGTACTGACTCACCTGATCTCCCCCCACAGGTGGTACTGACTCACCTGATCTCCCCCCACAGGTGGTAATGACTCACTTGATATCCCCCCACATGTGGTAATGACTCACCTGATCTCCCCCCACTGGTGGTAATGACTCACCAGACCTCCCCCCACAGTTGAAAATGAGTCACCAGATCTCCCCCCACATGTGGTAATGACTCACCTGATCCCCCCCCCACAGGTGGTAATGACTCAACTGATCTCCCCCCATAGGTGGTAATGACTCAACTGATCTCCCCCCCACTGGTGGTAATGGCTCACCTAACCCCCACCCATAAGAAGACTCACATATCTTATTTCATCTCATCTTTCAGACTTTCTATAACGTCTTTCAGGACATGTGTTGGTCAAGTAAGTGTTGTTAATTTTTTTTTTTTTTTGCTTTCAGGTGAACAATCAGTGTACAGTGTGTTACTGGACACGTGGTGTCCACATGGTGGTCACGTGAAAGTCTATCTCACGGACACGGGAGAGGAGGCTGTGTTACTGCCAGAGTGGCTCAGACTGCGCATGATCAGAGCGAATGTACCAAGAGTAGTAGATGCAGGTACATTGGGCTCACTAAGTAAAGGTCTTTCCTCTGTGAGAAGTAGGGGGGGGGGATGGGTACTGATAGTAAAATCTGCTTTTCCTTCAAATACGATCAGCTTGAAATTTCTCCGTTTTTGTATGTATTATTGAAGGGACATACTACCAAGTCCTGATCCCTCATAAAATCCCCAGAACCTTATCAACAGTCTACATTGAGACGAATCACAAGTACGAAATAGATGCGTGGAAATATTTTCTAATGCTTGTAGTTATGTTTTCTTATGCTTCTTATGTTTTCATATATTTGTTATGTTTTCTTAAGCTTGTCATGTTTTCTTATAGTCGTTATGTATTCCTATGTTTTCTTATGTTTGTTATTTTTTATTAAGCTTGTTATGTTTTCTTATAGTCGCTATATATTCCTATGTTTGCTGTGTTTCATATGTGTGTAATGTTGGCTGTGTTTCATATGTGTGTAATGTTTGCTGTGTTTCATATGTGTGTAATGTTTGCTGTGTTTCATATGTGTGTAATGTTTGCTGTGTTTCATATGTGTGTAATGTTTGCTGTGTTTCATATGTGTGTAATGTTTGCTTAACCTTCAGCTGTGACGGAGCTTCTGCCCACTCAATTGGTGTTGTTTGCCCAGTCGTTCGGGATACCTGTGTATAGCATGAGGTAAGAGACAAAACTCAGGCAGTTCTGGTAAATGTCAAAATTGCAGCTGAAAAAAAAAATTAAAATGCCACTTGGACGATGTTCTCAAGAAGCCACATGCAAATCCTTAAAATTTAAATGTCCTTTTTTCCTCACAAAAACGTTAGCAAAACGCAAGGTTGTGGGTTGTGGTCAAACAATTTCAAATTTGACGAGGAGGGCGTGGTATTTGTTGGCTAAAAGCCTTACTATAATTTGTGTGACAGGATAGCGTGACATGACATGTTTTGATAGGAGTACGTGACACGGCAAGTTTGTCATGTAGTCTTATGAGAGCAGTGTGTGGCATAATTATTTGTGTGACTGGATAGCGTGACATGACATGTTATGATAAGAGTACGTGACACGGCAAGTTTGTCATGTAATCTTATGAGAGCAGTGTGTGGCATAATTATTTGTGTGACTGGATAGCGTGACATGACATGTTATGATAGGAGTACGTGACTCGGCAAGTTTGTCATGTAATCTTGTGACAGCAGTGTGTGGCATAATTATTTGTGTGACTGGATAGCGTGACATGACATGTTTTGATAGGAGTACGTGACACAGCAAGTTTGTCATGTAATCTTGTGACAGCAGTGTTTGGCATAATTATTTGTGTGACTGGATAGCGTGACATGACATGTTATGATAGGAGTACGTGACACAGCAAGTTTGTCATGTAATCTTGTGACAGCAGTGTGTGGCATAATTATTTGTGTGACAGGATAGCGTGACATGACATGTTATGATAAGAGTACGTGACACAGCAAGTTTGTCATGTAATCTTATGACAGCAGTGTGTGGCATAATTATTTGTGTGACAGGATAGCGTGACATGACATGTTATGATAGGAGTACGTGACACAGCAAGTTTGTCATGTAATCTTATGACAGCAGTGTGTGGCATAATTATTTGTGTGACTGGAAAGCGTGACATGACATGTTATGATAGGAGTACGTGACACAGCAAGTTTGTCATGTAATCTTGTGACAGCAGTGTGTGGCATAATTATTTGTATGACTGGTTAGCGTGACATGACATGTTATGATAGGAGTACGTGACACAGCAAGTTTGTCATGTAATCTTGTGACAGCAGTGTTTGGCATAATTATTTGTGTGACTGGTTAGCGTGACATGACATGTTATGATAGGAGTACGTGACACAGCAAGTTTGTCATGTAATCTTGTGACAGCAGTGTGTGGCATAATTATTTGTGTGACTGGATAGCGTGACATGACATGTTATGATAGGAGTACGTGACACAGCAAGTTTGTCATGTAATCTTGTGACAGCAGTGTGTGGCATAATTATTTGTGTGACAGGATAGCGTGACACGACATGTTATGATAGGAGTACGTGACACAGCAAGTTTGTCATGTAATCTTGTGACAGCAGTGTGTGGCATAATTATTTGTGTGACAGGATAGCGTGACATGACATGTTATGATAGGAGTACGTGACACAGCAAGTTTGTCATGTAATCTTATGACAGCAGTGTGTGGCATAATTATTTGTGTGACAGGATAGCGTGACATGACATGTTATGATAAGAGTACGTGACACAGCAAGTTTGTCATGTAATCTTATGAGAGCAGTGTTTGGCATAATTATTTGTGTGACTGGATAGCGTGACATGACATGTTTTGATAGGAGTACGTGACACAGCAAGTTTGTCATGTAATCTTATGACAGCAGTGTGTGGCATAATTATTTGTGTGACTGGATAGCGTGACATGACATGTTATGATAGGAGTACGTGACACAGCAAGTTTGTCATGTAATCTTATGACAGCAGTGTGTGGCATAATTATTTGTGTGACTGGTTAGCGTGACATGACATGTTATGATAAGAGTACGTGACACAGCAAGTTTGTCATGTAATCTTGTGACAGCAGTGTGTGGCATAATTATTTGTGTGACTGGTTAGCGTGACATGACATGTTTTGATAGGAGTACGTGACACAGCAAGTTTGTCATGTAATCTTATGAGAGCAGTGTGTGGCATAATTATTTGTGTGACTGGATAGCGTGACATGACATGTTTTGATAGGAGTACGTGACACAGCAAGTTTGTCATGTAATCTTGTGACAGCAGTGTGTGGCATAATTATTTGTGTGACTGGATAGCGTGACATGACATGTTATGATAGGAGTACGTGACACAGCAAGTTTGTCATGTTATCTTATGAGAGCAGTGTGTGGCATAATTATTTGTGTGACAGGATAGCGTGACATGACATGTTATGATAAGAGTACGTGACACGGCAAGTTTGTCATGTAATCTTATGAGAGCAGTGTGTGGCATAATTATTTGTGTGACAGGATAGCGTGATATGACATGTTATGATAGGAGTACATGACATGTTATGATAAGAGTACGTGACACGGCAAGTTTGTCATGTAATCTTATGAGAGCAGTGTGTGGCATAATTATTTGTGTGACAGGATAGCGTGACATGACATGTTATGATAGGAGTACGTGACACAGCAAGTTTGTCATGTAATCTTGTGACAGTAGTGTGTGACATAATGGTTTGTAAAAGTCCTGTTTGTGTTTATAGCAAACTGCTTCAGCAGCTTGACCTAGCGGCCGAGGAAGATCCTCAAGGCATGTCAGAGGCGGTACTCGATAAAGGTTATGATCCCCACTTAACTAACTTACTAACGAACGCTTTGCCATTATTACCAAAACACATTTATCTATACCTATTTCAAAAAACGTTGTCAGTGCGAGACGGCAAATGGCGATTGGCAAATGGCAGTTCTAGGACCGAAAGGAACCATGGGTCTCATTAAATTTCTACTAAATGCTGAAAAATATGGATAAATCAAACAATTATCCATTAAAGATCATCAATGTATGTCTCTGACATTGCTAGACTTTATTTAACACCTTTAATTTTACGAATGATTAGTACCCAGAAGCACCGTTCGGGCTTAGAACTGCCATTTACTATTTGCCATTCGCCATTTGTACTGACAACCTTTTTTGAAATAGGTGTATATGTTCTTCGCTATCAATATACCGAAAGCACATAAATATCGCAATAATTTTAACCAACATCACCTACCAGTTCTATATCCACAATCATCATCAGCACATCATCCAGTATCATCATCATACCATCATCATCATCATCATGATGATCTCAATCGTCATCACCACCACCCCCGCCACCATCATCATCGTCGCCGTCGTCATCATATCGTTTCCATCGTCATTATTGACATGTTCACTATCATAATCATAATTCAATGCTGCGATATAGTATTGTAATTACCTACTAGAGTAACATTTTTTCAAGTTACACGCTTCGACCACTTACTGTTTGAGTTTGACTTACTGTGTGTTCTTTAGGTTACATGCTTCAACTAGTAGCCGTTCAGCAGCTCCGTGGGGCATCTGGTGGTGACGTGTTCTGTGCACTTCTCACGGACGAGGCTCTTACAAAGCCAACAGGTAAGAATCCCCTCTACCTTCCCTTCTTCCTTGCCCCCTCCCAAACTCTTCCTCCTCGCCCTCTTCCCCCATCCCATCCTTTCTTCCTCGCCCCCTACTATTCCTAGCCCCCTCCAACCCCTTTCCCCCCCTCCAACCCCTTTCTCCTTACTTGTAACAAATTATAGATCTCTATCCTTTAGTATATACCTATGTAAAGAAACAGAATTATGAGCAAAATAAAGATGATTTGATTTGATTCGCTCCATTCCCCCCTCCAACCCCTTTCTCCTCGCTCCATTCCCCCATCCGATCCCTTCTTCCTCGCCCCCTCCCATCCCTTCCTCCAATCCCTAAGCAAATTAGGCTCTGTACAACTTTTCTAAAAAAGGGCTAAATGATAAATGATTTCAGGCACTCAGCCTTCCTATGGTGCATCACGAATTGTTATTTTTCTTTAAGGTCAAGAACTCGCCGATGAGGGTCGCCTAAGTCCCCTCACGGTCGTTCCTCCTGTGACACCGCTGACCAGTAAAGATGAGCCTATGGAGTAAGTACTTCCATACAGAACTTGGCTGAAAGTATCTCCCAGTTTTATCCCTAGTTCGGACATTTTGTCGGTGTTACTAGCAGTCTATTCTGTTCTACTCTTCACGCTTTTGTAGAAAGTGGCTGCTTTGGCTTTACTGTCATTTATCGATTTTTTTCTTAGAATGGACGAGTTTGCGTCACCTGATAGCCTGGAAGAGCTTGTTACCAAGGTAGCTGCTATATCTAAACAACCACATTTTATAACGTGCATATCACGTAATTACCACGTGCTCATGTCATGCATTTGCCTCATGGCCTTGCTTTTAATGGTCGACGCTGTCACGTGCTTGTCACGTGCACGTAATTACCACGTGCTCATGTAATGCATTTGCCTCCTTGCCTTGCTTTTAATGGTCGTCGATGTCACGTGCTTGTCAAGTGCACGTAATTACCACGTGCTCATGTAATGCATTTGCCTCCTTGCCTTGCTTTTAATGGTCGACGCTGTCACGTGCTTGTCACGTGCACGTAATTACCACGTGCTCATGTAATGCATTTGCCTCCTTGCCTTGCTTTTAATGGTCGTCGATGTCACGTGCTTGTCAAGTGCACGTAATTACCACGTGCTCATGTAATGCATTTGCCTCCTTGCCTTGCTTTTAATGGTCGACGCTGTCACGTGCTTTTCACGTGCACGTAATTACCACGTGTTCATGTCATGCATTTGCCTCCTTGCCTTGCTTTTAATGGTCGTCGCTGTCACGTGCTTGTCACGTGATCATGGCATTCGTATGCGTGTAACCCTCACCATACTTTATGTGGTATTTGTTATGTGTCTGACACGTATTGGTCACGTGATAATGGCATGCGCATGCGTACACCCTGACTTTGCATCGTTTTCAGTGTTTGAGAGCATCTACTGACGGTCTGCGGGAGTTGAGGCCTGTAACATCCGAGATACAAAAGGTGTGTGACGTCAGAATTTTCACGGAAATCTGGCCAAATCATATCCGTGTAGCAAAGAAACATCACCGTCTCAGTCCCTCATTTTATCTCTTTTATTTTTTATTTTTTTAAAAAGAACTTTAGATAGCGCGTCTGGGACAGTGCGCGCGCCACGGGATAGCAGCTCAGATTACGCTGCGTAACTTGAACGGGTTTTCTAATCATACAAGGAGAGTCCGTTGCGAACGTGGCACATTTCAACAAAATTAAAGTGGATTTCGTTGAAGTTAGCCTATTAAACTCTGTTCCTACCGCCCTTGTTCGTTTGTATAAAATTCTTATCACATGTCCATTTTTGTTGAATAGCGTTTAACCCAAGATGTTGTCAGTGCCAACAAGGGAGTTGTCCTAGAAAACAACATCTCGGACAGATTGATCGAAATTCTTCTTAAGGTGAGTGTGACATGTGAGTTCCTAGAAAGCTTTACAAAGTCTGGTCACTAATACTCTGCTCGGGTTTCCTGTGGTGAATGACGTCACAGCTCCTTAACATTTTATCTACGACCACAGGAAACCCGACTAAACTTCAGGGACGTTTTGTAAATTCTACAAATCCTAACATATCACACTTTTATATCACCCTTTCTTCCATTTTCATTTTTCCCCTTTTTCGTTTCTCTTTTCTCGTATATACACAAGTATATACACCTTTGCGCATTTTAAATTTCTTATTCTAGTTGAGTTGAGCGCAGAAAAAAGACGCTTCGTCATTTCTTAAAATATTCTATTTGTGTCAAACTTTCGCGCTAGATTTTCCCGCCAATTTCTTAGCCTCATTCGGTGATTATTGACGCGGACTTTCTCCCGTTTTTTTTTCCTTTTACTCTTTCATTTTTCATTCGTTTTCCTTAGTCTCGACTTAATGTACTAAAATTTTCTACATGAAGTTCTACACGCACTTTTTGTACGTGTATTTAGAGCCTGCCCTTTGAAGCGTGACCCGGCGCGAGATAAATCGTGATTTACATCTTCTGCCAAATGCCCGTCGGCTTCTGTATCCGTGCGATTTTTTATGCCACGATATCGGCATTCTAAGAGGTCTTGTACAAGTGAGTCGACTTCACAGACTTATGCGTTGATAGCCTTAGTTTTGTTTTGACTACTTTTGTTGCCGACATTTCTTGTTTCGAAGACACTTGTTTAAGAAAAGTCGGCAAAGAAAGCACGTTTTGAATAAATTAATCAAACTTGCCCCCTCTCTGCCATTTAACACCTTGTCTTGATATGATAATTAGAAACGTGCGATTCATAGAGTTCCTATAATGATTTTTTTAGCTTCGATTTACCTTTTATAACCTCAAGTGGCTTTTGTACTGCTTTATATTTCTACTGCTAGTTATCTGAAAAAGGCAGGCAGTAGGTGTCAGTTTTCCTGGGAAAAAAAAACAAATGTATCGGTTTATCAGAGAGTCTTCCTTAGACTTAACATGATGCTGGACCGCTGAAAAAATCGTACACAGAACGATGCTTATTTTTCACATTGATCACACGGGCCTCGTACAGCTAGCTGTCTCTTTCTTCGACCAGCCAGGGGAAGGCTAATGTGAAAAGAACGCGTAACTCTACGAATTGTAGAGCGGTAAAAAACTCGACCGTGTGTTTAAGATTCCTAAGCTCGTGCCGTTAAAATTTTGATGGCATTTTAACTGATTTGTCATTTACAAATGAGTGGTGACTCAGGTGGCCTAGCATGTTGCGTTACTATTGTCACGTTACATTCTTTGTTTGGGTCACCTGTTTTTTGCTGAGCCAATAAGGGTTCAAGGTCACTATCACGTGTCTCATTGTTTGACCAATTATTTCATCCTAGACCAAGTTTTCTCAGACCAACTTATGGTCTAGGATGAAAGCACGTTCTTAGAGGCATATTTGACTTGTTTCTATGGAAACAGTTCTTTTAACCCCCATAATTCCTATAAAACAGATAGTAAACTTGCGATAGGACAGACTTTTTTTATCGGACAATGCCAGTTGAAACCAATAGACATTCTAAGATGACAAGTCGTGCAGACAAACATTTGCACCAACAAAAACCCTTAAAAACCTGTTATAATCAAGCTCTAACCGCATTTACCCTAACTAAATAGCACGTAGGAACATATATGCCTTTTTTCAAAGGGGCGAATCAAATATCTGATGCCTATTTATTCACTTAATGCCCTCGTAGAGATTGACCAATATCTGCTTCGTAGACTGGGATATTGTAGCTAAACCAAGGAACACGCAATTGTAGGAAGAAATCATATAATAAGATTTTACATATACAAATGTACGCATAGGCGAAAAAATTCAACTTTAGCACCCCACCCTTCCAACAGAATTAAATTTTAGAAGCTATATTCCATAAATTTACCCCCACAGCTATACATTGAGCGCTCTTTTTTATAAGAACCTTTTTATAAGAACGCTCAGCCTGAGATTTCAGCAAATTCTAAGAACATGCTAAGAACTTGGCAATGCTCAGCAGATCAAATATTGTATTGTTAGTGTGATGCGTTCTAAATCGAAAGAATCAAGAATTACAATCTTATACAATAGCTTGTGCGTATAGTTCTAACTAAAATTTAAGAACATCGTTAAGAACATATTCAGCCTTAAAATGTTCCAAAAATAAGAACGGCTCAGCCTCAACTTAAAATTAGACGTTCTTATAAAAAGAGTGTAAATAAACCGCTACCCCGAAAAAAATCAGGGTTGCCAGATTAACGCAAGGTTTTCGGTTAATCGACGGCTTTTATTCCTAGCAACGACCTCTCTGTACATAGCTTAACACTGAAATCCCGGCACACAGCTTTGCGACCCAGGCCCCTCTGTCCAATCTTCTTTTGAATCTCGATCTGTAAAGTCTGATGTCCTTCTATATATCTCTCTTTTACAAATCCGATAATAGAAATATGAAGTATTTTTCATTTTTAATTTACTGCTATTTTTCTTGATTTTGGGGAGTCAAATCGAATTTTCTATCACTGTCTAGTTTGAAAATTACTTTCGGTACAACCACAAACATTCCACTACGTAATGGCGTTTTCCTTGTAAATAACGTGCAAGTTCCCAGAACCTCTGGTTTTAAAAAGGAAAAGTCAAAAACTTCCACTTTTTTCTGTCTAATAATGTCCTACGGTTCCTAGTAGTATCCCGCCACCTTTCAAGCGCGCAATTGGTCATGATCTATTAATAGCTTCAGTACTTTCGAGTTAGCGGTCGGGTTTTGACAGCGGCTGAAAGGGAAGGTTTTCAATAGTTGCTAACCGCACGAGATTATTTCACAATCTTGCGGTCACTTTTAACTGGGCGAGTACTTCCTTCCGGCTAAAAATGCCGGGAGACTTTTTGTCTGATTTCCCTCCAAGATCTTTTTCAAAAGCTTTCCTCGCCGCGCCAAGCCCTCGACAGGAACTCGTATTTCCCCGCGGTGTTTCTGTTGGTTGTTAGGGCTACCATTAATTGATAAAAGGAAGTTTTCCCCACTACTATTTCCATTACTAACTATCATGATCTATTTTCTAGCTTTGCATCTTATATCACAAACATTTTACTAACAGACCACAGATCTTATTGTTTCACCATCTGTTCTTTCGTTTCATTTTACTAACTGATTTGGAACGTTATATTGGTTGCACTGCTGTTATTTGCATCTTTCTTTTTATTAGAAGTTCATATCACAGCTTTATTTAAAGTTCATAATAACTACCAAGTCGCTTGGTAATGTATAGTTTTGATAAAATGTAAACTCCTTTCTTAGAAAAAATGTTAAGATTTAACTTAGTTTTGCGTTGTTTTCTCCAGTTTTAGCCTTATGTACTGAAGGATGCTTCTAGCAGATTTTGTCCATATTTGGATAATTACCTTAAAGTTGGCCCCTCGGCTATATCTTTTTACCAATCAAACTCGAATAATTTAACTCAAATGTGACTATTAGAAAATTTTTAGTCCCGATAAATTATACACGTTTTCGCTTTTCGCCGCCGCACGTTTTATAAAAGCATAAGATGATCTATATTGCTTTTTATTTGGTCTTCTTATACGATTGTCGGGGACAGAAGTGTTTCCTCTGATTGGAATTATTAGTATTTTTATATTTAAGTATTTTCTAATATCTTGATATTTTTAATTCCCTTCACGTATACACACTCGTATTAAATTTCTAATATTGCCAGCACGGTGCATTTCATTTTCTTTTTTCAGTCATTTTGCTCATTCATCTATTTTTATCACGAACCAGTCTGAGACCTTGGACTTCCTGTTTTTCTTCGTTAGCAACAAGGGAAGTTGTCAGAAACACGACCTCGGAATAGTTCACCGTGACCCAGTGATCGAAAGCACGATGTAAACGCGTGATCCCTGAATACATTTAAAATCCTACCCTCAAAGTTCCGCTTAAATGGCCTCAAAATCGAGCAAAAATCCTTTATCTCGTAACCCTGCCTCGATAGACTATCATCGAAGATTTTCGTGAGATAACTACTATAAATTCTTTCGTAAATTTGAGCCCGATGTCTGTCATTGCGTGACAGTGCTGCGTGACGCGCATGACAAGAGTCTGACAGGAACGTGGTAGACGTGACTTGAATGCATGTTGGCTGTCACTCTTTCGGGACCATTCTTGTCGCCCCATCCTTGACGTCAAGGCATACTTATGTGACGTCACGGGTTGTATAAATACCGCTGCCGATTACTCACTCGAATATAATTTGACAGCGAAAGCAACGAACAAAAAAGGTAAGAAACTTTATCCATTTACACGCTTATATCTTTGTAACACACTCGTGGTAATTCGAAATTCAGATTCTACTATGACTGGACTTGTCGGTAATTTTATTGAACATATATTCTCGCTTTCTTTTTAAGAATAATATTTTTTCTTCGTGGAGCAGACATAAAATCGCCGGTTCCGTTCTATCTAGACAAAACTAACTCTGAACGTGAAAACCTCGCTGCATCAATCGCTGTTTCATCTTCGGAATTCAATGGACTTAGCCTTAAGTTTATGCATTTACGGTTCATTAATTTCACCTAGAATTTTTATCGAGCTTATTTTCGGCATTTCCGTAAATTCTTCGGTATCCTGACGAAATATTTTATACTACACGTGATATTTTTATTCTCTGCACGCTCTTTAAAACGTTACTGTAAATCTCCAGATTTATCAAACTTGAGCAAAATTCGGCTAAAAATTTTAAAGCTGCGAGCATTTTTCATCGCTTCGCAACGCGTTGAGCGTTAAATTAAATTTTTGACAGGGGCTCAAACACCGGTCGTGTGGTTCGGTGAGGAGGGCAACTAGACTGACAGGTATTTTAGGGTTCAAAAGAATCCACAATGCCGGCGTGTTCGCTTAATCGAGTTTTCGAATTACCTTAGCGAGTTGCTTTCGAGAAGTTTATGGCCAATTTTATTTTTTTGAAGGAAAAGTCGCTAATTTATGCACTCGTTTGAATACTTTTATATCACTACGCCTTAATTCAAAAGGCCTATTCAACTACAATTTTAAAAAGAATTGATTTAGGTCGATGATGAAATTTTGCGAGGGAGAAGGGCGGCTCTGGGCTAGCAGGCAAGAATTGAATCCCACTCATGTGGGGTTTTATTTGTTAGCGGAAATTGCTTGTCTGAGAAGAAAAGTCCTTCTTGATAATTAGACTTATATTAGGACATGACAGGGAAACTTTTAAATGAGGATATAATCCCTTGGATTAAGTTTAAAATTTGAATTTGAAATTGGATAAAGCTTTTTGTTATTGTCTTAACCAATGACTAAAAATACATATGTCGTTATTTTTGCAGAAAAAAAGGCACTCGAATGCCATGAAATTATGAGAAGAGACTGTCAGATAGTAGAAATGTTTCCACAGGAAAAACAGCTCAACACAGGCTTAGAAGTTCCCAAGGCCGTGTTCACACGGCGAGTGAGAAAAGAGACGGAAAAACGGTCAATGATTGTGGATCTCGTGGCGGGTGGATTGGGTGGCTCGACTGGCGTGATCCTAACCTGCCCGCTTGACGTCATCCAGACTAGACTCCAGTCCTCCGCTTTCAG
The DNA here is from genome assembly GCF_932526225.1 of Nematostella vectensis. Lineage (NCBI taxonomy): Eukaryota > Metazoa > Cnidaria > Anthozoa > Actiniaria > Edwardsiidae > Nematostella > Nematostella vectensis. The sequence continues at coordinate 6,840,701 of NC_064045.1, read as the reverse complement.
GCTGCAACGAATTTCCCAACTCGGCCTTAACATGGCGGGCATTGAGGCGACGTCGAGTGTTTCTAAACCGACGAACTTTTACGGCGTGTTCTCCTACGGGAGATACATTGCGAGGACAGAAGGGGCGCGCTCTCTTTTTAAGGGACTCTGCCCCAACTTGTTAGCTGTAACGCCATCTAGGGCTATTTATTTCACGACGTATCAGAAGCTAAAGGAGTGGTTGAACAATGGCGGGATACTGGCGGCTAATTCATCCATGGTGTACTTGGTGTCTGGTGCTTCAGCGCAGATCGTGAATTCCACCATCACGAACCCCCTGTGGTTTCTGAAAACGAGGCTACAATTAGACTTTAAATGCGGCCGTGAGGTGAAACTGGCGCGCGTTGTCCGCCAGGCGTATGCGACGGAAGGGATTCGCGCCTTCTATAAAGGGCTCAGCGCCTCATACCTCGGATCTATAGAAGTAGGACTCCACTTTGCGATTTACGAGAACTTGAAACAGCAACTCTTGCGCTCGCAGAACAAGACAAACGACCACCAGTTCACGCTAGCCGAGTGCACTCTAGCGGCGGGCAGCGCAAAGGTCGTGTCGACAGGTCTTTGTTACCCGTACGAGGTGGTCCGTACTCGCCTTAGGCAGCAGGAAAGTGACGTGCTTGGGAAACAGCGCTATAGGACTTGCTTACAGACCCTAAGGACTGTGTTTGTTGAAGAGGGGTGGTTCGGTCTGTATGGCGGCCTGGGCACGAATCTTATGAAACAGGTTCCCTTTACTACGGTGATGTTCTGCGTGTACGAGGGAGTGATCTACATGATGGGGCAGTGAGGAACCTCGCTTAACCGGACACACGAGGACCAACCTCTTTAACGTGGACATGCAAGAAATGCTTACAAACGAATGCAGCCATGTTTGACTTCAAGAGAAACCTTTTATAGCGGACACTTGAGGACAGTGTGCAGTGCAGTCATCACAAATGGGCCTGATTAACACGGACATCATAGCTACAAACTGAAAGCTTTTAATAAGACCTTAAAGTCTGCCCTAGTTAAGTCAAACACCTTAGCATGGGGCCCAATACTTGTGAAACACTTAAACCTGATTAACAAGAACGCATCAGAATTTTAATTTATTATAGGTCATTATTTATACTTAAACACAAAATTGAATTTTTGAAAATCGCGAAGCTTTGCAATGTTATTTATACAAGAGCGCTTTTATAAGCTATTTATTTTGAAGACAAAATTTTAAAACCTAATATATGAGCGACATTAATAAAGTTATTTATAAATAGCATGCATTATCTATTATGTGTGGTATATGTACATAACCTCCCGCTGTAAGTTGTTTCGTCCAGGGCCGCGCTGAAACGCGCCTTAGTGACTCGATAAAATTGATTCCTTCAATGATACTTTTTGATTTATTGGACACCTGTACATATGGATCGGTTGACCAGATATGTCATATTCAGAAAAAAATGCAAATGTAGACGTCAATAAAGTTCAAGTCCTACCTTGACAAATTGGATAATCTCTTGTTATAAGGTTTATTTTCTATTTTTTGAATAACTGTGTTTAGAGGCTCTATAAAATTATCACGACTGTTGTTTTGCTTTTGGCATTCCTTTATGTTTGCTTAGAGAGCCTTCTAAGATGCATAAATTGATGTCTTCGTAACACTTGTGTGGGTTAACCTTGACCTGAAAAACAAAAGGGAAAACCAGCATAGCGAGAATTAACTGCTTGAGTGTTATCATGCCATAAATGGAGACCAAATCCTTGAAGAAGAAACTCACGAAAAAATATCTGTTCGTTCTTTTTTTTGTGTTCAATGTTAGGAACATGTAAGCCTGCTCACACTACCCATCTATTCTCCTATGTGGTTCAAAGACGTGCTCGTTGTGTTCCTTCGTCATCCCCGCGATAAAAATAAATGAAATAACAACACTTTGCCTTCTTTGTGTTATAATTTTCGTGAACTTTCTATAGCCCCAAAAGTCTGACGGTAAATTACAAGTAATATGCCACCACACAACTAGAATATCAATACAGGTTTTTTTTTTCTTGCGACTCTGGTTACGTTCTTGCTTGCGTGCGTGTCACTCTGATGTCTGGCGTGACGCATGTACATGTCACACAATCCTTCATCATGCCCATAAAAGCCTCTAGTTTTGTTTCCTAAATGGTACGTGACTATGGTATCGTGATATTGATATCTGTATGAGTTTCCGGAATTTCTCTAAGTTCACAGCTAGAAAAATAACAGTCCTTGCTTTTTTTTTAAAGTAAAACTCAGAATCAGTATGTCCTTGAAGGGTCTTTTTCGTAAGAATCCATAAATTTTCCATTATCCATTTTATTATCTATAAATTTTCCATTTCATGATCTTTGAATTTTCCATTTCATAATCTATGAATCCATTTTATAAACGATTATTCTCTCGCGCATTTTGTCGAGTCACACAGCATGGTTGAAAATTAACAAGAACTAAGGCTATATAAGCAGATTTCAAATTGATTCTCCATCAAGTTGTTATTAGCCTTCAGGCGGTCACGAAACCGGACATAATGATTTGGGGGTTTTACTGGCGTTCAAAACCTTCGGTTTTATTAAAATATAATTTAGCGTAATTTTAGTTGGAATCTCTTGTTGATAGGAAATCAGTACTACTTAGATAGTACGTGTAATATTGCGTATTTAATACCACTTTAAAGTGCTGAGTGGTATAATATGAAATATGAAATCATATATTATATGCTATAGGAAATCTCGATTTCTTTTGTTTGTTTTTATTGAATAATAATATATGATACGGGTATATAGGGCTCCAAATCAAAATTTGAACTAAAACATTATGAGAAAATAGCAACCCAAAACAACGAGGGGGCTTGTAAATAGTCTGTAAAAGTTTTCGATCACAAAAATGGACAAAAGCGCAAGTTTGTATTCGTATACAGGAAAAATGCTGAATCATAGTGTGTTATATTTTGCAATCTTCTTTAACATTGTTCCACTGATACGAAATGAAGAACTGTCAGTCGATATTGGCCCTATTATGAACGCAAATTGTAGTATTAGGCAATCCCATTGTTGGGATAATCCAAACATTCCACGCCTACGCGGATAACTTAATGGAACTGTCGAGAAATCCATAGTCCTGCGCACTGCTGTCATGCTATTTCTCGTCCCATTTGTTATGCTGATGCAGTGGTGCCAAAGAACTGAAGTGCACTTGTCTTTTTTGTCACGTCTTTTCTTTCCAATTCAACTTTTTTGTGCTGAAATGCAGGAACCTAAAGTGCTTTACTGTTATAGTCAAGTATTATCTACTGGATTGTCGGAAAACGTCACGTCTTCTTCCTTCACTCACTAATGCCTCACGCAGAGGTGATAAGTAAAGAGCATAAGCGGTAATTTGAATATCTCTCACGGTATATTTTTTCATTTTCCCTGGCTGTCGCTAATGGAAATGAGTGAACGATAAAAAAAATACAGTGGTTTTTAAAAACCCGTGAAATACTTTTTAGTTTATTTAGTACTAATACAATGTCTTTGTTCTGGCTTGACTATTACACTCTAACAACTACATTTTGTTGCACGGGATTTTGAAAACCACTCAATTGTAAAAATATATTTAGTGAACACGTAAAAAGGACGGTCAAACAGTTGGCAATGAATAATATATATCGTACAACATACATCAGAATATCCCCGCGTCTCAGACATTTGCCATCTCAGACAGACAGTTTATAGTAATGCGTGGTGTTAGCGTGGGGTTTAAGGCTACGAAATTGCCATAAAGGGGTTTGGAATTGTTTTAATCTCCTTTGCTATTTTTGGAGTTGGCGTTTTAAAAATGATTGGTTCATACGCTTTGACTGGTTGAAAACAGCTTGTTAAACCATATTCTGCATGTATTACATTTAAACCAACTTAAGTTCAATTTACCCATGAAAATACTCTACGCTATATTTTATGTGGACCTCTGAGTAACCTCTATGTTCTGGTTTCAGGAGGTATAGCCAGTAGCGGATCTAGAGGGAGGGTTTAGGGGGTTTAAACCCCCCTTTAGGCTGCCAGACAGCCACATTTAACAAAATAAATTGCCCCCTCTCCCCTGTGTCAATAAGCCAAACCCCCCTTTTAGCGAAAAGCTAGATCCGCCCCTGATAGCTGAACTTAAAGAACCGTAACCAGCAACGCACTTTTATTGTTTTTATTCCATATTGGAATAAAAGTTATATAGAGACAGAGATAACATTCAATTAAGAAAATTTATTATTCATTCAATCGAAAATATCACAAACACGTCTTTCTTGCTAGGATGACAAAATGACGGCTGAATGCATTCCTTTAAGGGCGCGTTTTTTGCTATCATTCTGGAATTGGAATGGTTGGTAGATAATGTTCAGAATGGCATTCGAGTCATTCTGCTACAGGTAGCAGAATGGGTGGAATTGCCTTCATTCCATTCCGGAATGGGAATGCCAATGCAGCAACTGTATGTAAATCATACCTTTTTTCCACCCATAATTAGAATTATTATGTAATGTGTAATGTAAGTGTTTCAGTAGTGTTGTTGAGCGTTTGTACCACGAACTAGACTTTCTCCATCTTTCCTCCCACCCCCTAGCATCCCTCGGCTCCAAGTTTTATTCCTCCCCTTCGCATTTGACTAGTACCTGGTCTTACCTCCTGATGATAAACCTTGTGCTAGAATACACGTAAGGTTGCTTTACATTTCGAAGAGCTCTAAGAAATATCCCATCTTTCCATTTTGTAACTCTATATATTTGTTTTTGTCATCCCCTTTCTTGCCATTCCACGCCATCATATATGTTCCACATTTTCCTCCTTTCCAGATTATCTATTCACCTAACACCCCTTCCCCCCCCCACCACCACCCACCCACCCCAGGTGCTTTGGTACGAATACCCGCTTTCAACCGAAATCTATCCACCTAACACCCCCCCCCCCCCCCACCACCACCACCACTACCACCACCCACCCACCCACCCCAGGTGCCTTTGTACGAATACCCGCTTTCAACCGAAAACTATCCCGTACACTCCATATAGTCCAACTCCCCACAATGACCCTCCCGCCCTCACCCCTGCCAACTACCTCTACCCGTATCACAACCATTTAACCCATCTTTTATGCCCCCCTTCTCCCCAGGTGCCATGGTACGAATACCCGCTTTTAACCAAAAACTTCCCTGAACTCGTGAGACTGGGTCACCACTCTTTACGTCATCGACGGAAAATAAATTATTGGATTGTTTTATTGTATTGTAACGCGCGCTTTTTCTATTCTAATCATTCTCATTCCGGAATCACGAGTAAAAAAACGTGCTCTAAATGTCTTTGCACTAAATTGTCTTATTTTATGACATCCTCTGCTCTTCCCCTATAAGACCTTCGCGAGTACACGCCGGTTGGTCTACTAGCATAACTCATGTAGAGTTTTAGAGCACTCAATATGAACTGAAATATAAACGGAAGAACCCTGGGTACCAGAGACTCCGAGCTTCGCGGCGACAACGATTTGAAATAAAACGAAGGGGAAATCAAAATAAATCGATGGAAAATTTAAAGTAAAAGAAAGGAAGTGAAATGAGAGGAATTGGAAGAGAAGAGAGGAAAGGCCATGTAAAAAATAAAAGGAAACAAAAGGAAGCTTAAGAAAGGAAAGGTAAGCAGAATCTTAAGGCAGACAGCTGCATAGAGCTCAGTTTGACGACAAGTAAAAGCAAATTAATTAAACTGGATGACGTCAGCAGAGCCGTTTTTATCACGTCATCCATTGCGTCAAATTGCAAAATCACAAAATCAATATATTCTTCGGTTCTCTTCTCTTGCCAAATAATAATTGACAGCAATTCAGCTATCGCCGAGCTAGATGAGGGAGTTTACTTTGTCAGATGTCTAGCTAACATAATATTAGCGTAATGTTGTGTTATGTGCGTAAACGCAGTAAGATGATGGACCTTTTTTGCATGTATTATTGCCGAGCAGGTGGTATCGTGTTGTCATTCTGACGTCTCTTGAAGGCCAATCAAGCCGCCATATTGCCGACGGCTAGGACAACTATACCGAAAATAATGTGTTAGCACTTGGCTTTAAATTCCAAACAATTTGCAATGAAATTATAAGGGCTACCCTGGGTACCAGAGACTCCAAGCTTCGCGGCGACAAAGATTTGAAATAAAACGAAGGGGAAATCAAAATAAATCGATGAAAAATTTAAAGTAAAAGAAAGGAAGTGAAATAAAAGGAATTGGAAGAGAAGAGAGGAAAGGCCATGTAAAAAATAAAAGGAAACAAAAGGAAGCTTAAGAAAGGAAAGGTAAGCAGAATCTTAAGGTAGACAGCTGCATAGAGCTCAGTTTGACGACAAGTAAAAGCAAATTAATTAAACTGGATGACGTCAGCAGAGCCGTTTTCATCACGTCATCCATTGCGTCAAATTGCAAAATTACAAAATCAATATATTCTTCGGTTCTCTTCTCCTGCCAAATAATAATTGACAGCAATTCAGCTATCGCAGAGCTAGATGAGGGAGTTTACTTTGTCAGATGTTTAGCTAACATAATATTAGCGTAATGTTGTGTTATGTGCGTAAACGCAGTAAGATTATGGACCTTTTTTGCATGTATTATTGCCGAGCAGGTGGTATCGTGTTGTCATTCTGACGTCTCTTGAAGGCCAATCAAGCCGCCATATTGCCGACGGCTAGGACAACAATACCGAAAATAATGTGTTAGCACTTGGCTTTAAATTCCAAACAATTTGCAATGAAATTATAAGGGCTACCCTGGGTACCAGAGCCTCCAAACTTCTCTCGCCCAGTGACGCTCAGCCAAAATGTCGCGACGAGCGAAGCGAGCGAAAATTCGCTCGTCACGGCATTTTGGCTGAGCGTCACTGGACGATAAAAGTTTCTAGTACCCAGGATATATCAGGGTTAGAAACAGTAGAAAATTGACCAAGGACATTATTATACAGCAAGGTTCAAAAGTTGTATTATCCACGAGCCTTATTCAATGCAAATGCATGCAAATGAAGATAAACAATCAACTCCTCGGTTCATTTGCATTGAATCCGGCTCATGGATAATACGATGTTTGAACTTAGCCTAACAAAAGTAATGAGAGTGGAAAAAGGCTGAAATGTGTCAGACAAAACACATTTTCACGTGCTTCTTCTGTGTTACCAATGCACCCATTCCCATCGGCTTATTTATTCAAGTATCTCAGGCTAAGCTCATACGGCGTATTATCCATGAGCCGTATTCAATGCAAATACAAGCAAATGAAGATAAAACAATCGACTCGATTCATTGACATGTATTTGCATTGAATACGGCTCATGGACAATACGACGTTTGAACTTAGCCTGAGACACTTTTAAAAGTATAGTAGTGATGAAGTATCAAACTTTAACAATTGGTGATTGTTTAAAAAGTGAGAATGTGCGCCTCCTATATTAAAATTTCAGGCTTTAAGTTAAACGTTAAAGTTAGATACAAATGATATCTCCAGAAAATGAGATATATCAAATTGTATTTCCGGAAAGTGGGATATGAAATTTAGTATTTCCCTTTAGGGTGGCGGGTTACAACTGTTTTGACTAAGCAGCTCATTTTGAATTGCCTCTAGAAGATTTTCGCAGTTTATTTCAACCTTTATTAATGAATCCTTGCTTCATCAGATGGCATTAAATTTACTACTCTTTGAAGCCAAATTTAAAAGTTTTATGCAAGTTTACACGAGGCAAAATTTTTACTTGAATAAATTCTCAAAATCTGCGAGATGGACTTTTTTTTTGTAAATTCACAGTAACACTGTGAATGAACATATGTAGCCACTGTCCGGTAAAAACTGATCTTACAAACTTTGCAATTGATTAAGATTCATCTTTATTTTTATGTTATAACTTTCATCACAACGTTTGAAGAATTGCGCTTTTGCCTTATCCAGGGATGTCAAAAGGCCAATATTGCGAGTCTCGTACCCAGACTCCGCGCGATGCATGACGGTCAGGATCCTGTGGATGTCCGCGCAAACAGCAAATAACGACTGGGTACGAGTCTGCAATAATGCGCTCATATACAGTAATAAACACGCGTGCGTCAAACGCTTAAGTTCAAACGTCATATTACCCATGAGCCGTATTCAGATCAAATGCGTGCAAACGAAGATAAAACAATCGACTCGATTCATTTGCATGCATTTGCATTGAATACGGCTCATGGATAATGCGACGTTTGAACTTAGCATCAGTTTACAATGAACTGAAATCGCAGCCTTTTCATGATTTGTGAACGATCAAATGATTCTTAGCACCGTGCTATTTATGGTGATAAAAACCACTGGTAATTGGGCTTATTTTTTTGTGATCACTTCAATATGCAAAATATTTCTATGTTCGTATTGTTGCTGGCATGGAGATATAACATAGCATTAAAGTGACAGATTAAGTACATGCACCATACAATATGGCCTAGCTAGATTTGACGTTGAAAGTCATCGTATCCAAGTGTTTTCGTAGATACAAAACTTGCGGTATTTTGTTTATTGTACTGGCGACGTATGGTGTATAATAATTTCACGTTGAAGTAATCGAATTCAAGTGTTTTCGTTGACGCAAATCTTGTGGTATTTTGTTTTTGGGCTATACTGGCGATTTATGCTATAAAATAATTTCACGTTGAACGTCACATCATCAAGTGTTTTTGTGAGTGCTAAAAATTCGAGGCATTTTATTGTTGTGCTGTCGATGTCACGTAAGAACAAGTCTTGCTATATAAGCCTGTAATATTTTTTCAAAGAGAAAAATATCTTGAGGGTTATGTTTAGCGAAATGCTACATCCGCCCCTGGGTATTGAGTGTTTGTTAATGCGAGAATTCGTGGTTTTCATTTTGCACTGTTATGTAACAACATTGTTTTTGTTTATAAGTTGTTCATTTGGAATTGTTGTTGTTTAAGAATTTTACGATTTTACTCTTGAATACTGTTTTTAATGACCAAACATATAAAGAAGCCGATGCTGTTTCATGAATAAAGCTTCTAGTTTAGGCTATTTTTCTTAAATGAGGCCAAAAGGGATTTTATTTCTGTTGTTACATAACAAAACTCGAATCCCCCGAGGCTATTTTTGTGATCAAATCAAGCGTGTAGCGAAGCTCACGTTTTGGCATATTATCAATCTAGCAGATGGTTTAATGTTGAGGTCAGAAAAAATATAACTATAGTTCGGGTATTATCCTTTTGAAATGAATTTAGCCTTGGTCCCTGTAGACGAGGAGGTAGTGAAGCGAACGATCTTCGAGGTCAACAAACTTGTTGACATTTCCAGAGTTTTTCGCATTTTCAAACAGTTAAACCGTCTATTGACTATGCTAGAACGTACTGCTTTGTGTTGTTGCATTGGGGGATTGAATACAATCGAGGTTTGCGAGCATCTAAAAAGAACTTTCTTCTTTAAATGCTTTAGACTCAAGACTATTCATCATGTATATAGAGGCAGCTTGTAGGCATGAGTGTATTGCTGTTCCTTGCTTTTTCTGTTGATTTTTATCCAGTCGATATATCTTAACTTAATGATTTCGTTTGTTGTACAAAGTGTTTTCAAGTGTTTACCCCAGTTTGGTCACGGTCACGTTCATGGAAGCCTTTGCGTGACAAAAGACGTAAGAGTGTACGTGAAGTAACGTTATCCCTCCATGGTAAAACGAACTCAACATACGTGACGCCCTTAGAGTCTTGGCACTTTGCTGTAAACAACCATACATTCGTTGCGTGACACAACACACATCAGAGCGTACGTGAAGAAACCTGAGTGCTACACGGTGAAAACACTAGACATTGCGTTACACTCGCTAAAGCCTACGTACATAGGCCCTTGGCACTTTGGTGTAAACATCTTTCATCTTGTTGTGTAACAGGTCAGGTCACATGTATTGATGCCTTTAGAACTTTTTTTCCTTCGCCGTAAACATAGTCTCCTTCGCAGCCCCCAGCGGTCGGTGTGACTGGGGGCTGCAAAGGAGACTACCGTAAACAACGATGTGTTCGCTGAGGGTCTATTCATTATCTAAAGGGAAGAGGGTAGCGGCGGGGCGAATAAGGGGGGGGGGGGCTAGGTGAATAGGGGCGGGGGGAGAGCACGATCTGAATATAATTAAAATATAAAGTCTACGTAAATTTTGTGATTCTCATTGTTATAAAAAGATAGCCGTCATCATGGTAGTTTTATTTTCCCTCTTCTAAAATGAACTAAAATGAACGTCTGATACTCGGGCTAGGTCATCATTAGCGATAGTAAAAGCGTTTTGTCTATCGAAACTCTTTACTCTTGGTATAACACTTATTTTACAGGTCTTTCAAGCTTAGCCAATGCTTTTTCAAGTGTTGAACACCTTGTATGCCATGTCTCATTGCAAACGAATGTTAGGGTAGCCCGCATGTACCAGAGTCTCGAGCTTCGTTTGTTTACTATGCGCCCTACTGACTACGTAGTCAGCAGTCAGCGCATTGTAAATTAGCGAGTCTCTGGTACCCAGAGACTCTTCAAAACCTCTTCAGTAGCTTGCTGTAAAAACAGCATTATTTCAGGCGTGTCTGCGTGACAATTCACAAAAGTTTCTGCTTTCTCAGCACTGATGACAAATGGTGGCTGGAATGCTTCTTGGTTGCCAGCTGTGTTGTGCTGATTTTCTCTCTGTTTGTAGTTGTTGAACACTGATGATGGGGCAGGACAAGCGATGTTCACTAACTCCGGATTCTTCTGTGGAGTGTTCAGACTTCTGATGACAAGACAAGTGAGATATCATCACTACATTTACATTATTATATATGATTACCCCTACAAACCATTACCATCATCATCATTATCATCATTACCATCATCATCGTCGTCGTCGTCATCATCATTATTATCATCATCATCATCATCATCATCATTACCATCATCATCATTATCATCATCGTCGTCGTCATCATCATCATCATTATTATTATCATCATCATCATTTGTCTAGCACCATTTATTACAGCCATTTATATTTACAATTGGCATTGGCGATTATCATTCATCTTTCCCAGCATTATAATCATATACAACCATTCCTTTTTATAACCTTTTTCTTGCTCTTTTTTCGTTTTATAGACAGCCTTGAAGAAACAAGGAAAAGACTGCCCATTGTTTATTGAACTTGTGCGAAGACTTTTGTCCCATTCTTCTAGAGGTTGGTGCCAAAATTGAAATGCATTATGCTATAACATTATCGATGATGTGTCTGACTTCTGATCCCCCTCCCTTGATATTGTATACCCTTATCATTGATGCGTTTGACGGGATGTGTCTAACGTCTGACCCCCCCCCCCCCCCCTTGCATACCCTTATCTTGTTTGATGACTGACGAATGACTGACGAATGCCTTGGTGTCGTACCTCAGGTGGTCCGTTGCTTACTGCGCTGCAAAGCTATAGCAAACAACTAGGGATGCTGGATCGCTATACGGCAGAGTCACGTGAGTAATGGCGTGAGCAAGTCTTTCTATAACAGTACAATTCACCTTCGAGTGACATGACGGAAAAACCTGGAAAACGTGTAATTCCAGATAGAGAGAGAAGACACAATTTCTTCCGTGGCTATAGGTTCCTTGTATTACGGACTGATTTTTAAAACAAAAATAACGTGAGGCTGAAGTGCACATAACCTGATTTTGGCTTTTTAATATAATTTTTCCTTGATCATCATTGCCCTGTGTATCAGTTCAGGGACGAAAAGCTCAAATTTTAATGACACTTTACAAAAAGTCGCATCAATTTAAAGAATAGTCGCACTTGATATTTTGTTTGCTATAAGTTTCTAAGAATTCAGGGAAATTTTCCGCCTTATTTGACGTGAAATGGGCTTATTTAAAGCGTCAAGTCATGTTATTCCTTAATGTCCCTTCGAGTTAAACACGGGTACTTAGAAAATAGCATGACTCACAGTGCATGGCCCTTCGAGTTAAACACGGGTACTTAGAAAATAGCATGACTCACAGTGCGTGGCCCTTCGAGTTAAACACGGGTACTTAGAAAATAGCATGACTCACAGTGCATGGCCCTTCGAGTTAAACACGGGTACTTAGAAAATAGCATGACTCACAGTGCATGGCCCTTCGAGTTAAACACGGGTACTTAGAAAATAGCATGACTCACAGTGCATGGCCCTTCGAGTTAAACACGGGTACTTAGAAAATACTATGACTCACAGTGCATGGCCCTTCGAGTTAAACACGGGTACTTAGAAAATACTATGACTCACAGTGCATGGCCCTTCGAGTTAAACACGGGTACTTAGAAAATAGCATGACTCACAGTGCATTTAAATTCGGCAGCTGTAGTTCCAGAGCATACAGTGTCTTGCTGTTAACACAAACCAGTTCAAGTTATGTGATCAGAAAGGAATGTGAATGAGTCTCTTGTGAACTCTTGTTTTACTTTTCGCCATTCTTACGTTGCGCGCGGGGGGGGGGATAGGTCGATGTGATAAGCGAACAGCTTGCTGGGGGACGCAATTCGACGCCCAATTAAACATGAAGTCGTAAACATGTTGATGTAATATTAAATGAAAGCTAAAAAAATGTTTTTGCAATTCTGATCCTGGAATATCCTCGTTACTTAGATTAACAACATCAAAATTGGCATCGTTCGACGACATGTAGAGTTGCGTCCTCTAAAATCGTCCAGCATGCTGTTCGCTCACCTACTCGACCCAATCCCCCGCGCAACGTATGAATAACGATGCATTCCAACTGATTGATTACAGGCTTTCAAATACAAGAATGCATTTGCTCCATTTAGGGGCCGTCCACACTAACACGGATTCGTTTGAATCCGTATACTTTGTACCACGTTTAGGCCTTCTGTCCAAACTAACACGCGCGCTGGATCCAGCGAATCCGGATACTTTTGAAAACGCAGTCGAAAGTGTATCAAAATGAATCCGTATACTTTGGACGGTCGAATCCGTATCAAAATAAAAACGATGGCGTCATATCGCAGGCGCGCGCTGCTTTGAACATGCGTATATCATAAAAATGACGTCACCCTGTACCTTTCAGCGTTTCCAAACGTTTGAATCCGTGTTAGTTTGGACGGCTGGATCCAGGCGAACACGATGCGAAAACGATAGTGTGGACGCGAATCAAGTGATGCGTTTTCGGCGAAACGAATCCGGATACCTTTGAATCCGTGTTAGTGTGGACTACCCCATAATTTCGGATATCTTGCTACAGAAGTAGTATTCTATAAGTTTGAAACTCTATTTGCAGCTCAAGTCATCCTGCAAAGTATCGCAGCTGGACCGGAAGTAAACGAGGAGCGAGTCAGAGAGTTTCTACTTGTCTCCAAGCAACAGCCAATCAGAGCCTCTGATCTTGACAGAGATATGGTGTTGCAAGGTGAGTTCACGTGACTCACACGTGGCGCATGTTAACCCTGTATTTGGGAACAGACGTAATGCGTTGTGCGATAGCTCGTGGGTACAGGCTTTGTTTTAATCTCATTCGTCTCCAAAAAACGTCTATGATGATTAAAGTTGCTGGTCTTACAGTCTGTGAGCTAATAGCGCGTTCGGCCTTTGACCTCACTATTGACTTGGTGCCCTGAGGAATAATTGTGAAATACATATATGACTTATATGATTGAATTTTTTTTATGATCCTCGACGCTGTTGTACACATCGTTTATCTCGGAACAACTTTTCTCGAACAGAAAATGGAGATTTGAGATTTGATCTCTCTTCTCAACTTGGGCTCAATTTCGGACCATTGTAAATACATTGACTCCTCAACCGGCCTGTACCGGCTTTGGGAAGTACCCACAACCCAAAAAATTCATAAATTCAAAATAAACACAACAAGATAAAGATACTCAGGCATCAGTCTAAGGGGTAAATGGTCTTGCAGATATGCATCCAACCAAGGTGTTGGCATCTACTCTTAAGCCAAATAATAGCACAGGTTCTTTGACAAATCTCAAATCGAACAAGGAGAGAAAAGCAGAATCACCCCTCTCAATAAAACGCTCAAAATACCACACAAGGGAAAGAGATCAGCAAACACAGCTCAAGACACAAATAGATACCTTTATTCTGATCCTCCAGGTACATTTCCTTGGCCTCAAAACACAATGTCCATTCCTTGAAGGATTGTACAACCACGAAAATATCTTTACGTATTGCAAAGCATTCTGGGAGATCCAGGGGAAAATTCACGAGGGGAGGGCCAGTCAACACTCCTCTCCCCAAAGTCAGATGGTTTTTTATAAGTCTTTTCACCCCGAAGCCAAACGAATCAATTCCAGGTCATACAGACCCAGAATAGCAGTGTAAACAATTTTGGAATCAATTTGGTTTCAGAAAAGACAGCATTTAGGAGAGCTGGGGTGATTCATTAGAAAATTATTTTCTCATCCGGGCAAAGCCAAACAAGAAAAAATCATCATGAATCCACCTTTGCTTGCAAATATAAATAAGCAAAGCACTCAATTATGCCCCAAAAGACTTCATGATGTCCTGAGACACTCTCCTAATATGCTCATAGCTGTATTTTTGATGAAAAATACAAGCAACCATCAACTTGTGCTGGCTTCAGCACAACGACGAGGGATTAAAAGTGGGACCACAAAGCACTGTTGGAAGGCTTGGATACCGCTGACTAGGTGCAGCTGTGTTTGACTTTGACGGGCTGTATAAAACTCAGAATAGGGGGGGAGGTATCTGTTTTCAGTCTGTTTTTTGTAAATCTCAAAAAAAGCCAGGAGTCAATGGGTTAATGTTCCATTTTTTTTTTATCCTGAAGCTGTGTCGAACCTGCGCATGCGTGGTTCTCATCTACTGGAGGAATTCACCAAAGCGTTACTCAAGGCTTACCTTCTCCCACATGAGCCCGGCGAGCCCGCAGACAAACCTTGGTCACCCAAGCGATCTCTAACAACCAAGGCATGCGCTGATCTGTTGACGTCATTACTATCAACCGCGCCGCTTTCAGACGGCGCCCACGCAAACCTGTCCAGCGGCTTGTTTGTGGATTGGTTTGAGATGGTCGATCCGGAGTTTGTTGGTAACAGCCCTCTGGCGCAAAGACAGCTACTGTTTAGGTAAAGAGCTTTTTTATTGTATGCAAAGATTTTACCAGAAACTCTTTAAAAGAAGATGCTGAGAGCTTTTTATCGATACGATCGTGGCCATTGAAATAAAGCGGATGAATTGAGTATTCTGAGCTGGGACAGCGAGTCAGGGAGAGATTGGGGAGAGCCAGCCAGGGGGGAGACTGGGAATAGCCAGCCAGAGGGGAGACTGGGAAGAGCCAGCCAGGGGGGAGACTGGGAAAATCAATCCAGGGGGGAAACTGGGGAGAGCCAGCCAGGGGGTGACTGGGGAGAGCCAGCCAGGGGGGAGACTGGGGAGAGCCAGCCAGGGGGAGACTGGGGAGAGCCAGCCAGGGGGTGACTGGGGAGAGCCAGCCAGGGGGAGACTGGGGAGAGCCAGCCAGGGGGAGACTTGGAAAAGCAAGCCAGGGGGGAGACTGGGGAGAGCTAGCCAGGGGGGAGATTGGAAAAGCAGCCAGTGGGGAGACTAGGGAGAGCCAGCCAGGGGGTAGACTAGGGAGAGCCAGCCAGGGGGGAGACTGGGGAGAGCCAGGGGAACCTTCAAAGCGAGGGAGAGAACCCACTAACTGAACCCCGGGGATCGAACCTAGGAACAGGTAGTGAGAGACACGAAGCACCACAGAGCAAGCGGTTTGCAAACTGCGTCACCTAAACTCAATATAAACACTCCGACCCACATGACGGAAAATCATGACATGACGCTTCAAATAAGCCCATTTCACATCTAATAAGGCGAAAAATTTCTCTAATTACTTAGTGAGTAATAGCAAACAAAATATCAAACGCGACTTTTTTAATTGATTAGACTTTTTGTTAAGTGTGATTGAAATTTGAGCTTTTCTTCTCTGAGCCCATACATAGCACAAGGATGATCAAGGAAAAAATTTCTTAAAAAGCCAAAATCTGGGTATGTGCATTTCGGCCTCACGTTATTTGTGTTTTGAAAATCAGTTCGATATACAAGGAAACAATGGCCATTGTAAGAAATTGTGTTTTCTTTCTTTATCTCTAATTGCGCATTTTCCAGGTTTCTCCGTCATGCCACTCGAACCATCACGTTATGCACACGTTACGGACTTTACATTTTAAGTATGATTTTAATTTCTTTTTCTAGTACCGTTAGATCTTAAACCTCGAAGACAACGCAATTGTTAGCATTTCACTGGGATCGAATATTCTGTGTTTTTGTTACCATAGCGACCGACCATGCGGAAGTGAAGGTGGCTCGCTGACCAGTGGGACAGAGCGGTCTGCAGGCGCATACCTGCTCGCTTCTATGACCCATCAGTCACGTTACGACACGCTACAGGACAGCTTGGACTGGATCCTCGCGCAGGACATGAACAACACCAAGTAAGCACTTCTACATATCAATCGTTTTTCTAAATGGTTTTAAGTCTTTCATTGCCATAACGCCCTGAGACGCCTGTAAAATGTAGGCCCAACTCCAAAACGTCAAAAATGCAAACTAAACATCACCAGACCCGGATACGCATAGATTCCTCCAAGGCATAGACGACCTTCAAAAGCGCATCTAAGCAATGTAATAGAATTGAATTTTTTGTCAAAATATTAACCTTGATTTCTGACCAATTCGTAAACAAATGTTTAAACTTAGAAACATTTCTTATCAAAAAAGACACAAAATTCCGAACTACAAATAGAGACAAGCAAACACAGATCAAGTCACAAATAGATACCTTTATTGCGCTCCGTCAGGTCCCATTTTACAGCAATCAGTCACAATAATCAATGCTAGAACCTCCATTAGAAGCGAGTCACCATGTTTAGCCTATTTTGCATGCCTGCACTGCATCATGGGAGTTTTGGAAACACCTTGACAGACAGGCGGGCAATCTCCTCCCCCACAATCATAACAGTTTTTTTTATAAGTCTCTTTGCCCCGAAGCCAAACAAACCATTTCCAGGTCCAAGGAACCCAGAATAAGCCTGCAAACAATTTTTGAATAAGGTTGGGTAGCAAAGATGGCCCACATTGGAGAGTATGAGGCCATTCACCAGAAAATTCCTTTCTCACTTGGTGAAGCCCAGACGAGGAATTATCCCATTGAATCAACCTCAGCGTGCAAACATCCATAAGCACAGCAATAATTATGCCCAAAAAGACTTCATGATGTCCTAAGGCACTCTCCAGATGTGATAAAGCTGTAATTTTTAAGGAAATTGTAAGCAACAGGCTGTAGCAGTGCCGTCGCTAGAAAGAAAAGGCACCGCAGTGCATTGTTGGGAACTTCAAGGCATACCGTCTTGGGTCAGCGGTAGCTTAGCTTAACTGGTAATATTGGACTTGAAATAGGGGGGGGGGGGGGAGAGGTTTCTGTTTTCAGTCTGTTTTTCTTACAATGTTGCTCAAAAGTACCCAGGAGTGAAAGGGTTAAAGAGCCTAGGGCGAGCGCGCGGGAAACCTGTGATGTTTTAAAAACGCTAGGGCCAGGGCCTATTTCAAAATGGCGTCCTGCAAAATCGCAGTTAACACGAATTCCTGCATGTTTACGTGGAAATTTTCATGTCCTATGGCGACAAAAAAGCGAAGCTAGAAAAACAACAGGGTGCCCCAAAAGTTCATTCCTCTGCTTCAAATGCTATCTCATGAACGAAGCTTTATTTGTTAGCAAAATTTACAAAAAAAGGATAATCGCTCGGCTAAGAATACGCCTTCTAAAGTTAGATATATCCCCTGCAAAGTTAGATATATCCTATGCAAATTTGCATAGTGTAGACGGCTTTAATTTTTCCATGCTTGTCTTCAGTCTTATGACCCTCATACATACATCTGTCATTTTAAGTGTCTGGAAGTTAAAAGAGGTATTTTGAGCACTTATCTGAAAAGTCTGGAAGTGTCGTGGAAGCGTTTGGCGGAAAAAGGACAAACAAATAAAAAAAATTTTGAAATTAAAAAGTTTTAGTTAGTAACATGAAGAACATTCTTTTGATTTTATTCGTTAATCAGGTGTAATTGCTTAAAAATACAAACCTGTAAAGAAGTGGAACGAACTTTTGGGACACCCTGTAGTCTACTGGAAAAAAACACTACCAGCGCCCGTGTTGTCATTCTATCAAATGTTTAGTCAGTAAACAAAAAATCAATTATTATGAATGAATTATTCATGATTATTATATAATTATTATTATATATTATTATTATGATATATTATTTCATGAATTATTACGAATTATTATTTTAAGATTTAATTTAATAATCCAAGGGTAAAACTATGCATATCGATGGTTATTTTGTAGTTCTCCCACATAAGAGAACTCAATCCAGTATTATAAAGGGTTTATTATAAAATGACTTTGATAAATAGCCACGGGCGATGAATATGAATATGCATGAATATGACAGCCCCCTTTACCCTCAGAATTGCGAGCTAATAAAACTCACTTAAGCTTTTTTTTTTTGAAGCCTGAGTCCAGGTGCAGCGTTGGACTTTTTGTGGACATGTTTCCACATCCCTCGACTGTGGCAAGGGAGAGATCAGAAGTCATGTGCTATCAAGGTGAGTGCCATGTGAGTGGCGGTCAGACAGAAAGACAGGTGGTCGGACAGATGACAAATAACATTATCCTTTATCTTTGTAGGCTGGTGTGGAAGGGACCGTGTTGTCACTCATTCCCATTACTGTATGCCATAAATGACATTATCCTTTATCTTTGTAGGCTGGTGTGGAAGGGACCGTGTTGTCACTCATTCCCATTACTGTATGCCATAAATGACATTATCCTTTATCTTTGTAGGCCGGTGTGGAAGGGCCTGTGTTGTCCCTAGCCTCAGGACAGGTCTCTCACATGGCGGGTCTGCTGCTGGCAGAAGTCAAGAACGCTGTCCTTCTCTTCTGTAAGAAGAAAGGTAACTTTTACACGCTACACACATGTCTACGCTTATATCTCACAACTCGCAATGTCTCACACCTTGTACGCAAAGCGTCGGTGGAGGTGGGGTCATATACACTAGCAAACTGATTGTTCTCATCGTGGCGTATGCCAAGAAGATCTAGTGGTCGTTTTCGGCTCCTCAATTCGCTCTGTTATTGAGTATGGCGCAGCTGCATACGCGAAGCGCCTGCATCTCTCTCTGATTCAATAGAGAGAATACAGAGGCGCTCGCTAAAAATCATTATACCCTGAGCTCAGTTACACTTACACTGATTAGCTCGCTCTGGTCTTTTGTCCCTGAAAGACAGGAGAGACCATCTTTGTATCAAGTTCATAGAAGATGATTATCGGGACTCGACAGCAACTGCTAAAGGTTAACATCGCTGGGATAAGCGTAGGTGATGATGTGATAATGAAATCCACGCCTGTTAGAAATCTGGGATCCTGGTTTGACGGGAACAGGACTCTGGGGGCATCCTCCCACTTACTGATGATGTGATGAATCAACTTCAAGATAAACACCCGAGTGCACAGGAAGCCCAGCTAGGATCTCTGGTCTTTGGTCCAACTGAAAATATCCCCCACGTTCTCTATCACCAGATAAATGTCTCCATTCTTAGCAAGCGTGCTATGGTGAAATAAGCGGCACTCAATACAAAAGGTTCTGGCGCTCCCAGATGCTAACGGATTTAGAAGAATGCTCGCGGGCAAGTCCTTTAAAAAGTCCAGTACAAGTCTGTGCGATGCCATAGCCACGCTTGCTAAAAAGCTTTGTACAGAGCTCGTCGACCCTGCTACAATCGAACCTATTTTGGCAAATCGATTAATTGCACTCGACAAGGGCAATGGCGAGGTGCGACCAATCGGAGTCGGAGAGATCATCAGGAGACATCAGGTGACTGAGCAGGATATCACCGAAGCCAGCGGCGCACTACAAGTGTGCGCAGGTCTGAAGAGTGGAGCTGAGGCAGCCATTCATGCCATGCATTTTACTTCCGCTTCAGTGCAATTCCCTGAAGAGCCACGACCTACCATAGCTAATCGATCTGCTATTGAAAATGCGTCAACCGATCAATCGCCGTGACGTCTACTGGAACAAAAAACACCAAGCTGCAAAATTACTCCAGATTTGCCGCTAATTGACGTGCGGCCTTCCGAAATTAAGGCGAAGATGTGGGGGAATATCAGTTATCAACACTTTTGCGAAGAAATCATTAAAATCTATGATGAGGTCTTTCATTTCCGTAGGAATATCTTTAATCTACCATCAGGCAAATCGGGCAAACAGTTCATTGGAGAATTAATATTCTGGCTCAAGCAATTTAACTCCAACTCAGACCTAAATTCAATTGCTTTGAAAGCCTTTATGATACTCCCTTTGTTAATTCTACAAAAACCCTCCGCTACCTCTAAAAGCAAAGAACATAGTGCGGCAATGGAAAATAGAAAAACAACAGATATCTCCCTTATGCAGAATGTGTGGCTTGAAAGATGAAACGGTGAATCACTTACTGTGTGAATGTTCAGCATCCTCCTCCTGTAGCCCCGAGTCCCTGGTTTGCTCTCAAAATAGCATTCCATCACAACTCTATACAACGCATTGTTCCACTTCCTACGGCCAGTTGTTTGTTGACGACCGAGTGTTGCCTGTCCGCCCACACCTTCTCTGCCGGACGGGAAAACACCTCCGTTCTCATTCACGTCGTTGTCTCTATTACTATTAGAACTCATTTTCATCACTTTTGTGAGGTGGTGGGTTATCCCTCGCCAGACACCAACCTGGTATTTACCCCCCGCGGGAATTGTTATTGTTATTATTATTATTATTATTATTATTATTATTATTATTGTTGTTGTTGTTGTTGTTGTTGTTGTTGTTGTTGTTATAATTATTTATTGTTAATTAAATTATTATATTATAATAATAATACTTATTATTATTACTATTACTGTTACTATTACTATTACCATTACCATTATCATTATCATTATCATTATCATTATCATTATCATTATCATTATCATTATCATTATCATTATCATTATCATTATCATTATCATTATCATTATTATTATTATTATTATTATTTCTACAAGATGAAGGATATTTCCGTTTGACCTCACTCACACCTTTACCAAAGCTGGACCACGCCTTGTCCCGAGGCTTCTCTCATTTAGGCGTCTTAAGCAAAAATATCATATCAGATATTTAGGCGTTTTGTTTGACAGTAAACATAATTGGAAATGCCACATCTTCTCAATGTGCGCACGTATCTGTTAAGGCCCTGTCACGTAAACTTGTCTCGCAAAAAAACTGTTGCAGGCCGCACGCGCCCTGTCACACGTGAAGTTTTTTTCCTGCGACTTAAAACAATTTGTTACAGAAAGTAGAAGAGCTTTCTAGTTTTCGTGCGACTTTGAGAAATGCAAAACAAGTTGCAAAGGGGGTGTCACACGCAAAAAAATTCGCGTACGACCTGCAACAATTTTTTTGCGAGACATGTCGCTAGAGAAAAAACGTACGTGTGACAAAGCCTTTAAAGTACTGGCATCTTCAAGCCACACTTCCCCTTTTCTATGTCTACGCGGAGCATGATGGAAAGTAAAGTGTGAATGAAGGAAGTGTTTGGGTTAATGCTATTGTACTCTGGTATAGTAGCTTAAGTCGGTTACTCTCGTGTTTCAGGTTTAGATTTTAAGAGCTTGGAAAACTCGTTTCTGGATCCCGATTCTAGCGATGTCAAGGAACAACACAGGTAACTTGTGGGACCACGTTAAAAGTGATTGTAAAATATTCTGTTTACGTTACCTAGCGGCAACGTCGTGCAAAAATCAATTTGGCCCAAGAGTCCAGGGTCGTGTTAGTGTCAAACCTAAATACCAGTCTTAGTTTTAATATGGTTTGAGTTAGATAGTAGTAGAGTTAGATTGCGAACAAAATTGATAAAATTGTGTTCTTACAATTTGTACAAATGTGTTGTTACAATTGATACAATTGTGTAAACAATTAAACAAAAAACAATTATTGACAGGGCGGAAGCAAATGAGCTAGTCGGGAAAATGATCAGGCGTCGCATGCCTCTATTGCTACTCTGTTGCCACGGCGATGACAGACAGCTCCAAACTACAGTCGACTTTCTAATCAACACAACAAGGTAAGACTTCTATAGTCAAATGTTTCCTTTTTGAACAGCAATACCCCTTACAATTATTATGGAAATTAACCTTGCTTTATATATTGGCATTGATTAACTTTTGCGCGTCAAGGAAGAGTCAATGCCATTATCATGTGTTTACTTCCGGTCGATTACGTAACAATCTCCGGTGATTTTTAACAGAAAACGCGAAAAATATTTCAAAATTGTAAATGCTGTGTGTCTGTTGGAAGTGTCTTTGAGGATGTGACTGACAATTAAGAGCGGATGGCCTGTAAAATTTCGCGGATTCTAATGGATTCTTTTGCCTTTTGTCGGTTGAGGTTTCCGTCGGACCTCCGGAAGTAAACTGGTGGCAATGCTGCTTTAAGCAAATTTCTTAGCAATATCTTCTCTCCTGTGGTTTTAGATGGCCGCGGTGGCTGACGGGACAGTTCCTCGTGCACCTTTACCTCGCCCAGCCCCGTATTGTCACGTGGGTAAAAGACCTCAGTTCCCTGCTCTCGACAGATGCGTACAGCAAGGCTAACTTCTGCCAGGTCAGTTTAGAGAAATGGAAACCCCTCTTTGTACTACTTGGCTCAGTACTGTTCTTAATTAAGCCTATCGGTACTATTCGGGAGTGCTTCGGTATTATTCGGGAGTGCTTCGGAATTATTCGGGAGTGAACTGTTAGTGTCCGAGAGTACTTTGCTACTATTCGGGAGTGACTCGGTACTATTCTGAGCCAATCAGGACTTCTTCAGAACTTTTCGTGTGTGAATTGGTCCTATTCGGGAGTACTTCGGAACTATTCAGGAGTGAGTTGGTGCTATTAGGGAGAAAGTCCATACTATTCTTGAGCCAATCGGTACAATTTGGGAGGGCTTTGGTAAAATTTGGGAGTGCTTTTGTAGAATCCGGAAATGTCTCATTACAATTCGGGAGTGTTTCGGTACTATTCATGAGTGCCTAGGTACAATTCGGAAGCGACTCGGTGGAGATATTGGACTAAAATTCTATTATAATATAAACTTTATCTCATGTCCTATCCTTATTCCATCTTTCTGTAGCTGGACGTTATGTGCCATCGAGTGCTGACGACATTGGCCGATTGTAGGCCTGGGCGCGAGTACGAAGACAAAGCCAACAACGCAAGTTTGCTGTGCAGAAAGATCGCGGCCACACATCCTATGCTTCTACTGAGGTACTTGTGCTTGGGTTCCCAGCGAGCATTGCGGCACTAGCACCATCACCATCATCATCTCTCTCTATCTCCATCTCGAGGGAACATGAATGAAAGGGTTTCAAGTTATCAAAAAAATAAATCATAATAATGACGTTTTTTTTCAAAGGATTCTTTGAGAATGTCCCCGCCAACTACCCTTTATGTAAGACTTTTACCAGTGAACTTTTTTAAGCCTATGATAAACTGGGTGTTATGTCACTGTTGTGCATGTCCTAGTTGTTGTCTTGCGAATATTTTTTATTTAGTATTATTTTACATTAATGTGGTAATATATGAAGGTATAACTACAATCCAATGCTTTGTGGGTAGCCTGAGCCAAACTCTTTAATAACAAATGATTATAATTTCTATATCTAGGCATCTCCCGATGATCGCTGGGCTCCTTCGAGGACGAGTTCATCTGAATTCCAAGGAGTTCAACAGCCAGCAGCATCTGTTGTTCTTCTCACACATGCTAGGGATTATGGACCTGCTACGACCACACATATTCACCCGGGATAAGGTAAATATCACACATTCTAGGGATTATGGACCTGCTACGACCACACATATTCACCCGGGATAAGGTAAATATCACACATGCTAGGGATTATGGACCTGCTCCGACCACACATATTCTCCCGGGATAAGGTAAATATCACACATGCTAGGGATTATGGACCTGCTACGACCACAAATATTCACCCGGGATAAGGTAAATATCACACATGCTAGGGATTATGGACCTGCTCCGACCACACATATTCACCCGGGATAAGGTAAATATCACACATGCTAGGGATTATGGACCTGTTCCGACCACACATATTCACCCGGGATAAGGTAAATATCACACATGCTAGGGATTATGGACCTGCTGCGACCACACATATTCACCCGGGATAAGGTAAATATCACACATGCTAGGGATTATGGACCTGCTACGATCACACATATTCACCCGGGATAAGGTAAATATCACACATGCTAGGGATTATGGACCTGCTACGACCACACATATTCACCTGGGATAAGGTAAATATCACACATGCTAGGGATTATGGACCTGTTCCGACCACACACATTCACCCGGGATAAGGTAAATATCACACATGCTAGGGATTATGGACCTGCTGCGACCACACATATTCACCCGGGTTAATATAAATATCACACATGCTAGGGATTTTGGACCTGCTCCGACCACACATATTCACCTGGGATAAGGTAAATATCACACATGCTAGGGATTATGGACCTGCTCCGACCACACATATTCACCCGGGATAAGGTAAATATCACACATGCTAGGGATTATGGACCTGCTACGACCACACATATTCACCCGGGATAAGGTAAATATCACACATGCTAGGGATTATGGACCTGCTCCGACCACACATATTCACCCGGGATAAGGTAAATATCACACATCTTAGGGATTATGGACCTGCTCCGACCACACATATTCACCCGGGATAAGGTAAATATCACACATGCTAGGGATTATGGACCTGCTTCAACCACAAATATTCACCCGGGATAAGGTAAATATCACACATGCTAGGGATTATGGACCTGCTACGACCACACATATTCACCCGGGATAAGGTGAATATCACACATGCTAGGGATTATGGACCTGCTACGACCACACATATTCACCCGGGATAAGGGAAATATCACACATGCTAGGGATTATGGACCTGTTCCGACCACACACATTCACCCGGGATAAGGTAAATATCACATATGCTAGGGATTATGGACCTGCTGCGACCACACATATTCACCCGGGTTAATATAAATATCACACATGCTAGGGATTTTGGACCTGCTCCGACCACACATATTCACCTGGGATAAGGTAAATATCACACATGCTAGGGATTATGGACCTGCTACGACCACACATATTCACCCGGGATAAGGCAAATATCACACATGCTAGGGATTATGGACCTGTTCCGACCACACACATTCACCCGGATAAGGTAAATATCACATATGCTAGGGATTATGGACCTGCTGCGACCACACATATTCACCCGAGTTAATATAAATATCACACATGCTAGGGATTATGGACCTGTTCCGACAACACACATTCACCTTGGATAAGGTAAATATCACACATGCTAGGGATTATGGACCTGCTCCGACCACACATATTCACCCGGGATAAGGTAAATATCACCTGTGCTTGGGATGTGTGTATGATTGGTGTCTTATGATCATATGAATGGTGTCTTATGATCATGTGAAAGGTTATAATCACGTGAATGGTGTCTTATGATTTCGTGAATGATTTATTATGATCACGTGAATGGTGTCTTCTGATCAGTGAATGAATGGTGCATTATGATCAAGTTAAAAGCGTTTTATGATCATGTCAATGCTGTACTATCGTTTCAGTATATCGAGTCTGGTCTCCGCGATGCACTGGACGTCTTCATTGACCTGGTCGAGGTAAGAGAACAAAGAACACGAGAAGGCTTGGGAGGGAGAAATAAGAGAGACATCTTTGACAATCAAATGTACCCAGGCACCTTCCCCCCCCCCCCCCCCCCCGCCTTCCCCCCCCCTCCTGACCGCCAAAAAGTACTATTATGCTTCCATATGATATCTATGACTGCGCTACCCCCACAGCTAACCCTTGGTACGCCTGGTACTCGATCATGCAAATCTTGATCTGGGTCAGAGTCGTCAAATGCATGGCTTTTTTTCACGTATTTTTTTTCATGGCCTTTTTCTCGGCGCTACAGAGTCGAGTAGCTTAGGTCTTGCCTTATACGTCTTGATAGCTTGGAGTTTATCACCTCTTTTTAGGCCCCTTTTCTCGGCACCAAGGGAGCTGGATGGCAGGCTTTTGCTTGAAGGATATTTATATACTTTTTTTTCCTCTCGTTCTGTTTCAGGCCCCGTGTCTCGGCGCAAAGGAGCTTGGTGGCCTCGCGACCAAACTGACCGAGTTCCTCTACAACTACTGCACGAGCTGTGCCGAGCATGCGCACTCGCTCCTGAAGGCGAACGGCGCCCTACTCATGTGAGTACTGCTTAACCTCCATATAGCGAACATGGGACAGATGCACTCGGCACCGCGTACTGATGTACCCTCGTTAATAAGGGCACCGTTGGGATCTTCGAAACTTTTCACACTAAATGGGTGTCCTTATTAAACCGAAGAAACTGTTCGGACTTTTCTTATGGAGTGTTTCGCTGATTCGTTGTTGTGGTTTAATTGGGGTTTTTATGTTATAGTTTAACAATGAATTTGAAAACGCATTACGAATTCCAGTTAATAGAGGTTTTATGTATAGAGTTTGGCAATAGATTTGAAAACGGGATTTTAAAAAAGTTTAGTGCAGTGGAAATAGTTCGTTATAACCGCGTAATTGTTTTTTTTATTTTTCGGTTCACTTGACGTGGTTGCGTATGCTATAAAACCCTATGTGTAAATAAAATGTAGCCTGCGTAGCGGCGGCTCAATTGAGAGGGACGGGGGCGAGAGAAGAAAAACCGGAGCCGGAATTAATCGAGATTAAATCCGCTTTAATCTCGATTAATTCCCATCCACATTACAATTAAAACGGCTTACTTCCATTTTTGAAGTATTAAATAATTCAGGAAAAATTGTATTTAAAAAAAAACAAGAGTTGAATTTCCAAAACAAAAACAAAACAACATTGTCACGCAAGAAACGCAAGTAGAATCTAATGACAACCACCCATCAACAGCGACCTACTGCACAAGTTCCCGGATCTACCGCCCCTCAAGTGCCTCGTTAGTGCTCTCTCTGTCCCCGACGCACCTGATCCTGCTGCTAACGCCGCTGGAGTCGGGACTGTAGGCTTAACTAAGTTCCGTTCTATGATCATGCCGCTGGACGTTTCCGGTTGGACACCGGCTCAGCTCGCCCCAGCCCACCAGAAACTGGCGGCCACGCAACCACTAGAAGGTAAATTCTGATGTTTTTGAACATGAAAATGTTTTACAGGCAGGCATTAGTTACAATATTAAAATGCGATAGTTCTCGATTTTTTTGTTATTCAATTGATTTATCGATTGTTGTTATTTCAGAGGTTTTGTCGGTTCTAGTGGATCTGGATGAGACTTCAAAACGGAAAGTTGACATTCTACAGCACTTCGTGGTGAGTCTTTTTTCTCCTTAGTCTTTTCCATCCGTCACCATCATTTAAAGAAGCATTCGCAGTAACATCGCAGAAATCATCGTGATCCACGTCATCATCGTAGTCATCATCATCACGATTGTGATTATTGTGATTATCGCTTACCTCCATTGTTATAACACAACCACCATTATCGTCATAATCATATTATCATCATCATCATTATCAATAACTCTATTTTTGTCATCGCCAAGACAGTCATAATTGTGAAAACATCGATCCGTGTAACATCACGTCGTCGTTTTTTTGTGCAACAAATCCCACAATCCATCTTGTTTTGGGCATGCAAACAAGGTCGTGTCAACAAACAAAATAGCGCCGTTTCAACAAGAAACATTTTACCCCCCGAATGGTCGATGAAGAGAAGAAAAAAACAATCAAATTGATGGAGACGAAGAAGTGCTTGTGTGGGAACGAAAAGGGGATCCCGAAGGCGACAAAAACGCGCGCAATGCATGCTGTTATTGAAGAGTTTGACTCCAAGTTTACGGAGCAAGGTCTTTTTTATCTTCTGGAGCGTCGATAGCAAGTGACATGCAAAACAAATTGTTGTCGATGAAGAGCCCACTGTTGAATCGACGCCATCTTTGTTTACAAAAATCTGGCCGCGGGAAGCCTGGTCTCTAGAATTTTGTAGCAAACGATGTTGCAAAACGATCCGTGTAACATGTATCCCGAAAATGGTGGCGTCATTCGTTGCGCGAAAAAACGATGTTGCAAACGACACGTGTAACAACACCTTAACACCATCATTAATGATATTCGTTATTGTATTCACGTTATTCTGAGCATGTCAATCTTTGACATCATCACACACCATCGTCATCATCGACTTATGTATTGTTCTCGTTAGCCCGACTTGATGCGTCTGATGAGCGACACTAACTGCGCATGTCGAACCAAGGCACACACTATGGCCTTACGTCACATCCGGCAAAATCCAAGGTGCGTGACTTGCTACTGTCCATCCGTCGATCCGTTAATGCGTTATATGTCCAAATTTTTTTTTCATGGCCGTCTGTTTTGTATTCGTCCGTCAATGAGTCTCTTTATTTGCATGTCCGTTGGTTCGTTCCCTTTTTGCCTTTGTCTCCTTGACTACCCGCCTCTTGCCCGTCTCCCTAACCGTCGGCTTGTTTGCAAGTCTGTGATTTCTGAGTCGGTTGACTGTACGTCTAGTTCATCTTTTCTTATGTGTAGGGAAGCTCATCGCTTTATGAATGCGTTCATGACATGCCTCAACTCGGCTGAGCCCCAAGTGGTCCTGACGGCTGCCAAGTTCCTCCCAGAGTTCATCATCTTGTGTAACGGTGGGTAGGACCATAAGCCAGGGCGGCATTTGGACGGTATTGTGATGGTATTGCGATGGTATTGTGATGGTTGTGTGATGGTGTTGTGATGGTATTGTGATGGTATTGTGATGGTATTGCGATGGTATAGTGATGGTTGTGTGATGGTGTTGTGATGGTGTTGTGATGGTATTGTGGTGGTATTGCGATGGTATTGTGATGGTATTGCGATGGTATTGCGATGGTATTGTGTTGGTATTGTGATGGTATTGCGATGGTATTGTGATGGTATTGTGGTGGTATTGCGATGGTATTGTGTTGGTGTCGTGATGGTATTGTGTTGGTGTCGTGATGGTATTGTGGTGGTATTGTGATGGTATTGCGATGGTATTGTGATGGTATTGCGATGGTATTGCGATGGTATTGCGATGGTATTGTGATGGTATTGTGTTGGTGTCGCGAGGGTATTGCGATGGTATTGCGATGGTATTGTGTTGGTATTGTGTTGGTGTCGTGATGGTATTGTGATGGTATTGCGATGGTAAGGCGATGGTATTGCGATGGTATTGTGATGGTATTGCGATGGTATTGTGTTGGTATTGTGATAGTATTTTGTTGGTGTCGTGATGGTATTGCGATATTAGTGCAATGGTATTGCTGTGGTATTGTGATATTATTTGGATATTATTGCAATGGTATTGTCATGGTATTTCGAAGGTTGTGATGGTATTGCAGTGTTATTGTGATTGTATTGCAGTGGTATTGCGATGGTATTGCAATGGTATTGCTGTTATATTGCGATATTATTGCAATGGTATTGTGATGGTATACTTAAATATCTCGTATATACAGTATCTATAGTATACTTACACATTTTTACAGTTTTTTGTTGTTGTTTGTTTCAGAGCATGCAGGCTCTCTGTTATACAGGCTGTTCTTTGCTGCCGTCTACGAAGGCATCGATGTTGGGCTCCCTGTGTCGAGGACACTGCAGCTGATGACAGAATGATGGGCTCCCTGTGTCGAGGACACTGCAGCTGATGACTGATGGGCTCCCTGTGTCAAGAACACTGCAACTGATGACAAAATGATGGGCTTTCTGTGTCGGGGACACTGCAGCTGATGACTGATGGGCTCCCTGTGTCAAGAACACTGCAACTGATGACAAAATGATGGGCTTCCTGTGTCGAGGACACTGCAGCTGATGACTGATGGGCTCCCTGTGCCAAGAACGCTGCAACTGATGACAAAATGATGGGCTTGTTTAATTTGTTTTACCCCAACTCACTTTTCCAAGACTCACGTTTCTTTAGGCTACTGGGAAACCAGGATTTCTGCAATCGTGTATAATGAAAATAAAATCACAGTAGAATTATTAGCGTTTTCACGTTAGTTGTGTTCATGGGATCTGCATGATACACTTCAGTCATATATCGGTTTCGCGACCAAATATTTTTTGTTCTCTTTGAAATGACAACAATATTTGGACGAGAGCCCAGCATTGTTGGGTTCGTGAGAATGACCACAAGACAAAGGAGATGCTGGCGAAGTGTTAGCCAAAAGTTTGAACTCAATCAAAATTTTGCCAACACTCGCCAGCACCAGCGAACATGTTGGGACACGGTGTTCAAAGTGCGACAGCATTGCTAGGCGAATGTCTCGATAGCGTCTCAGCACCAGTGCTGGCGCAGTTTGCAAAGGGCTTGATCTTGCACGCGACGCGAGCATAATCAATCTACGACGAAGTATTGGAGTTGATGTCTGTGCCTGGATTAGAGCGCAGACTGCGCTTATTCAAATACGAATACAATATCTACAACTACACAGTCAACTAGCAACTAGACTAATTTACGCCCGTCTGAATATGTGAATGGGACATGGAAGTAACAATACGTGTACAACGAGGATCGATGATTGAACTTTTATTCAAAAGAGCACAAAAAATAAGGTTAATTGAATTTATTGAATATCAATCAAAAAAGCAAAGCTATCGTGTGAGTACAATGGTCTGTGAGTAGGAACGCGGAAAATGTACGTCATGATCTAGCCTGAAATACTTTGCGAACTATTACATAACATGCACAGCATATCAGCGTGCTTGAAGTAACACACAGTTTGCCCAAAAAATAAATCAGCCGTTATTATCGGGATTTTTCAAGTATAGTAAGATCTCCATTATTTTGCAACTGATAAAAACTCAGGGATGACCTTGAAGTCATTTTTGTCTTCAGCAACACTAGATGCTATAATGTCCTTAATCCGATTATTAATAACGAAATTATTGATCAGCCTTCTGTCATACGCATAGTATTTCCCTCGAAACAGAATCTGAGGCTGCGTATTGGGTGTGTCTGGCGTTACGCGCGACTCTCTAAGCCGCAGACATAGCGGCGCGTCGCAAAGCAAGGCCTTTTTCAAGTGCATCCGGAATTTCTTGCTGTTAAACGTATACAGCAATGGGTTAACAGTTGAGTTCAGAGTCAAGAGAATAATGCCAGCATTGTGTATGGTAGAGCCTATATATGTCGGGCCATACTGCGCTACAGTGTACACAATCAAGACCGGCAACCAACACACCGCATAAATCGCTGTCACCAGTATAAGAATTTTAGTAAAACGCTTGCGGGATAGCACCCGTGCATTTTGCGCTGATTCCACCTCTTCAGACTTCGTAAACCAGACTTTGACAACGATGCGAAAGTACAGCCCTCCCATGACCCCCACCGGGATGAGGCCGGCCATGAAGAGCCAACAAAAAGCGTAGACTTTTGGGATAGTGGTGTCTGGCCAGGACTCTATACAGAAGTTACGAGTGGAACTGTAGAGGCGCGTTAGCAACAGAGGAAGGGAAAACAGTGCGGCAAATACCCACAAGGAGGCGACAATGAACTTGAGTTTACGCATGTTGAGCCGCAGACACGAGCTGGGGCGGGTCACTGATGTGTACCTTTCTACAGCTATTACCACCTGAAGAGGGAGAGAGCCAGGTCAGTACTTTAGGTTATTATACCATATGACAAGTACTTCTTGTAGGGTAATTCTTACATGAAGTACAACTGCGAGCCACGATAGACTGATAAATAAATCAGGGGCGGAGCAAGGGCCCTAGGATAGAACAGGGAAGTGAGCCCGTGGACAGAGCTTCGTGGCAAAAAAATGATAAACAGGACCCTTCTAGTTAGATGCGGTTTTCAATATCCTGAAACTCTCGCCGACGATTCCAGACAACTTAGACGCCTCCTGGTCTCAGTTATACAAAATCCTTGAAGCTTATTCATTTGTTAACACTAATTGAATGGTTTCCAAACACGCCACCTCTTTTCAAGGCACTGGCTAAGCAAACAAGAGTGAATATAAATTCCGTTAGTTTGAATGACGTAAGCTAGGAACCGGAATAGTAATTAGAAGTTATTGAAGAGACTTCACAGGATATTATTGAAGGTCATAGTAAAACAAATTTAAAACAATTTAATTTGCATGATATACTAAGTGATGTTAAGTGTGTACCTACCAGGTTTAAACGGAAGTGACAAATGTACATGGCGGGTGTAAACGGAAGTAACGGAAGTGACGTACATGTCTACCTACCAGGGTATAAACGGAAGTGAAGTACATGTCTACCTACCAGGGTGTAAACGGAAGTGACGTACATATCTACCTACCAGGGTGTAAACGGAAGTGATGTACATGTCTACCTACAAGGGTGTAAACGGAAATGATGAACATTTCTACTGTCTACCAGGGTTTAAACAAAAGTGACGCACATGTCTACCTAACAGGGTGTAGACGGAAGTGATGTACATGTCTACCTACCAGGGTGTAGACGGAAGTGATGTACATGTCTACCTACCAGGGTGTAGACGGAAGTGATGTACATGTCTACCTACAAGGGTGTAAACGGAAATGATGAACATTTCTACTGTCTACCAGGGTTTAAACGAAAGTGACGCACATGTCTACCTAACAGGGTGTAGACGGAAGTGATGTACATGTCTACCTACCAGGGTGTAGACGGAAGTGATGTACATGTCTACCTACCAGGGTGTAGACGGAAGTGATGTACATGTCTACCTACCAGGGTGTAGACGGAAGTGATGTACATGTCTACCTACCAAGGTGTAGACGGAAGTGATGTACATGTCTACCTACCAGGGTGTAAACGGAAGTGATGTACACGTCTACCTACCAGGGTGTAGACGCAAGTGACGTACATGTATACCTACCAGGGTGTAGACGGAGGTGACGTACATGTCTACCTACCAGGGTGTAAGCGCAAGTGACGTACATGTCTACCTACCAGGGTGTAAGCGGAAGTGAGCCCACCCACCCAGGTCAAGGTTCCTCCCGTCAAAAAAGTGCACATGATTTTGCCGTCCTGGCCGGTAGGGTGCTCGAAGGTGTAGACCAGAATGTACCGCCAGGCCTGGAAGATCGCCACCACGATGTCTGCCACCGCGAGGTTGACAAGTAGGTAGTACATGGGTGTACGGAACGCGTGATTGGTCAGTATCACGATGCAGACCAATATGTTACCAAGGATGTCAATTAGCACAAGAAAACAGAAAGTGACGGTGAAGGGGAGGAGGACTCCAGGAATCGCCATTGACTTCTAGCGGATGTTCTCTACAAACCAAAAAACTTTAGCTTAAAAGACATCAACAGTCCATTTCCGAATTATGCTCGACTGCTCTCACAGAAAACGAGTATTCCTTGGTGTTACGGAAAGCTTTGTCTTTGGTGCTCAACCCC
Source organism: Nematostella vectensis (assembly GCF_932526225.1). Lineage (NCBI taxonomy): Eukaryota > Metazoa > Cnidaria > Anthozoa > Actiniaria > Edwardsiidae > Nematostella > Nematostella vectensis. Next base: position 6,807,046 of record NC_064045.1, on the reverse strand, counting down.
TTTGTACTCTATTTCATTGTCTAGTTCTGAGGTCTTGTTCTTTTGGCTTTTGTCCCAACACATAATATGTCTTTGGTGCTGGTGCTCCGTAACACAAAGAAACTACCAAGAAAAGCTTCAAATCGAGGCCCTGTGCTAAAACTATAAATGTAACAGAATGGCCACAGGGCCTCGATTAAAAGCTTTTCTTTAAAAGCAGTGGAGAGTAATTCGGAGATAGGCTATTGACGTTTGGGAAAACTTCCCTGCTATCAACAGAGGTATTCGACTGCGTGGAGCAGTAGGCTATCGGGGCTATTTGCGCACCCGATCGTGGCGATGTTTTACAAAATCCCGAAGAGCTTTTCGATAATCAAATTTTTGGACAATCCTTTTAAAGCAGCAATGTCATCAGGTTACTTCCGGTCGATTAAGTAACAATCTCGATTATTTTAAACGTAAAACGGAAAATTTTTAGAGCGAATGGCCTGTTAAATAGTGTTGGTGTTGATTGTTGTTTCCGTCGGCCCTACGGAAGTAAACTTGTGAAAATGCCGTGAATAGAAATATATTGGAATACACTCAAATATCAAGGTTGGGATCAAGTTTACGATAGCAGATAAGCACAACAATACTTTTTTTTGACTGCTAAAATATAAGATACTCGCTTTTAGTGACACCACGATGTTATGGGAGTTTTTTTAAATAAGTATCCTCCCTTTGTGCAAGTTTCGAGAGGCAGAACATTATTGTTATTAGGACACTATTCAGTTACTAAAGCTGTCCTGATTAACGGGGTCCCATTGAATAGGGATATGCCTGTTGATCCCTAAGTCGTTCTTATTAACCGGGTCCACTAAATAAGATCTATATAACTTCAGATCATCACAGTTTTTTCTCGACCATCTGTTATAAGTGACGCTTGGTGACAAGTGTTGCCATATTTGATGGAGTGCTTTCCTTAGTGGTTATCATTTACTTTTATCTACTGTCATCTTAATTTTCAAAATCTCTTATTCTCCCGTGTCACATGGCTCTTAAGGTCGCTCGCGCGTCATCAACAAATCATAAACAGAGGGCGTTATCAATTTTAAACTTCGCACAGAACAGTCAATGTTTATGCGGTTGCTCTAGATTTTTTACCATAGATGACCCAATGTATAGAGAGTGCACAAATTTAAACATTGTATTTGTATTAACACGCAATAATGTAGTAGCACATAAAAACAAACAACATGTTTTGCACTTATTTGAGACTGACGCAAAATTGAGCGTTAGCTTTTTGACGACACTACCAGAATCATTTCAATATGTAGTGATACAGCCTCTGTGAAAGTTAGAAAAAAATCTGTGGAAGGACCAATCACGCCGCCATTTTTCGCTCACACACAAAACCGAGTGACTCAGAGAATCCATTTCCATCGGCTAATTCAAGCAAGTCACTGATAAGCTTTCAATCAATTATCATTGAGAAAGTATCACTTCCATCGTGGATGGTTATTTTGAAGTTTTCTTGCAAATAACAGTTGTATTGTCATTTATAAACAAAGAAGTGGTTGATCGACGTTCTTGAACACTCAAGGCGGCTACGTGCTCATATAGACGCTGGAAATATACTTAAACTAGAGAGGAAACTATTTCGACTTGTTTGTGCTTTACTTTTGTATGGGCTTCCGCTTTTCTCTTAAGATTTAAAGCCTCTTACCCACTCACTGAGATGTTTCTCCGTTTTATGTCGGCTTTAGGATTAATAGCAATTCTGACTTCGTATAACGAAATATTTCATTTTTGTATACAGCAATTGTACCTGTTTTATTTCAGAACTTCAGCGCTTCTGCAAAGTGCTTAGAACCTGGGGAAAGCTGTTCTATAAGATTTGGGAGGGGAGTGTTATCCGCGTTTAGCGCTTCTGCAAGATGCTTAAGCCCTGGGGGGGGGGGGGGGGTGTTCTATAAGATTTGCGTTCAGCGTTCAGCGTTCAGCGCTTCTGTAAGGTTAGACCCTAAAAGGGAGATGATGTTTAACATGTGGGAGGGTACTTTTTTTCTAGTATCTTTCAATGGCTTAAAATCAGGGAATTGGTATCAGTATTTAGTTAGACATACCGTATCTTTAAGGCTGTTATTTTGGTTAAATTCTCTGATGCACAGAGACGTTTAGATGAAACAGGCTTTCAAGGCTATCAAAACGTAATTGATCTGCTTTTAATGTTTATTTTAAGGAGTAATCGTGACGCAATATTTAGGTATTTGGGGGGCTATTTCTAAATTTTCTCGACAATCCCATGTCAGAAACCAAGTGTCATGGCCAATAAAAACACATAAACCCGTTATCTTTTTCACGTAACAAATATATGAGAGTACAACCCAGGCCATGGATAAAAGAAACATAAACTAGCTATTTTTATTTGCTGAGATATAGAGGAAAGGTCTATTAGACCTCTGAGATATAGAGGAAAGGTCTATTAGACCTCTGAGATATAGAGAATAGGTTTATTAAACCTTTTTTTCTATTAGACCTTTTTTTAAATTGAATGAGGGCTAGTTTAGCTTTAAGCGCTAAACTTTCTTTCTATGTTTTTTTGTTGTTGTTAAAAGTTGCTTTATGGATTTTTTTTATTGAATTTATCATTTAAAGTGAATATCAAAATGGGGATATTGTTTCTTAAATTATAATAAATAGAAAAGAACGCTTCACAATTATTTCTTATTTCTAGCAACGCATAGGGAAAGTATACCACAAAATATCTGAAATAATGATAAGAGGAATCGCTTTTTTACGAACAATGTGCGCGGAAGAAAGGGTTCCGCATAGCTCTATTTTTTATTAGCTTATGAAATCTAGTTTCTAGTTTAAGACGTATATCACAAAGATATCTCATATCTCTCTTTGATAGGATATGATGAAAATTATAAAGATACTTCATAACTTACTGTTGCTTAATAGCAGAACACGGAATGGAACTCCAGATCGCCCTGAGGTAAACCAGCTCAGCTTTCAACAACCTCTTTCCTTGCACTTATAAAACTTATGCCTGTATCTTGTTTTGTCACAGAGACTCCTAAAAACGAGCTGCGTGATCACGTGACAATACAAACCCTTGCGGGTGCGCATGCTCAGTGAAGGCATGGCAAGAAATTTTATTTAGAGATTTTGTTTTTTTATCCGTTTGATTATAACCATGTACAAACGTTATACATAACAAGGTTTTTCGTGTATTTTTAGCCGAGATATAATGTATATAATGATTTATTTATTCCTCTTCCACTCATTTTTACATTTTTTGTTGTTTTGTACTTTTTATTTGTTTATATATTTTTTCGATCCTTTTTGTTCGCCCTAAGGTATTTCGTGTATTTTCAGTCGACATAGATATAGTGATTTATGTATTTATCCTTCACTTATTTGTTATATTTTTTTTGTTATTTTATGATTATTATTATTATTACTTTTCTCGATCAATTTGGTTCGGCCTGCGGTCGCTAACTGCGAATTGCCGGATGAGCTCGCAAGAGGCAATAACAGCTTTCAAAGGAACCTAATCACGCCGCCATTTTATGCTTACACATTGTTTTGAATCGCACAAAGCATCCATTTCCATCGGCTCATTCACATAGCCAAGAATACCCAGGCCCGTACCCAAGGGGGGGGGTGCGAACGGACAACGGTGGAAAGTCCACTTTCGGTTCTCAATAGACGTGCTGTTTGTAGACAAAACTATCCATAACTAATCCATAAAAACTATCCATAACTAATCCGTAAGTCAGACTTTTTTGTAGAAAAATTAGATAATAAATAGAAAAAGTTTTGTTCTTTCAGGGGTGCATATCAAGAAAATTAAGCCAAAAATTGTGGTTTTTGCCAAACGCGGTCACTTCCATATAAGGAAACTACTATTAAAAACTGCGATTCTTGTAATTTTTAAGGCTACCGTACCGCAGGTGCTTCGAAAACATTATGACGTAATCAGAAGAGAAAAACAGTGACTGCGACCATCTCTAGTCAAAAGAGAAAGTATCTGAAAAGAAACTAAGAGTCCTCCGTACCAGTCCCTCAAAACGACAACGTTTTCTTCATATGTCAGACTTTTATCAGAGAACTCCCCCAGGGAAAAATTAGGTCCATTTTTCCGGATTTCCCCCCAAGAAAAATCATGGGTACGGGCCTGGTACCTGCTGTTCTCTGGACATTATCTCGTTAAGCTCGATGGATCGAATTAACACGTTTGTAATTCCCTCCCTTGCTTGGCAAGCGACATACTGAGATGCGTTCAATTACAGCTAAATTTGTTGTTGCGCGACATCGGCGAATCCAAAGTCTTTGTCTCTTTTGGGAATAGCGCGTAGTCAGACAAGCTTTGGGGGCGGTTTGTCTGGTTTTGATTGTTTGGTTTGATTGACTACACGCTATTCCCAAACAAAGAAAGGAATTTGGGATTCTGGCAGGTCGCGCAACAACGAATTTGGCTATAAGTATCGTCAATAAAGTATTAGAATTCACCCGTAGTTTCTTGCAAAAAGGCCGGTGTATTTAAACAATAACAAGGAAGCGAGAGGAAATTGAAAAAAAAATTCAATCTTTTTTTAAAAGTCAAACTTGCCTCCTTAAAGACTTAAAAACCCTTTATTTCATACCGTGCAGAATTTTGGGAAATAAACTCTAATGTACTCCTGCTACTTTTTGATAATCTCTATTTCTTAAAAAAGTTTTTATTCTTGTAAACCGGTTTATTTGAAGTTGGCCGCATAATACTCTGATCAACACTCCAAGACCAACAACTAAGTAATTGGTTTAGGAAAGTGATCGTAAATGTATGTATACAGTGTGCACTTTTATGTTATATTGAGTTTTCTTCCGTTATTTCAATATTGAATATATTTTTGTTTTTGTTTTATATTTTTGCTGCAAGATATTTTGATTTATAGCCCGAAACTTTTAAGAAAAAAATGTTCTTCCTTCCTTTAGGTTTTACCGAAATCATCAATTCAACGAATTGTTTATGTTTTCTTCATAAGTTATTTCCCTCAATTCAATGTTTCACGAAAACAAAAAGTGCAGCGTAATGTTTATGGTGCGTAACAGTGACTAATGCTTTTCTCTTTTTCCAATAGAAGTGTCACTAGAACGGGAGGGTCAGTCAATAACCTTTATTTTCCTTCATCCTGTCTGCATCCTTGTTACATTCTTCTTTTTTTTATATGAACGTCTAATTTTAAGTTGAGGGTGGGCCGTTCTTTTTGGGACATTTTAAGGCTGAATTTAAGTGTATAAAAGAATATAATACTCAATGAATTTTTAGGAAGAGAATTACGCTAATGAACAATAGCAATAATAAGATTGTTACTATGAGCACAATTTGATTCTGTATTTAGAACGCATCAGGACTGAAAGAGGCTCAGATTTTTCATTTTTTGTCGGGCATTTACCCATTAGAGGACATATAGCCACTGTGTAAAGTTATAGTAAAAATTCACTTCTGATATGAACGTCTTATTTGCATAGGGTTTCATAGCCTACAGCTACATCATTATTGCACCATCTGAAACAATACTATTCGAACGGGGTTTCCCCCGATTTATGATTTATGCATAGACTCGAAGAGCGTGCCATATATTTGTTATATAATCAGCTCTAACCGGTCTATTTTATTTTGATGCAAAATCTAGCAAGCCGAGGGAATATCTTTAGATTACAAAAGGCCATTTTGAAAAAAAGCTAAAAACCGTTTTTCATAAGGTTTCAAAACAAGGCTCGTGTTAATACTAAATATATAGGGGAATACCCTCAAATTCCGAATTCTTGGAATTCTTTTATTTCGTGGAACATCATGATTGGCTTACAATTTCAAAACATTAGATGGTTCGTTTCTCGTCGATAAGCAACCTGGTTCTATTTGCTTTCAAAATAGTCTTCGCGAGAAAGGAGAGAGAACGCCAATTCCAATAGTAAAGAGTCCACAACAGCACAGGGTAAATATCGTTTCTCCTTCTCTGAAGACTTTTTTAGCGAAAGAAAAACGCCTAAATGCTTTTCGCGCTATAACATTGAAAATTACTCCGTAAATAAAATTAAGATCTATTCCCACATCAAAATTGATGATTGCTGTCGAGCGAACAATTGAATCCCAATGTTCATAGTATTTTTCATTCTTTATTTTATAGGTATAACAAGAGACAAAATGATGTTACCGACGATGAAGATTAAAGACATGAAAAAACTGCGCGTTACTGCAGTGGTCAGTGTTGTTATCGTGACCGTTCTGTTCATAGCAGCGATTCCATGGCGAAAAGTCCATGACCCATATTCTAACCGTAAGTGTGAACTGACTTTTCATTCCGATGAAAGAGTAGGTTTGAAACGTCATAGATTTGAGCATTTGTATTGAGTATGCCTCCTGTCCACTTTTAATATTAATATATTATGAATCATCGGTGCAAAGTCTAACACAATTTGTAGTCTTTTGCTTTTTGCTAGTGTGGATTGATAAAGAATACTTTAGAAATAATTTCATAGGACGATCGTAAGAGTAAAATCCCACGCATTCTTCTGAATTTATTTTTATTTTAATTTAAAAAAATCGCTTTAAGCCTCGAAAGCGACTTAATTAATATGTTGGTGTATTCAGCTGTGAATACTACAGTCAAATTTTTACCCGCACTCAGATTGGCTAGAATAGAGCGAGTAGTAAAACTTTATTGCCAAATAAAATTGCATATTATTCTTTTAACCAAGAAAAAAAACATCTTTACTATAGTTTAAAATTTGTTTTATTCAGGGTTTAGCGGACACGGAAAAAATTGCACCGATGCTAATGACGAATGTGTAACAGGGAACCACACATGTGACAAGAACGCCAGATGCAATAACACCATTGGATCGTACCATTGCACATGCAATCCTGGGTTCAGTGGAGATGGAAGAAATTGTACCGACATTGATGAATGTGTAACAGGGAACCACACATGTGACAAGAATGCGAGATGCAACAACACCATTGGATCGTACCATTGCACATGCAATCCTGGGTTCAGTGGAGATGGAAGAAATTGTACCGACATTGACGAATGTGTAACAGGGAACCACGCATGTGACAAGAACGCGAGATGCAGAAATAACATTGGCTCACACCATTGCACATGCAAGTCTGGCTTTTATGGCAACGGCGCTTCTTGTGATGATATTGATGAGTGCCGAGATGCAAGCCATAAATGCAGTCCCCATGCGATATGTTATAACACACTTGGGTCGTTTGTATGTTCGTGCAAAGATGGATTTCGTGGTAACGGCGCTTATTGTCATGATATTAATGAGTGCCGAGATGCAAGCCATAAATGCAGTCCATATGCGATATGTCATAACACACTTGGGTCGTTTGTATGTTCCTGCAAAGATGGATTTCGTGGTAACGGCGCTCATTGTCGTGATATTGATGAGTGTAGAGATGCAAGCCACAAATGCAGTCTCCATGCAACATGTTATAACACACTTGGGTCGTTTAGATGCTCCTGTAAGGTTGGTTTCCACGGTGATGGCAAAACTTGCCATAGCAATGTGGCAAAACTAGAACATGGTAAGTGCTGTATTTAAATAAAAAAAATCACACACACGAAAACACATTTTCAAAATGTGTTTTCCAGACGCAAAAACAAACAGAATGATGTAAAAATTATTAATTGTGATATTCTCATTCTTATTGTTACTAATATTTATTTTTCAGGGCCGTAGCAGGGGGTGGGGAACTGAGGGCATGTGCCCCTCTTAAAGAAAACGTTGTCGTTTTAGGGGTCTGGTACCGAGGAAACTTAGTTTCTTTTCAGGGACCTTCTCGACTAACTAAAGATGGTCACAGTGACTGTTTTTCTCTTCTGGTTACAAGTCATAAAGTTTACGAAGCCCCTGGGGTATGCTCACCTTAAAAATTACAATAATCATGCAGATTTTCCAAATAAGGAATATATGAGTTTCCTTATATGGAAGTGACCCGCGTTTGGCAAAAACTTTTGGCTCGATTTTCTTGATATTTTTTAATGTTTCTGTATTGTGCCCTCCCAATATCTCGATGCCTGCTACGGCCCTGTAGAAGTAGGTTTCTGTTTTAATAAACCCATGCTTTTACCTCGTTCTTCGCTCATCACGCCTGCTTTGATGATAGGGTTTCAAGTCGATTCGCCACCGACCCCTAAACATTGGTGGCATCACATTGGTGAGAAGATTAAAAGCTTTTTCAAGTGGCTATTTGGAAACTAGTTATGGTAAGTGATATATTCAAAGCCTACCCGTTTAAAGCGGCATTTTCACCAGTTTCTTTACTAAACCTCAACTGACATGAAAAAAAAGAATCTATTAGAATCCGCGCTACTTAATTATCAGTCACATTCCTAAAGAAACTTCCAATATACACACTGCTTTTACAATTTTGAAATATGTTTCGCGTTTTCCGTTAGAAATCATCGGAGATTGTTACGTAATCGACCGGAAGTAAACTGGTGACAATGCGGCGCTTTAGTTAAGCGACGAGTTATAACATGTACAGAAGCGTTTCTTAATCTCTGTTATTGATACGCATTTACCATACCAGCGAAATTGGTGTTATACGGAAAAATCATAGTATTTGAAGATTCCTTAATAAGATATAACACACTTTTTGTGTACGCCCCCTGCGATTTAAACAATGGTGGTGGGGAGTTGGTATGAATATTTACACTATGAAATGCAAGTTTGGGTACAAGACCAGATAAGCAGTCAAACTCACATCATCAGGGCATTTTAAACTCTGCAGCAATAGTTTTGGTGACTTTAAAAAGGGAAATATGTCATATTTATTGGAAAATTGAAATTTAACTATTGCTTGTTTGTGCTGCAGGAGGACCAATGTTGCCTGTCCCTCCCCTCCCATGGTTTTTATGCTTGGGGCCATAGTGGCATTGAGGGCTTGGTCAATCTAGCGTAGTCCAGCACAGCGAATAGGGAGCGACAATTATTTATATCAGGGGAAGGGTAGCCCCTAACCCCCCCCCCCCCCCCCCCCCCCCGGGCCACTTCCTCAATTTTAAAGCCGCAGTTTCACAAGTTTACTTCCGGTCGATTACGTCACAATCTCCGATAATTTTTAACGGCAAACGCGAAAAATATGTCAAAATATTGAAAGCGGATGTGATCGATAATTTAGAGCGGATGGCCTGTTAAATATCTCGGATTCTTTCCTACGGACCTCCGGAAGTAAACTGGTGACAATGCGCCTTTAAAATGGTCCTGAATATCATTATTTTGTATGTAGTACGTTTAGTAGTTTAGTTTAGTATTTTTTTTACTCTTTTCTTTAGATTTGTTGAAGTCATTACGAAAGGTAAATAATGTAAATACGCAAACCATTATTTAAGTTTTTCAGTTGCGGGAAAAACAGGTTCGTTTCTGCATAGCATAAACAAATTAAGGCTTCAATCACTTTAAAAAAGGTTCGCAAAAAACTTAGACCTAAGCAATAACATAAAATGATGTATAGATTGGTATAAATCTCCATTGCAGCAGTGTGTTAGCAATAAAACGAGTACAACTAGGATTTGGTTATATGTACATGAAATGTATCTGGGTGTATCTCAACTATAAATAAAAAAGCCCAAACTTAAGTCTATCTTTTATACTTTTTTTTTATACGTCTATACTTTTTTTGTAGTGGGAACCCACGTAGAGATGTGTAAATTCTTTTTATCCATAGCGCGCTTTTCTAGAAAATGCGCGTTTTTGTCAGTTGTAATGTTTTTGCGTCTCGCGCCACTATTCTGATGTAAATAAGCTTGTAACGATTCACCTTCTTCAGTCTGCCCTGAAGAAGTCTTATTAAAGACGAAAATTTGGCAGAGTCGAATTCCAGTTTTTGGTGTATTGTATTCAACTATAAATAAAATACTTTTCACAAGAAAAACATGATATTCTGACTACTTCTTGCCCCAGCGAAATCGCCTACTACACATGTTTGAATTTCTTTGTTATTATTTTGTTTTAAACTCTAGACCGTTGCTTTACCCGTCTTTAAATACTTTGCGGAATATCCCAATTTCGAAATGTGTTGTGCGTGTTTGAGAAAATGTCCACGCTAATTCCGCGATAAATCGCTGGTGTTTAGGACATAACAATATTAAACCCTAAGCGGAGGGTTCACTGAGCTCCTGTACTCAATAGTCGTTTTCTTAAAATATAAAATGCTCGAATGCTCGTTTTTTGAAGTTGACTCACTTTGTATATATGTATTTTTAAATGTCATCAAACATACCTCAAGCACTGAACTAAAGTCAGCAGGGCAATGCTCAGGTACCTATACTTAAGATCCTCCGTGATCTTTAAGCTTTTTTCCTAGAATAGATCATGATCGATCGCGAAATATTATTGGATTTTGAAAGGCGAGGTCACCTCTTCCCGGCTTTTTTAAATTTCTCTGCCGCAGACGCCGACAAAAAGTTAACATTTTCGTTTGCGCCAAAATTAATGCCGTGCCCTTATACTCGCTTAGACCATTTTTACTCCTAGATCTGTTTCTGCGCAGGGTACACCCCCCACCACCACCACCCCCCCCCCCCCCCTCCCTTGGCGGCCACAATCTGGGTCATTTCTTATCATATGAAGAAAACGTTGTTTTGAGGGACTGGTACCGAGGACTCTTTTCATATACTTTCTCCATTGACTGAAGATGGTCGCAGTCACTGTTTGTATCTTCTGATTACAAGTCATAAAGTTCACGAAGCACCTGCGGTACGGTAACCTTAAAAATAACAAGAATCGTGCAGTTTTTCCAAAAAAAGGAATATATTAGTTTCCTTATATGGAATTGACCGCGTTTGGCAAAAATGAAATTTTTGGCTGAAATTTCTTGATATGTATCATGACTGCCCCCCCTCCTCCCAGCTCAGCCAATCCTGATTACGCCCCTGGTTTTATTGAGGAGCTGCCCCGCTCTACCGCCCCATCCACGCATGCGCGGTTGTAGGGGATTATAGATTACTAATAGCGCCTCAAGCCTCAAAGTTATAAGAATCTGGGCCACGCCTGCAGGTCATTTTCTTATGTTACAAAAGGATGATCGTTAAAATTATTTAGAGGTGAATTTGTTGGAATAAGGGACCGCGAAGACAACACAACACTGTTCTCTGTCTGAACAGGCGCGTACACAGGGGGTACACAGGGGGGTACACAGGCGCGTACACAGGGGGTACACAGGGGGTACACAGGGGGGTACACAGGGAGTACACAGGGGGGTACACAGGGGGGTATGCAGGGGGGTACACAGGGGGGTACACAGGGGGTACACAGGGGGGTACACAGGGGGTACACAGGGGGGTATGCAGGGGGGTATGCAGGGTCTTGTCCTCTTGGTTGGCAAAAAGGATTGAAGGATCGCCAAATACTATCCTTTTTCCACAAGTTATACCTATGACTGCGCCCCCCCCCCCCCCTCTCCCCCCTACCCTCAGCCAATGCTGGGTACGCGCCTGCACCTAAGGAGATCTTGTTTTCTGGGCAAATAAGACACCAGAGATCAAAGAGGCGTATACTTCACGTGGTTGTCGAGAACGGGCAAGAGAGCATAAGATGGTACCCATAAATATCTTATGCTCTCTAGGTGCGGGCAAAGTTCTGAATACACCAAAAGGATTGAGACAAGGAATGCATGAAAATACAGCATGAGCCATCATACTAGCGTCAACTGAACAATGTGCGCCATTGTTGTTAGATGATGACAAGAGGAGATTACAGGGAGATTGTAGGGAGAAGTTGCCCCCCGCCCCTAAGGTAGCGTACCAAAGAGGGAAAGGGAATTACACACCGGTACCCTGGTGAGTGCGAGAGTGGTTCCCTTCGAGCTGCTTCGAGTGAAGCTTGGTGTTATCCCAGCGCTCGTCGAAATCTGCATTTGACAAAATTACTCCCCTCCCCGGCCTAGTATAAGTAAAGGCTTGCAGTTGCATCGAACACGTGAGCTTTGCTGACGTAGAAAAATTGACTATGAAACTGTTTATTTCCTTCGTATTGAATTAATTTTAAATCAGCGAACTACAGGTAGGTACTCACCTTTGGCTGGGGGGGGGGGGGGGGGGGGGAGAGGGGATTCATTTGTCTTTCTCTATCGACTGAGAGCATACTTAATTAGTGTAAAAAACTGCAAGCGCATCCAAATCCAAGGGTAACATGGACCCGAATTCAGCCTCTTCTGCAGGCATCTTAGTCTCCTGCGCAGCCGTCCTTAGTGTCAGTCTCGAATCCCTGGATTCGAGGACGGCTAGGACGGCTGCGCAGGAGACTACAGGCATCTCTTCTTATCGGAATTCGATGCGGGATTCCTGTGGCGAATAGAGGGAAAGATAACACAGGGGGAAAATCTCCCGCGTCCTAAAATCACAAACGCAGGGTAGAGTTGCCTGCGGAGGAGGCTAGACCCGAACTGCTAGAAACGGCGTTCGTGTGGAGATAAACGGGTTGCCTATTGTATTAACACGTGTGGTTAAAACACGCTTCCCGCGCGTTTCCATGGAAATCATTATATTTATCGCGCGTGCCCGGACTTGTCGCGTCCTACGACCGCTGAATAAAATAACAGACTCGTACAACTGTTGATCAGTTATTCCTTGACGCCCACGAGTCAACGAGGTATGGCTTCTTTGTGGATTTACAAGTCTACCTAGTAGCATTTTCACGTGTTCCTGAGGTCTCGAGGGAAGCAGTAAGTATTCTACCTAGAGCCATATCTAGCTTTTATTTGTAGAAATGGCAATAGATCGTGCGTTCTGTGCTTCGTTGTCAAATGTTATTGTCGAACAAACTGAAAGCAAGTCACTTTGGATAAATGCTTCACTTTTATCTAAGAAATTGTTTTATTTCTATAACAGTTATATCAAGTACTTAGTGTTGAGTGAAAATATTTTATTTTTAGCTGAGAATGTGTCTTTAACTTTGGTTGTCTACACTTGATCGCTTTATAAAAAATTCGTGCGTTCGACCTGACACGAAAATGTCCAACACAAGAAGTTCTAGTATTGTAATCGCTATTACAACTTACTCCTATATATAAGCTAAGATTATATCGCCCTGTATTATATCAATAACGTTTATTCAAGTTAAATGTACATTAATGTTGTGAGATTTTGCTTAAAATCTTGAAACAAGCAAGTTATATAGATCTTGCGAGAATAGTATTGTTAGTAATAAAAAGCATGCTAAACTATCCACATGCCGTAGGTTAAGATAGCTTCCGATGTCGATTATTGTTTCATTTTTCAAGGCCATATGATATTACTCAAATCTGCTTAATAGTTTTTATTGTTCAACAAATAGTCCATGCTTTAGAGACAGCTGATACGCCGCTTAATTGTGGAATTTGTTAATTGGATTCTGACCTCCTGAATTTAGGATTTCGCATCATTTATTAATAAGGTCTAATAGTTTGCCTTGTATCTAAATTAGTTTACTTTGCTTCAAACCAAAATATTCTAGGCCACTAAAGCTTTTCTTTTTTTAACTCAATTACATTAAAGTTGCAATAAGGGTTTTATTTCTCAGGAACAATTTTGATTTGTTTATCGTCCAAACTTAGCTGCTCATAAAATATTTACAATCCTCCGTTGCAGCTGCGCCTGCTAATAAAATATTTATAACCTAATAATAAACCACCTGCTCTCTGCTATACACACTCCACCACTTTTACTCAACTCTAATTCCTATCTTTTTTACCTTTTATATTCTTGGGTTGTTTTACTCATCTATTTCTTATTTAGATAAACCATACAATAGTTTTTTTTAGGGGGGGGGGGTTAAATAACTCTAAAAGGTTAGATAATTAAAAGATGATATTATTGCTCTTTGTACATAAGAATCCGATTTGCACCAAGATTAACAATGTTTATGAAGACTGACCAGTTATTATTTATAGTGATATGAGAAGTTCTTTTTGAATGAACAATCAAAACAAAGTTTTAGAGACAGCTGATATGGTGCTCTATTGTGGAATTTGATAATTGGATTCTGACCTTCTGAATTTAGGATTTAGCATTATTTATTAATGTCTTATAGTTTGCCTTGTTTCTAAATTAGTTTACTTTGCTTCTAAACAAAAGCAAAATATTATAGGCTATTGAAGGTTTTCTTTCTTGACTCAGTCACATAAAAGTTCAAAAAAGGGTTTTATTTCTCAAGAGCGAACTCGATTTGTTTATCCAAAATCAGCTGTTAATAAAATATTTAGAATCTTCTGTTGCAGCTGCGTCTGCTAATAAAATATTAATAACCAAATAATCTATCACCTTCCCTATGCTATAAACAATCCACCTATTTTACTTGACTCTAATCCCTTTTTTTTACTCTTTATATTCTCATTTGAGCCCTAGAGACCCAGTCTATTTAATAATTCATGGTAAGAAGACTAACTATTGCTAGAAAATAGATGTGTTGGGTAAATTGTACAAAATTAATTGTGGAATGTGATAATTGGATTCTGACCTCCCGAATTTAGGATTTCGCATTATTTATTAATAAGGTCTAATAGTTTGCCTTGTTTACTTTGCTTCAAACCAAAATATTCTAGGCCACTGAAGCTTTTCTTTTTTTTAACTCAATTACATTAAAGTTCCAATAAGGGTTTTATTTCTCAGGAACAATTTTGATTTGTTTATCGTCCAAACTTAGCTGCTCATAAAATATTTACAATCCTCCGTTGCAGCTTCCTCTGATTATAAAATATTTATAACCTAATAATAAACCACCTGCTCTCTGCTATACACATTCCACTACTTTTACTCAACTCTAATTCCTATCTTTTTTACCTTTTATATTCTTGGGTTGTTTTACTCATCTATTTCTTATTTAGATAAACCATACAATAGTTTTTTTTTGAGGGGGGGGGGTTAAATAACTCTAAAAGGTTAAATAATTAAAAGATGATATTATTGCTCATTGTACATAAGAATCAGATTTGAACCAAGATTAACAATGTTTATGAAGACTGACCAGTTATTATTTATAGTGATATGAGAAGTTCTTTTTGAATGAACAATCAAAACAAAGTTTTAGAGACAGCTGATATGGTGCTCTATTGTGGAATTTGATAATTGGATTCTGACCTTCTGAATTTAGGATTTAGCATTATTTATTAATGTCTTATAGTTTGCCTTGTTTCTAAATTAGTTTACTTTGCTTCTAAACAAAAGCAAAATATTATAGGCCATTGAAGGTTTTCTTTCTTGACTCAGTCACATAAAAGTTCAAAAAAGGGTTTTATTTCTCAAGAGCGAACTCGATTTGTTTATCCAAAATCAGCTGTTAATAAAATATTTAGAATCTTCTGTTGCAGCTGCGTCTGCTAATAAAATATTAATAACCAAATAATCTATCACCTTCCCTATGCTATAAACAATCCACCTATTTTACTTGACTCTAATCCCTTTTTTTACTCTTTATATTCTCATTTGAGCCCTAGAGACCCAGTCTGTTTAATAATTCATGGTAAGAAGACTAACTGTTGCTAGAAAATATATGTGTTGGGTAAATTGTACAATATAAACAGCATCTACGTCAGCCTCACCACTTCCAGTATTATAGTATTAGTATTATTCTTTTAGTTATCTTTTTGAACATTTTCAGTAAAAAATGTTTGTCATAATTTTTTTAATGATTGCAACAGTTTTTCTTTTATAATTTTCTAAAAGTAAAATTTATTTGTGTTTCAGGTGATCAATCTTGATAAGAAGAAATGATTCAGTCACCACTCAAGACATGAGGAGTCCATTTGGACTCAAGGAGAAAGACAAGTTACTTATAAACGCAGTCAAGTCATGTCAGCCTACCTTAGACCTACGTGGACAGCATCTTACTACGATCCCTCAGTGTATCACACAAAAACCCCTTCTTTACACTTTACAATCTCTAGAACTCAGCTACAATGGCTTTATTGAACTCCCACCAGCACTTGGTGATTTAGTGAACCTCCAGGAACTTTATCTTCAGCACAACAGCATAGAATTACTTCCAGATGAGCTCGGTAACCTAGTGAACCTGAAAAGACTTGGTCTTGCACATAATAAACTCAATGATGTCCCCTTATATTTTGGAAAGTTTAGACAGCTGGAGTGGCTCAACATTTCTGGAAATGCGATTGAAGTCGTTCCTGTATTTCTTCTCCGGATCCCAAGGCTTAAATATCTTTATTTGCTTTGTAATCCAATTGAAAACATTCCTAGAGATGTTTACATACAGAGCCTGGCAGTGATAAGGCAGTACTTCAATGTTGTAGTGAAAGAAGAGCCTGAGGCTCAACCTTCTCAGAGTGTTTCCTTTACAAATGAGCTGTTAGAAAACATCAGAAACCGGAAAAAGAACAAGGAAAAAAGTAAAAAAGATCATAAAGAGAAGACTTCTGTTAAAACAGATAATTCATTTGAAGGGTGCTCTGGAAAGGTGAACTACCATGTAAGTCACTATGAGAAAATAAGTGAAGTTGTTAAGTCACAGAAGGAGCAGTTGCAGCTTGTAAAAGACTTGAAAGAAAAAATCAGACTCAACCAAGAGATTAGAAGGCTAAATTTGGAGTATCTTCAGAAACAAATACAAAGAAAAACCTCTCGGTCCATGCAAAGACTTAGGAGGATGTCAGATCTCAGCCTAGACTCTGGTCAGAGAGAGCGCCGTCGTAGGAGGATAGCAACAAGCGAATATGGCTCATTATCCACTTTCACAGGGGATAATAATGGTATTATTCCTTATGATGACTCAAGTGATGATGATGGGGCTAGCATTGTTAGTTTTGAGAGTGAGGTATCCATGAAAGGAAGCGTGAGTTCTGATAATGATGCAACATCTTGTGACCTTGAGGAGCACTGCAATGGCAATCGGCACATCACCCATGGAGACATCTGCGTCATTATACCTGAATACAACCACTCCGGACACTTCAAGTCTGAATTCTTCTTGGAAATTATTGAGGACTTTTCACAGCAACCACCAGTGAAAAGCCGTGAGATGGTGGCAAGTGAGATTCTGAGACTTGGTCCTCATGGTGCACTTTTCTTCAGAACAGATCCAGCAATCATAAGTTTGCCCTTTGATGCCTGCCTGTCATCAGGGGATCAAGTGATTTGCATGTGCAGTGATACTGGTCTCGGGGAGACTCCAAAATGGGAGCCAATTAATAAGACCCAGTACAAAGTCTTTGACTCTCATGTAGAGATCAATGCCTACCACTTCAGTCTTTTTGCAGTGGTCATCCAGAAGGGTTACCCTCGAGCGCAGCGCCTGATACGGAAGGGAGTTGGGGGTTGTCTTTACATACCAGAAGTTCCTGGAGTTGAGGTCAATTTCCCAGAAACCTCCTTGCTACATGATATAGAGGCATCAGTGAAGGTTCTGTACTCGGATGATCCGTATGATGTAGACCATAATGATCCTGAAGCATTTGCACTGGCCACACCCGTTGTTGAACTAGGACCTCATGGCTGTCAGTTTAATCCCGACACCAAAGACCCAGTCACCATTCGTCTCCCTCTTCCAAATGCTAAGGAAATCATGAGCCAGTTTGGAGGGCAGCAGTTGACATTCTGGACAAGTTCCACTTTGGAGGGCGAGCCTCCAGTGTGGCAGCAGTTCCACCCTAAGTCTGTCTACATCGACACAGAAGACCCCACCCTCTGCTCCGTCTACTTCTCTGTGGAACACTTCACTCTTTTCAGAGCCTTATGGGACACACTGGATGCCATCGTTTATGAAGCTAAGATAGGGGCCTCTCATTTTGTCCCCATTTTCCAGTTCTATGTCTCGTGCCAGGCGCTCATGTCAGAAAGTGAGGATGGGGTGAGGTTTGGAATATGTGTGGCATGCTGTAGGTTCGGTAAACCCCTGGAGGGTATTGGTAACTTTCCAATTGCCATCGGCACTCATCCGCCCAAGATGATCTCTACAGGTCCCATCACCATCAGGTAAGGGCACCGGTGCTGTAATTTTTTGTCAGGGTTTTTGACTCTGAAGCAACCTCGTGTATTGGACTGGATTAATCTGTGATACAGTAATAAAAGAAAATCTGTGGCAATAAAAGAAAGACTTTTTTTAATAAACTGGTCATAGTTAACTTTTTTGATTAAGGAAACGTTGTCTGTTTGGTGCTTTTGAGCTTTGAGAAATGGGATCTTTAGGGGAGAGTTTTTTTTTTTATTTTGAAGATTTTTTTCTTGCCTTTGCCTGTACACCATTCCCTTGAATTTTTTTGTCTGCTTAATTACCAAATGAGTGATTGATGTATTTTATAGTTCCTTTTGTAGTTTTGTGAATGCCGAAAATTCAGGTTTATTTCTTCTCTGGGAATAATTCGCTGTACTGTAGTTAATCATACTACCTTGGCCAATCAATGGCTTGGCTGTGCCATCTATTCATTTATAGTGCTACAGTGAGAATTAGGTTATTAGTTGCCTGTGCATGATTCCCAAACCACACAAGGAACTTCGATTGTCGGAGGTCGCAAAACTACTAATTCAGGTATAAGCCTAAGACTTAAAGCCGCATTGTCACCAGTTTACTTCCGGTCGAATACGTAACAGTATCCGATGATTTTTAACGGAAAACGCGAAAAATATTTCAAAATATTGTAAGCAGTGTGTCTATTGGAAGTTTCTTTGAGGATGTGATTGATAATTTAGAGCGGATGGCCTGTTAAATATCTCGAATTTTAAAAGATTCTTTTGTCTTTTAACGGTTGAGGTTTCCGTCGGACCTAAGGAAGTAAACTGGTGACAATGCGGCTTTAATAACAAAGTTAGTAAATCTAACTGTGACAGGAAGAACCCTAGCTAACCACCGTTTTGTATCGTGTGTTGCAGAGTGATGTCTGGGTTGTTCAAGGCAGATACAGCTGCCGGTCAGCAAAACCTTGAGCACACAGAGACATTCACAGGCCGACAGATGGTGGTCCAGTTTATCTGTTGCTTCACTGGTGAGATTCCTGCACATGGCAGCTTTGGCAAGGCGGAGATTGAACAGACCCTACCCAATGGGCGTGGCAGCACCCTTTTTTCATTCAACTTGGACAAGGTGAGTGTTGCTTTAGAATTAGAATTGACTCTATGTTATTATGAACGTTGGCAGGACTAGCCCAGATTTCGGCCGGATAACTCTAGTTTCTTTAAGACAGCTTATTTCTCTTACCTCAACATTGCCTTTATAATTGCCTCCCAAAATTAAATCTCCTACTATTGTTTTTTTTTTTTTTTTGCATGCAAGAAAGCAAAATTTTGAGTGGTGCTTAACGTGTTTTGTTCGTATCCTATACATAATATGGATTGTATTTTTTTACAGCCACGCGATGCCATCCCATATCAGAGTTCTCTCCAGTGGGACGTACAGTTAAGCAGAGAGCTGGCCTGTAAGTACATCATTAAGACCTAGTTATACTATAGTCTAAACAGTTATCTATTACAGTTATAGCCTGTGAGTGTTCAACTCAGACCGCTAATTCTCGACGCACACTTCCGGTGTCTATTGTTTGCTTGTATTCTGGGGATGTCTTGGATGTTGTGAAATAACGACCCTCTTTCACGCATTTTCTTAGGGAAAAGTAGGGAAATAACCACTGATTTCAGGGCCCTGAGGTGGAAGAGGGTTGTTTTTATTTTGTTGATTCCCAGCCGTTGTCAGCAGTATAGACAGGAAGGCTCTTTCAAGGCAGAAATATTTAAGATAATTCTCAAGTATTTTAGATAAACTCATACTTCATTGGTATAATCCCCCTTCAAGGCACTGTATAGGCTGATAGAGTTTTCTTCTCCCGTGTTTACCACCTGTGTAACCCTCTATACCTATTTTATGTCCGCTTAAAGCGCGTTTCTGTCTTATCCCTCGTAGCAATTCTGGAGTCGTCACACTTAGCAGCTCTGTTTTTCTTGTAACTGTACTAATTGCGTGAGTTTTATTGTATTCAGCTCTCTTGACCATCACGACCGAGCGTGACATGGGCGATGAGGTATGGGAAGAGATTGCCAAAGCGTTGCGTTACACCCAGGCTGAGATTACCAAGTTAGCGGCCTCAACCGAACCAATGACAGAGCTGCTGGCGAATTATAAGCGGCGTGGCGGGCAACCACACGAGTTCATTTCAGCAATGTACAGTATTGGTCAGTACCGCAACAGGCTGCACGGCCAACCCAGGATGATAGGACCTGGGTCCAGCGCAGTGGCGTTGGAAGAGGAACGTGGAGGTAAGGGCTTGTTTGTACACAGGGATCCCGCTATTTATTTCCTTTGATTCAAACCGACACCAAAATATTTATTTACAGAAACTGAAATACTCAACTTGCTCGTTGAGCTATTTGTCCAATTATTCCTTTTCATTCAGATCGACAAACGATTAATCCTTCCAAAAAGAACTTCTAGAAACGTTTACAGAGAACCTTTGAGATTAGCAATTGCTTGCATGTCAATTAGAACGTCGTTCTAATTATAGATCAATGTCACGGGGATCGTGTGTACTTTTCGTAGTTGCGTTGGTGTACATCCTAATCTCAGTAAAACCGGGGTTTCGAATCGCGGTTGAAAACCGCGGCTAATTACCGCTCTTTTTTTGCTGAGGTTAGAGCGTCCGACCACATTTTTGTTACCTCGGTTTTCTACCGAGGTTACCGCAGTCGAATGTTGCAATAATTTCGGGCGTCACTGTATCTTTGTTTCATTTTGCTCCGACAGAATCCTCCACTTCGGAACCGAGGTGTCCCTGTGTCAAGAAAAACGAGCGGAAGCGGAAGCTCCCTCCTGAAATCTCTTGGGAGGACAAATTCGTAGAGATCACTGGAAAACTTACCGGACGGTGGAAAGATCTTGGCCGAGTGCTCAGAATGGAGGAGCCGACGATACAAGAGATCGAGCTGAACTACAAGCAGGATGGGGTGAGGGAGCAGGCTTATCAGATGCTGTTGGCGTGGCGGGAGAAGTACCCCGATAACTGCTCGCTGCAAACTCTGTCTAACGCTCTCTGCAAGATAGGGCTGGGCTACGTGGCACGACAGTGCTGTATGGTCGAGATGGGGTAGTTTGGAGTACCCCGAGGAACGGTACTAGGTATATTATTTTTATTTGTCATCACATTGTGATGGTTTAAACTTTCTTCAGGAGCTTTGTTTAGGTGTGGTGCTTTATGGTCGAGTTGTAGAAGTTTGGAGTACCCCGTGGAACTTTACTAGGTAATTTATTGCTAGCCAAATTAGCTGGATTCAACTCTGCGATATATAACTCAGATTTATATATAATCTTACTTATAAGGTAGTTTAGGTCTCGTCATTTTGGTAGGATATTTTGTTGGATTTTGGATATTTTTGGGAGTGTGAACTTCGAAAGTATAATCCAGATCCTAATTGCGTTTTCAAAATATTCCCCACTTAATAAAGGCACCTCGTTTTTAAGGACAGTCGGTACCGTCTTTCTGGTAAATCTTAATGATGACAACCTGTTAAAGAGACCTTGTCAGTCACACCTTTGTTATTGTTTTCACTCAACATTGGAAAACAAATAGAGTGAAGAAATCTAGAATAACTATTTTAAAACAAATCGAAAATGTTGCAATAGCTTTCCAGAATAAGCAGATGTAAGTGGATTTTTTCTGACACTTGGTATGTCGCTTGGATTACAAAATGGCGGCTGACGGGGTATTTAACAGAGGAAAGGTTGTTGCGGCCCAACGGGCTCAACATCTTTATGAATGGGGTTTCACTGAATACTATCAGTTGTACAAAGTGTAAATTTATTTAGAAAGCAGAGTAACTACTGGGTAGAACTGTTTAGTGACAGTATTCATATACAATTTTTCAACATGTTTTTTTTCTTTTTTACCCATTTTTTTCTGTTTAGTTTTGTATGCGTCATGCGGTTTGGGCTAGCGTGATAAAGTTGCGTTACTGGAGCTGTGCTCTGCGCTGTTGTCACGTAATGCCCATTTTGTGTAACGCTAACGTTTACTTGCAGTGCAAGTCATCTTGGTCGTATAAAACAGTGCTCCGTCACGTAAAGATTGGCGATTCAAAATGCTGTTAAACAGTCAATGTTTTTATTTAAAAAAGTTTTAATACGCTTTATAAATTTGATTTGATACTATTCCATTTGTTATACTTGGTATTCAAATAAAAACAATGTTGTATTACCATATACTCCTGACAATAACTCAAAACCCCTAATACATTTGGGCCCTTCCATCTTGTAATTCCCCTTCAACTAGAAGGGCGACCTATACTCGCACTAGTTCCCAGCGACGCTGATTTTAAGGGGAAATGATCGGTCATTATTTATGGGTGGGGGCTCTTGATTTCGTAAGTTTTATATTCTTAAAGCCCTGCTAAACAACCTTATTGTAATAAACTTGACTCATTTTGTAATAAATCTGACCAATCTTGTAATATACACGACCCATTTTGTAGTAAACTTTACTCAATTTGTAATAAACTTGAGCCATGTTGTAATAAACCCTTCCAATTTTGAAATAAACTCGACTCATTTTAAAATAAACTTGACGCATTGAGTAAACCCGACCCAATTTGTAATTAATCTGACACAATCTGTAATAACCCTGACCCATTTTGCAATAAACTCGCCCAATTTTTTAATCAATCTGACCCATTTTGTAATAAACTTGACCCAATTTGTAAAAAACCTGACCCATTTTGTAATAAACCTGACCCATTTTTTAAGAAAACCTGACCCAATTTGTAATAAATCTGACCAATTTTGCAAAAACTCGACCCATTTTGTAATAAACCTGACCAATTTTGTATTAAACCTGGCCCAATTTTTCAATAAATGTGACCCATTTTGTAGTAAACCTGACCCAATTTTTAATAAACCTGACCTATTTTGTAATAAACTTGACCCAAATTGTAGTTAACTCGACCAAATTTGTAATAAATATGACCCATTCTGTAATAAACTTGACCCATTTTGTAGTAAACCTGACCTAATTTGTAATAAATCAGAGCAATTTTGTAATAAACTCGACCAAATTTGTAATAAATTTGACCCATTTTGTAATAAATCTGACCAATCTTGTAATATACACGACCCATTTTGTAGTAAACTTTACTCAATTTGTAATAAGCTTGAGCCATTTTGTAATAAACCCTTCCAATTTTGAAATAAACTCGACTCATTTTAAAATAAACTTGACGCATTGAGTAAACCCGACCCAATTTGTAATTAATCTGACACAATCTGTAATAACCCTGACCCATTTTGCAATAAACTCGCCCAATTTTTTAATCAATCTGACCCATTTTGTAATAAACTTGACCCAATTTGTAAAAAACCTGACCCATTTTGTAATAAACCTGACCCATTTTTTAAGAAAACCTGACCCAATTTGTAATAAATCTGACCAATTTTGCAAAAACTCGACCCATTTTGTAATAAACCTGACCAATTTTGTATTAAACCTGGCCCAATTTTTCAATAAATGTGACCCATTTTGTAGTAAACCTGACCCAATTTTTAATAAACCTGACCTATTTTGTAATAAACTTGACCCAAATTGTAGTTAACTCGACCAAATTTGTAATAAATATGACCCATTCTGTAATAAACTTGACCCATTTTGTAGTAAACCTGACCTAATTTGTAATAAATCAGAGCAATTTTGTAATAAACTCGACCAAATTTGTAATAAATTTGACCCATTTTGTAATAAACCTGACCTAATTTGTAATAAATCAGAGCAATTTTGTAATAAACTCGACCAAATTTGTAATAAATTTGACCTATTTTGTAATAAGTCATACCCATTTTGTGAAATGAACTAAATTAAAACTCAATTCAAAATTTATTTTTATTATACCAAACATTCCTTCTACAACACCAATACTTGGACAAACATTTTAAATAGTTTTAGTGATTAATATTTACATCATTCTGTACAAAATAATAAAATCTAATGAAAGGAATATTCTTTACTAACTATAAAGAAAATCATGTATAAAATTTCTGCTTGTTGTTACCATCATGTCCTAGAAGTGTTCTAAAAGCTTCTTTGTCTGGGCGGCTAAGGCCAGAGCAGGAACAAATGGGTTACAGCAGTGTTTCTGTTATGGGAAACTTGCTGCCATCGCTATGCTCTAGAATGTTCAAGAACACTGGGCGGCTAAGGCCAGTGCAGGAACAAATGGGCTTCAGATAAAAACACTTGTTTTTATTCTCAAGATTACCCTCAGGTCCTAGAAGTAGCCTATAAGATTCTTTGCTTGGGGCGTTTAAACCAACTTCAGGCTGATATGGGTTAAGAACTTATGAGGTTTCAAAATGGAGAGTTCATTCCAAGCTTTGTTCCAAACATTAGCTTGGCTCTTCTCTGATACCGAATCCAAAGTCTGAAACAAGAGAAGTACAATAAAAGGATAATCAGATAAAACCTCAAATGTATTTATATTTCCAAAAGAAATGCCCATATGTATTGGGAGAAGAGGTAATACTTTATACATTGTCTTTATAGTAAGACAGTCAATGATAGGTATTAGGCTATTGACAAAATCAGTTAAAGTGCTACCACGTAATAATCCCAGCCCATCAGAGCCTTCCCTCCCCAACAGACACACACAGAATACAATGAACTACTTACTTTAGCTTTTAGGCTATTAGCAATGACAGGTCTCGAGCTGAGAAGTAATAGTTAATAGCCAAGCCAGCCCCCACCCTTACTACCACCACCACACAAACACGCACACACAAAATACACACTGACACACATAGTTATAAATAGCATACTTGATATATCGTCTTTTGAGTAGCTCGGTTATTGCTAGCGAGGCTAGTGGCCATGTCAACACTAGGGCTATTACGTAAGAGGGTACATCTCTCAGGGTATAATTAGATCCGTATGAACGAGTCCAGAACATCTGTGAAGCCAGAAAGAACACGAGCTGTAGGCAGATACTGTAAACGTAATGGAAGAAAAGAGTTAGTCTAGCCGCAGGCCGTTCATGCAGGTTCCAAAAAGGCCACCACAGGAAACTCGAGATTAAAGGAGTAATTTAGTGAATGTTTTCTTACGCTATGAGAACAGAGTAACCGATAAACCTTTGTTTCCGTTCATGTTTATGGAGTGCTTTAGTGAGTGGTTTACTTACACCATGAGACCGGCGAAGAGTTTAAACCTTTGCTTTCGCTCATGTTTAAGGGGTGGTTTAGTGAGTGTTTTTTTACATTATGAAAACAGATAAAACCCATGAACCTTTGCTTTCATTCATGTTTATGGAGTGCTTTAGTGAGTGTAACTTAAACTATGAGAACGGATAAGACCCTCGAACCTTTGCTTTCGTTCATGTTTATGGAGTGGTTTAGTAAGTATGTGAATGGAGAAAGCCCATGAACCTTTGCTTTCGTTCACGTTTATGGATGAGTGGTTAAGTGAGTGTTTACTTACACTATGAGAACGGAGAAGAGCCATGGCCTGCTCTTGAGAGGGGATCCTTTCCATAGCAATCGCAGACGATGTACAAAGCTAGCAGATGTAATAGCTGCGACGAACAAAGTGTTATCAGTACAGAATATTATCCTACCTGCTTCCTTTAATAGCTTAGCATTGTGTAGCATAGAGAAAGACACAGTGGTATAGAGTAGCCCAGCACGGCTCAATACAGAACCATGGAGACGCCAATAAATGAAGAAAGTGGGTCGAGTTACGACCTCCAGCGATACCAAATTTCACCCTAGCACAGATACAGCAATAACATCTTGGGTTAATAACAGTTGGGTTTGGAAAGACAAGGCCCAAGGCAGACAAAAACTGCCAGATAACAAAATGAATAGTTCTCATTTTTATCAGTAATTCATTGTTAAAAAAAAAAAGAAACCATAGAGACCAAAAAACAAGAAACTCTAAAAATTTCAATTCATATATGAGGATGCTTTTTTTGCACAACGCAAACCATTTGCCCAAAAAAGTGTTATTAATGGACAACTTCAAGACAAGGTACCATCATGCAATTCATCCCATATGGGAGAGATATTATTTGAAGAAATTCCGAAATATCAATCTGAAAACAATTATATACGTTATCACCAGTTTCAATCGAAAATAACGCAATAGCATTTTAAAATCAGCCGAATGAAATGGATGCCGTCCCACACTCAAATTTGGTAAGATAGCGGCTGATTCAAACCTCGCGGTTTCCAGCAATTCAATTTTTTTTCTTTGCTGTTTTTAACATATTGTTTTAATATCCAGTTTCACACTTTTTTCACACGCGTTTTACAATTCACCTAGGAAACTTTAATAAACTTTAATCAACAAATCAATCTAAACAAGCTGATATAAAGAACATCTGCATTAATTATAGTATAATTTCTTTCATGCCAAAATTAAATAAATTTATTTTTGGATCATGATTATGTGTGAATGAAAGGATAACCAATTGTCGTCCAGTTCACTTTGTTGGATATTGGCACTGCAATATCACTAGAATATATATACATAGGACCTCCATATTCACTACAATCATTAGCAACGCCATTTTTTTATCTTACACTCTATCCAGCTAAATTATCTTCTCATTGTTTCGTAAGGACTCTCTTTAAGCGATGACCAAGATATAGGTGTCACAAAATCTACAGAACACGAATTGAAGTTCACTTGGCTTGAAAGAGTTGTTTCAAACAGAGGAACATTTCACCCTTCAGTGATTTTCTACCGGGATTGGAATTTGCACTTGAATAAACAAGAACGCCCTTTCCAGATGCTGAACGCGTCAGTACAATACAGCCTGAATATGACAATGTGCAACGCTACACTTTTCTGTATCAACAAGACTTCTCAGAGTCAAACTAATGATTTTATCAGTCAGGACAAGGAGCCTTTGCTTTTACTAGTAGGCAAATTTCTTGTTCTCATTACCGGTATTCTCCTCAACCTTACAACAATCATTTTACTGGTCACCAAGAGGGTCCCAAGAAAGACTACAAATCTGTTTGTACTCAACATAGCCGTTGCCGACTTTCTATTTCTTCTTCTTCGCTCAAAAGGCATCATTAACTATTTCTCAATGCGCCAACCACGGACACTTTGCGCTTTCCATATTGGAAGGGAGGCAGGAATTGCCTTCGCCTTTATGAATCAAACTTGCCCATGGGTGTCGTTAGTGACTTTGTTCATCAGTTCGGTTGAGCGGTTGAGGGCGGTGTCATCCTTAGTACAGTTATCACCGATGTCACATCGAGGACTCGCCGCATTAATCGCGTCCTCATGGATTGCATCTGCTATGGTAGAAGGCGCAATAATTGTGGGAATGAAACATAAGAAAACGCCAAGATTCACGTATGCCATCCCCACCATCTACTCCATGTGCGTATTCACCATCGCGGGCGTCAACATCGCAATCACGCGCAGACTTCTCCGTTCCGAGGCTTCCATTAATCTCCCGGATGCACAGCGAGAGAGGCGATTAAGGGTGTTCCGTAACGTGATTCGCATGGTGCTTAGCTCTCTTCTGCTCTACACGATATGCGTAACACCATACAACTTGTTTGTCTCCGTTAAACTGATAGTTGGAGAGGAGTCCTTAAGTTACGCTACCTACGCTCCAGGTTTGATGATATTTGTGTTTTCTATTAACGCTTTTTTGGCCCGTTGTTGTATTTGACAATGTTGGACGACTTTCGCAGAGCGCTTCGCAAAGTTTTCTACAAGCAGACACGCGTGGACACAAGTCTTTCTTAAGATGATCGATGCCCGCAGAGTCGGAGCCATAAAAGTTGAGAGAATGTGAAGTCCGGCTAGCCCTCACCCTGAACTCGTTCGATAATGGAGCTCATCCCATTAAATTGTTGTGCAAAGAATAAAGAATAATAATCTGAGTTGCTAATACTTGTTACTCACCAAAAAACAGAACAAGGAAGAAAGCGTTGATGTCTTGCGCGAGGGAGAGCGCCTGCCTGTTGGACCTGCCCAGACCATTCCAGGGTTCGGTCGTGTTCCTAGAAGAATAGAGAAGAATAGAGAAGAATAGAAGGAATTAGAATTATTGACAGGAAGTCTGACCAACACTTACAGTGTAAAGGCCAATTTAGTATAATTTAATCGTATGCGACCTGCCCACGACGAAGCCCTGAATTACACACTACGATTTCCATTGACGAGCATAATAGCGGGGTCATGGGCTAATTTAAACTACACGGCTCGAGCTGTAGAGCTTTCGCGGGCAAGTCGCATACGGCTAAACCGTGCTGCCTAAATCAGCCTTTACTCAAACTGTAAACACTGAAAATATGTGTGAAACGTTTATTGCCTTATACTGGGAAACCATAACCGATATTTCAGACGCAAGCAGCAACAAAATCCAGCAAATATTGCTGGCGAAGTCTCGCCCGACTGACCACGAAGAAAATACTGGCGAACAATTTTTCAGCAACATGGTAAAAAAAGCAAAATGCAAAGCGACTCGCCAGCAATGCAGGTGCTCTTTGCATGAAGCTTGTTGAATCTTGTTTCCGTTTGACGGTTTGGATATGTAGGGAGATAATGGTCGGAGTAAACATTCCAAATGCTACCATTTGTACCTGTGACGCTTCCAGAAGGTTTTCTCTTACTCTTAATATCGAGCATTCATGAAAGCGTCATAACAAATTAAAATAATCTGTTTAATTATTTTTAAACAAATAATTTCTGTACATATCTTGTGCAGTTAACGTTTTCTCAAATAAGGCTGTGCTAAGCCCTCAAGCACCTCTAGAAAATTGTTTTGCATAGACTCAAACTCATCGTAAAGTTGTATTTGTTGATCTTTAACCCAAGCTTGCAACAGTTTACTTGCAGCGGGCCGGCTGAAACAACCGAAATAAGGCAAAATAATCTATTAGAATCCGCGCTATTTAAAGCCGCATTGTCACCAGTTTACTTCCGGAGGTCCGACGGAAACCTCAACCGTTAAAAGACAAAATAATCTATTATATTCCGAGATATATAACACGCCATCCGTTCTATATTATCAACCACAACCTCAAAGAAACTTCCAATAGACACACTACTTACAATATTTTGAAATATTTTTCGCGTTTTCCGTTTAAAATAATCGGAGGTTGTTACGTAATCGACCGGAAGTAAACTGGTGACAGTGCGGCTTTAAATTTCTTCGTATAAAGAAACTCGCAAATATCATTGGTTTACCATAGATTTGTGGTGGCCGAGTTTGTGTTGGTGGCGAGTGAACTCATACCAACCCACCTGTACCATAGCATATAAAGTTACATGTAAACTCGTCAACACCATTGGTTTTTTCGCCACCGATGATGGGGATGGCTTGATAGATTGTGTGCGAGTTTGTTTTGGTGGCGAGTTGCCTAATACCAACTCACCTATAGCCTAGCAGATAGTGACAGGAATAGAAGTGACGTGTGCAGAATCCACGGAGAGTCAGAGGAAAGAGTACGACGCACACAAATACACAGGTCGGGAGAAATCCAAGTGAAAAGTGCAGGCAAAACGGGTTCGCTATACCCTGAAAAAATGAAAAAGATAAATGTTATTTCCAAGATTACATTAAAAAAAGGCCAATCACGCCACCATTTTACGCTCCCGCACAATACAGACTCACTCAAAGAATCCATTTCCATTAGCCCATTCAAACAAGTGACTGTTATGCTTTCAACAAAATATCGTTAATAAGGTATTAAACTTCAATCATGGGTGGTTATTTTGAAGTTCTTGTAAATAAAACGATATCTTTTTAATCGAAAACAACTATAAAGGAGTTGTTGATCGCCATTCTTTAAATAAAATATCGGCTGCCCAAGGGAACTTCATTGTCTAGAAGCGTCTTCGAATCTGGCGATACTTAATAAAGTGCCGTAAAATCGCGGTTTGTAAGCGCCCTGGACGAGTTAAACTTAAAATTAACCTTAAAGGGGCAGCCTCATGGTACTGCGCATGTCTGGAGTCAGTGATTATTGTAGGCTTTCAATTGTCTACAAACAGTTGAACTTTAAGCTGTCAATGCCTTGTTAAAATAATATGCAATATTTTATTAAAAACTATGTTTATTTAAAGTTTGTGGTCATTTCCTTACCTTTGAATTTAAGTCTCCCACATGTACCAAAGGCTCATAGGTCAATATTAGAATTTGACAAATATCCATTGTGTCCGGGCCGGAGAGCTATTGCAAAGCTCTAACCATGACACTGCCCCTTTAAGGAGCTCTAGTCTGCTACACTTTTGTTTTTGTTTCATTCCATATTTTAAGACAAACTGTTTAAAATATATAGAAATAACTCTTTAAAAATAAAGCTTTACACTTCATTAAATTGAATAACAAATACCACAATAGCTTCACCGAATAAGCCGATGGAAATGGATGCTTTTTCACACTTAATATTTTGCTGGGATGACAAAATGGCGACCAAGAGAAATTTGCTGTGTACCTCGAATGTCTTGTCATTGCGTCCAGTCATCATTGACATAAGTCCTTTCTCAGCTCGGGCTCCAATCAACGACAGCCCCAGGAGGGGTACTATGAGGCAGGTTAGCCAAAGCAAATGCAAACCCGTGAGGGGAGGGGGTAGAAGCAAACATTGAGCCAGGAAGTTGATACAGACGAGAAGAAGATAACATGCGAGAATGAACGCGAAGCACGTGCGAAAACCAAAGCACAGTCGGCGAGCCTGAAAATGAGCAAAAGCTGATGGTAAATTTGATGGTGTTCACTATCGTAGTAGTAGGGAATTTTAACTATTAACTTGTTTTTGTAGCACCCAATAGTATATAAAAAAATATATTGACAAGCCTAGTATCTCATTTCTAACATAGCGAACAAGAATGGTCTAGTTTTCAGCGCACACGTTCGCGTTCTCAATAGACAGTGAAACTCGGAGTTCTCAGGCTAAGTTCAAATGTCGTATTATCCGTGAGCTGTATTCAATGTAAATGCATTTAAATGAAGATGAAAGAATCGACTTGATTCATTTGCATGTATTTCATTGAATACGGCTCATGAATAATACGACGTTTAAACTCCGAGTTTCATGGTCTATCGAGGACGGGAACGTGTGCGCTGAAAACTAGACCACCCTTGTTCGCTATGTTAGAAATGAGATACCAGGCTTGTCAATAGTGGTGCACAGGTGCACACTAGTGCACTCTTATGTTCATATGTTCAAGTGTGAATTGTTCGACATTTTGACATAAGCCCAACTTAACAACGACAAGGACATAACGATTTAAGAGAAAAAAAAACAAGTTTTTTTCTTTTATGTCATTATGTCCATGCCGTTATATCGGCCTTAAAAGAGTGCGAGCGCCTATGTTGTTGTGTCATGTCACTATTGTGCACTAGGCATTGAGAAAGACTATCCTCTAGTCTAACGTTGTAGTTTGAAGGAAAACGGCTGAAATGTATCAGACAAAATCCATTTCCCTGCACGTTTTACGTCTGGCTCTTTGAATTCTCAATTGTGGCGCCGTTGGGTGTCACGTTTAAAAGTTGGTTTAAAAAAGAGTTCTTAATAACACCTCTTTTCACGAAAGTTGCAAACTTATCCTAACTTTGTCTTCAACGGGTGCATTTTTGTTTTTGTTTGTTCTATTGGTATCACAGGTGGCCGAGTGTAATAGGGTGTCAGCGTATGGGGCCTCTCACCACAGGTGGCCCGGTGTGATAGCGTGTCAGCGTATGGGGCCTCTAACCACAGGTAGCCCAGTGTGATAGGGTGTCAGCGTATGGGGCCTCTAACCACAGGTAGCCCAGTGTGATAGGGTGTCAGCGTATGGGGCCTCTAACCACAGGTAGCCCAGTGTGATAGGGTGTCAGCGTATGGGGCCTCTCACCCCAGGTGGCCCGGTGTGATAGGGTGTCAGCGTATGGGGCCTCTAACCACAGGTAGCCCAGTGTGGTAGGGTGTCAGCGTATGGGCCTCTAACCACAGGTAGCCCAGTGTGATAGGGTGTCAGCGTATGGGGCCTCTCACCCCAGGTGGCCCGGTGTGATAGGGTGTCAGCGTATGGGGCCTCTAACCACAGGTGGCCCAGTGTGATAGGGTGTCAGCGTATGGGGCCTCTAACCACAGGTAGCCCAGTGTGATAGGGTGTCAGCGTATGGGGCCTCTCACCACAGGTGGCCCAGTGTGAAAGGGTGTCAGCGTATGGGGCCCTTCACCTCCACTGAAAAGGGTTAAAGCCGCATTGTCACCAGTTTACTTCCGGAGGTCCGTCGTAAACCTCAACCGTTAAAAGACAAAAGAATCTATTAGAATCCCCGCTATAAAACGGGCCATCCGCTCTAAATTATCAGTCAAATCCTCGAAGAAACTTCCAAAAGACACACAGCTTTTAGAGATTGTTAAGTATTCGACCGGAAGTAAACTGGTGACAATGCGGCTTTAAATGCCCGTTCGAGACATGATAACTATCTTTCTGTTTCTCGAACCTTAATTTGATTGGTGCACGTAATGTAAGCTTGTTGAGCTTGTGTTCCTCAGCTCCCGGATGGGACATTCTCAATGCGTATTTAAACTGTGAAACGGCTTAGAACTTAATATTTGTTCTTTTTTCTCTCTTCTTTTTTATTCCATGAAAAGAGCCGAATAAGCCATTTTCACTACGGGCCTATGCTCTTGTTTTACGGACGTGCGCTCAATAAAGGATTGCATACACGACGCATAAACAAGCCGATAGTTTACCTCTTTCAGAAGGGTCTTGAATTTAAAGTTCATGTCCCGATGAAATGCAAGCGCACACGGCAGAGAGTTCAACAGAGCGCTCAGCGCCAAGGGGGAGAGATCTGTGGGCGAGAAATATCCATGCTTACGAATGCAGTCATAGTCAGGTGAGCAGTATCTATAGGGGAGGGGTATCCACTATTATTCCTTTCATTAACAGGCGCGTACCCAGGGTTGGCTGAGGGGGGGGGAGGGGTACACAGTCATAGATGTCATATGGAAAACGCATAGTATTTGAAGATTCCTTCAAATAAGGAATGACCCACTTTTTGGCCGCCAAGGGGGGGGGGGACACATACTGTACGCATAGAGCAAAGCAAATATGATTTCCAAGCACACAGAGTACGTATCATCCGGGTAACTACAGAGGTGTGCAGCAAACTAGATCCTTCATACAGCACAGGGCACCCACAAATCCAGGTAGCATACCATTATCTGGGTATAAATATAAATCATAGCTCGCCGCTTTGTTACAGTCGCAACCAACTCAGTACTAGCTACTAGGCATCCAGGCCTGTTTTGTATTCGATTCTGCATTTTCGATAACATAAGGATGAATCAGTAGTTATCGATATTGTTAAAATAAGCAGGACGACATGCTGTCTTCAATGCCCACACAGGGAGCCCAACAGTACAACACAGGGTACCCAATCATCTAGGTTGCATACCATTATCTAGGTCTGAAGAAGACTCGTCGTCGCTCGCTGCCTTGTTGTCCATTATCTTGTTACAGGCCAACTGTGGGGTCCCTGAGCGGAAATCTTTGGGTAAACCCTTGAGGCAAAGTTGCGGAAACATCGGCTCAATCGTCAAACTGGAGGGAAAAAAAACAATAAACCAGGAAGTTATTTAGCTATTTATCTGATTACTATATGTTTCCAGACCGACTTGCTATGAACGTTTTGCATGGTGAAATTTAGTAAGCCCTGGTTGTTTGCTTTAATTAGGCGTCTAACAGAGGCGGATAGAAACCGCCTAATTAGAAGGATTAGCTGATATCCGCCTGTAATAAGACGCCAGTCTTATTTCTCTGTTAGTACAATTTTTAAAAAAGATTACCTGATGTCCGCCCGTAAAAATACGCCAGTCTTATTTCTCTGTTAGTACAATGGTTAGAGAAATTCACCTGATATCCGCCTGCAAGAAGACGCTACTCTTATTTCTTTGTTAGTACAATTTTTTAGGGATTTACCTGATATCCGCCGGCAAGAAGACGCTACTCTTATTTCTCTGTTAGTAAAATGTTTAGAGAGATTACCTGATGTCCGCCTGTAAGAAGACGCCAGTGTTGTCGACGTTAAATGAGCTTCCAGCGCAGCACACCACTTCACCGTGTTCTTGCATTATGGCGACCATCTCTTGCACCGCTAAATGCCAAACGATGAAAAAACACTTAACACTTCAAGTCCTGGTACGTAAATAATAAAGAATTTCCCTGTTGGTGCTGAGGAACACAAATTTCCAGTAAGCGCACATACGTTCCGAAGGAGAAATTACTCCCCATGTCACGACCAGGAATCCGGCCCGTTTCAAGCACATTGAACCATTTTACGAACATCAAGAGGTGGCAGAAGCTCATTGGTAGGATATTTGTTGCCTTTGATAGCCCAGGGGTGGATCTAAGGGAACAGTTTTGGAAGTTGCAACCGCCAAAACGAAGAACTGGTTATACTGGTAGACTGGTTATACCAGTGTGATTTTGTGTTGCACCCTCACCCCTCCCCGGAAGACTCATGAGCCCCCCTGTAGCCCCACCCCCCCTGAAAAGATCCTGAATCCCCCAGTAGCCCCACCCCTCCCTGAAGGTTTCCTGAATCCCCCTGTAGCCCCACCCCCCCGAAAGGTTCCTGTGTCCCCCTGTAGCCCCACCCCCCCTGAACGGATCCTAAACCCCCCTGTAGCCCCATCCCTCCCTGAGAGGTCCCTGGGCCCCCTCTAACCCTTACCTTTAGGTGTGCTGTCCGTGAATAGAGGCACCAGCAAGGGCACATTGTCGACGTTTTGGAGATGTGGACGGATGTTGTGGACTCCTCGGGGAAGTTT
This sequence comes from Nematostella vectensis, assembly GCF_932526225.1. NCBI lineage: Eukaryota > Metazoa > Cnidaria > Anthozoa > Actiniaria > Edwardsiidae > Nematostella > Nematostella vectensis. The sequence goes on along the minus strand of NC_064045.1, from coordinate 6,772,333 downwards.
AGCCTAAAATTGTATAAATAATATTCACCAACATAACCAAGTGAACAAGATAAGCAAACAGTGTTCTGACGGAAAGGGCTGGAGCTTGTTATAAGTTTGTCATGTGAAATATACTATTTTCTGTACTACAACTGCTGACTAGGACTTATTAACACCGGGATCCCGATGATCTGGGCAAGCTTACCCGGTTGTAGAAGAAGGAGTAGTCGTGGGGTACTGAGTTATGACTGCTAAGTAGGGTCGCACGCTCACCCTCGTCACCAGTCTCTACGTCCAAATGAGCTTCTTGTGAATCTTCTACTACAATAAAGTGTATGAATTATTTAAAATGAGAAACTAAAGCAGGCCAATGTTTTGTATCATACCAAACGTAAAAAATACAATAAGACAAATAATTAATCGAAAAAGTTTTGCGAATTTGTAGAAATTTATATTTGATATAAAAATCGGGTTTTAACCCCCAACAAATACGCGATTACAGGAAATGCACCACACATAATTTGATTTTATTTTTGTGGGGTGGAGGGCGGGGGTTTTAGTGAATTGAGAGCCTTTTTTTCCTCTTCAGTAAAGATTTTTTGGTACCTTTTTCATGATGTCGCATTTTGTAGTCAATCCAACTAACATGTTTCTCTTCACCCTCAGTCCCATGCTCTACGGCTGTCGCCTCAGTTGTGTCTGCCTGTGTATTGCCATGGTCCTGGGGCGAGCTATCATCAAGGGAAATGTGACAGTTCCAGCCTGTCTCCAGTCCCATCCGCTCGGCAAAAACCTATTACACATGAAGCAATCTCGTGAGCTCTTCACAATCATAAATTGGACGTGTTACAGACCAACAGGGTTGTTTGATAAAAAATTATTTGAGCAAACAGCTATGCCTTTTGGATCCTATGGGATACCATGGTCTGTTGTGTAGATGAGCATTAATATGAAGATTTAATACTCAGACCAACAGGGCTTTGTTTAATCCGGTGCACTATTTCTTACCTATCCCATCTAAATCCTGGAATAGCAGACCACTTTACCCAACTCTCAATTGTTGAAATAACCTCACCCCATCTTGAAATACCTCTTTTCACGGCCATCGCACCTTCACCTGGAATAACCCTCTGTAATTTCTCAACGTAACCTTATCAATATGACAACTTAAACCAACAACTAAAACCTCTCCCTTGCATCTCCTCTCATCTCCAAGTAACCCTCTCCATACAAGCATAATAATTACCCAACAACTGAAACCTCTACCTTACCTCTCCTCTCATCTCCATCTAACTCTACATACGAACCGAATAATCCCCCAAAGACAGAAAACTCTCCCTCGCCCCCTCTGCTATGCTCACCTATCTCTCCCCATATGAGCTAAACAATCCCCGAACAACCGAAACCTTTCCTTCGCCCCTCAAGTTATCCTTACCAAACCCACTACATACGGGCTTAACCTTACCTTCCACCGTCTTGACCTATTAAATACCTCCCATACCTGACCAATCTCTCCTCCCTCTCGACCAAACCCTCTAATTCTACTCCTGATCTAACCCTGCTCCATTCGGCCAAACACTCTTACCCTACTCTTAAGCTCATCCTCAGCGGAGAAATGTACAAAGCGGATCCCAGCCTTGTTGAGATCTTCCACAAGGGGAATGATGTCCTGAAAATAGCAAGGAATTGTTACAAGGGGAATGATGTCCTAGTGGTTAGCAGATAATTGTTGCAAGGGGAATGATATCATTGTGATGAGTAGATCATTGTTACAAAGGGAATGATTTCCTAGTGATGAACAGATAATTGTATCAAAGGTAATGCTTTCCTAGTGGTGAGCAGATAATTGTTACAAAGGTAATGCTTTCCTACATGTTAGCAGATAATTGTTGCAAGGGGAATGATTTCCTAGTGATGAACAGATAATTATTATCCACATGCATTCACTGGTTTAAAAAAGGAGTTGTTCATATAACTATCTGTGTTGCCAATGTGGCTTCGTTTATTTTACCTTTTTTGCTTGATACTGCAGAGTTACCATTCCTATGAACACCTGGCCTCCAAGGATTCTTCATTCAGACAAAGAGAATATGCAATAAAAATCATTAATTTATATTTGCATCATATATATTCATTAATGAGGGTTTACATTGGGGATGCTCGAAAAATTCAGGATAAAAATACAGGATTTTCATGACTATTTTGCATCAGTAAAATTTTTTTTTTTAAACTATAATGTCTGATGATACACGCTTCATTATCTTGGTATACTTTTGGCTATGTCTGTCATGCAGTGTTACTAGTAATGATATACCTGTGCTATCTTAGTATACATGTGCTATCTTGGAATACATGCTGTATCTTGGAATACCCTTTATATTGGTATACCTTTGTTATCCTGGTAAACCTGTGTTATCTTGGCATACCTGTGTTATCTTGGTATACCTGTGTTATCTTGGTAAACCTGTGTTATCTTGGTATACCTGTGTTATCTTGGTATACCTGTGTTATCTTGGTAAAGCTGTGTTATCTTGGTAAACCTGTGTTATCTTGGTATACCTGTGTTATCTTGGTAAACCTGTGTTATCATGGTATACCTGTGGTAGCTGTCCGTGTCCGTCACAAGATGTAGTTGATCGAGTAGAGCGTCCACCTTTGTGTTGTCCTCAAAGCTCAGGTCCTTTGCACTCTGATGAGGAGAAAATGCTAAGAATGTAAAGACAGTAGTCATGCTAAACAATTTAATCAGAATTCAACTTCAATAACCGCCATAGGAAATGTCCTCAAATGATGGTTGAATGAGCACTGGAAATCGGTAGCTGGATAGGTTTGGACGCAATTGAATTTGTTTAGAAATTTTATTCATGTCTATTGAGTATAGCATCCTTAAACAAGCTTTTATGCTAGTATCATTTGGATACAATTACATAAAATTATGCAAAAAATAATATAAATTTGCATTGCTCCTCTTCACTTTGTGGCAGAAAAAGTTATCGCTTTACTCACAAATGAAATCCCAGTATCTTCTTCATAGACATCCTCTTCACCATCCAATGACATTTCAGACACGCTGTAAAGAGATCTTAAAATAAGTGCTTGTATAGATTATAAAAAAAACCCGTGGAAATGAAACCGCCAACATCATTTGTTTATGAATAGCTTATAATGATGCGATGTAATTCACCATCAATATCCTTGTCTTGCGGCACCGTGAGCAATGCAATTCAAGGAATGCTGGTTTTATGTTTGTATTGTTTGCAAGGGGAAGGGGCTAATTGCGAGCACTCCAAAAGCGCAAATGATAGAAGAGATTAGGATTCCCGCTTTTATCAGTACAAGTCTTCGCTGTAAACTATCGATAGAACAAACTTTAGAGAGCGAAATTTCAGTGATTTCAGTAAAGTAGAAATTTTCCAATTCAGTTTTCAATCATCATAAATGTCAAAGGCCACTTTACCACAGATAAGCATATCGATGGTTGTTTACCATTTAATCAGAAATTCCGGAATGAGATCCCAGTTTTTTTCAAGGATGCCATAATGGTAAGTAAAAGTTTCGTATATTCCAGAATTTCCGGGGTGACTTATGTACCATTTGCTTCTGTACCCTGACCCTTTTGGGGTCCTGGGGAATAGTGGTCGATGAGGGCCTCGGTCAATTATTCTACGCAAAACTTTCCGGAATTTCTGGTATCCCAGATCAAAGTGGACTACTTCTTAAGCAATTCCACATTTTCCTGAAATTTTCCAGTGGGAGGAATCTGTACCATTTACAAAATAATCAGAAGTACCGGAATGTCCGATTAAATGGTAAACAACCCATATTTCCACTTTACACACACTATCCAGGTACCAACCCAGGATTTGCTGAAGAGTGCGCAGTCATAGGTATCGTATAATAAAGGGTAGTATTTGAAGATCCCTCTATAAGAAATGCCACAATCTTTGGCGGCAAAGGGGCCTGCTAATACCTGAGCCTGCAGCCCATCCATCTTCCCTATCTCCCTTCATTCATGTGAACTGTGGCAGCCAATAAGCCTATAGTAGTTCGGATAAGACCCCGTATGTTTGTAAATTCAGAGCAGTTCATCCCATGGCTGTAATTCTAAATAAACTCGACCACGTTCCTCTTCATTCCTCCTCCATTTCCTTCAGTTTAACAAGAGAGTTTAATGTTCTTATCCCAAGGTAGCAGCTTCGTCTGCTTTCTAACTTCTTTTTAACCGTCCCTGACGAACCTTTCTCCTTCGCTCTCACTGCACGATATCCACTGGAAAATGGGGGGAATCCGGAAAAACGCGTCAGACGTGCAATGTGGGACCTGTAGACAAAAATAGCAATCCAATCATATTATACCTCTATTTTCAATTTCTTGACTTTTTCTTGTGAACATCTATAAAACCGTCAACCTCTTTGAAGCGACCACTTTACACTGTCTCCAGGGCGGCCGCTTAATAGAGATACATTCATCCATTAGACCAAGGGAGATTAGTTATTTGGTTAATTTGGTTATCCGGCATGATTTTGACTTTTTTTTAGCTTCCCGAATACCACCCTTCAATAATGCAGGTGCCTCTTTAAGATTTAACATTTATTACGTACCTCGCTGACTGGACGATACGAAAAGGCGATGCAATAAGAGGACATACTGTTACGCTGGTAGAAATCCAACACTTTCCGACTACAAGAAAGAACGGAAGGGGATAAGTCACATCAGGAGCACCTCAGAGAGAAAAGTGCTATATAAAAAAAAGGGCTTTGCTTTGGTAGTCAACAAGTTATGGCTTACCAGGCCCGTAGCCAGGGGGGGGGGGGGGGGGTTCGGACGAGCCCCCACCCCCCCACCCGGCTTGAAGGTCCGCTCAGAGCAAACAAAAATATATAACGTTTGGCTGGAGATGTACCGCGCACATCAATATGTCTTTAAAATAGCTATAAAAATATTTTTATAACAATTATCTTTATTATTATCGCTATATGTTAAAAAGTACCCTATTAATAACATTTTAGATTGATTGCCTAATGTTATAAGGCGAGGAGAGGGGTATACCGGAAATTTGGTCCTCTAAAATGGAAAAACGAAGCAACCCCCCCAAAATCCTGGCTACGGGCATGCTTGCACTTAGAACTTTATAAAGATCTTATTTGTCTTGTGGCCAGTTAGGGCGGTAAAAGAGCTAATCGGTTCTTAACGCAAATGGATGAAGTATACAATTTTACCTTCTTATAATAGATAACAAAGAACGTCATCAAATAACAACTACAACTCTAACTCCGAAAACTTGAGCTCAAACCCTTGCTCTCTTTCTTCAGCCGCGAAAGTCACACAGGAAAGATAGTTCTGCCTCGTTTGGGAGCGCTTCTTGACACAACAAACCCTAAATAAAATTGCCCATCAATCAACCCACCGATCATGCGCTGTGATAGGGCACAAATTGGTGCCATCCCAGAAATCTGAGCAGGTGTCGATTACAACGTCTGCAGTCCCTTGGGTCAGCAGTTGGTGTGCTCCTGTCGGAGAGACATGCGCATGAAAAGTTTCAGACTGTGCAAGTTTGTACTGCTAAAAAAGTGGAACCAGGCCAAAAAAAATCCTTGTAAAGTACTACTAGTAGCAGCAGTACTATATATCTGTTTTAAGTAAGTAACTTAAAAGTGTGATACACTTAAAAACTTGTGATCCTAAAAAAAATGATTTAAAACGATATAAATAAGCAGCAACAAAATGATTATGATATTAGTGATTAATACGAAAAGCCCACTACTCCCCCCTCTCCCGTCTAAGGATTGAGATGATAATCCCAAAAGTTGACAGCTGTCAATCTTGAAGTTCTCCCTTCGTCAAGTTCACGAAAATATATAGGCACAGTGAAGTTGACACCACCAAACCAAGTCAAGCTCCAAAGAAAGGTATGTCCGCGGCGCCGGAAGAATCAGGAACAAGTGAATGTAACGAATTAGCTCACCCGTATAGGACTCCTTGACAAGAACAGACGTCATACTCGGCACAGGCCTTTCTTTGCACACGGCCAAGTACGACGAGGTCTGGAGCGAGAAGTTTGCCGCTGGAACCTGAAAAAAATGTATTCTTTATAAAAATTATTTTAATGACGTAAAAAAATTGATTTTTGCTACTGCGATTTCGAGTATGATTTCGAGTGACAAAATACCTTTCGGCTTCCCGTTTTAACGTTTTCGTTAAAATTCAAAACTTGATTGACGGGACTCAGAATCAGAGTTCTCAGAATACGGAGTCTCAAAACCGCAGTAGAACTTCTGAAGATTAAAGGGGCAGTGTCATGGTAAAAGCTTTGCAATAGCTCTCCGGCCAGGACACAATGAATTTCAGTCAAATTCTCATATTGACTTATGAGCCTTTGATACATGTGGGAGACTTAAATTTAAAGAAAATGATCACAAACTGTCAATAAACGTAGTTTTCAATAAAATATTGCATATTATTTTAACAAGGCATTGACAAGACATGAACTTTAAAAAGTTCAACTGTTTGTAGAAAATTAAAAGCCTACAATAAACACTGACTCCAGACATGCGCAGTACCATAACGCTCCTCCTTTGAGCAAGAGATTAAGCACCAGATTAATAATCCCATAAAGTTACTTCTTTAATTCTCAAGGATTTTTAATAAGTAAAAAAGCCGGTTAAAATTACTGCTCGACAACCCAGGAAAAACAGCAAAGGTTAGTAGCAGCGTGCTTGAAATACAGTGAAATTAGAGGTCTTCCGCTAGCAGTGCGAAATGCAGTGAAATCCGAGGTCTTCTGCTAGCAGAGTATAAAGTTAAATCCGAGGGCTTCTGCTAGCAGAGTATAAAGTTAAATCCGAGGTCTTCTGCTAGCAGAGTATAAAGTTAAATCCGAGGGCTTCTGCTAGCAGAGTATAAAGTTAAATCCGAGGTCTTCTGCTAGCAGAGTATAAAGTTAAATCCGAAGTCTTCTGCTAGCAGAGTATAAAGTTAAATCCGAGGGCTTCTGCTAGCAGAGTATAAAGTTAAATCCGAGGGTTTCTGCTAGCAGAGTATAAAGTTAAATCCGAGGGCTTCTGCTAGCAGAGTATAAAGTTAAATCCGAGGGCTTCTGCTAGCAGAGTATAAAGTTAAATCCGAGGTCTTCTGCTAGCAGAGTATAAAGTTAAATCCGAGGTCTTCTGCTAGCAGAGTATAAAGTTAAATCCGAGGGCTTCTGCTAGCAGAGTATAAAGTTAAATCCGAGGGCTTCTGCTAGCAGAGTATAAAGTTAAATCCGAGGTCTTCTGCTAGCAGAGTATAAAGTTAAATCCGAGGTCTTCTGCTAGCAGAGTATAAAGTTAAATCCGAGGTCTTCTGCTAGCAGAGTATAAAGTTAAATCCGAGGTCTTCTGCTAGCAGAGTATAAAGTTAAATCCGAGGGCTTCTGCTAGCAGGGTATAAAGTTAAATCCGAGGGCTTCTGCTAGCAGAGTATAAAGTTAAATCCAAGGGCTTCTGCTAGCAGAGTATAAAGTTAAATCCGAGGTCTTCTGCTAGCAGAGTATAAAGTTAAATCCGAGGGCTTCTGCTAGCAGAGTATAAAGTTAAATCCGAGGTCTTCTGCTAGCAGAGTATAAAGTTAAATCCGAGGGCTTCTGCTAGCAGAGTATAAAGTTAAATCCGAGGTCTTCTGCTAGCAGAGTATAAAGTTAAATCCGAGGGCTTCTGCTAGCAGAGTATAAAGTTAAATCCAAGGGCTTCTGCTAGCAGAGTATAAAGTTAAATCCGAGGGCTTCTGCTGACAAAGGAAAATATAGTAAAATCCGAGGACCAAGACTCACCAAGACATGAAAAATGAATATCAAATATGAATTGTATTGGAACAGGCTTGTTCCGTTGCACTTGGCTTGTTACTTACAGCTGACGATTGAACAGCAAAGACGTACTGCTCTTTGGAGAAAAAGCTTAGCACCCGATCCATAAATCCGATCTCTTTGGCAAGAAGACACAAACACCTAGAAGGGACGAACAGACTAGTTATGCTGTTGAAGAGTTTCCTGTTAAATAAATAGAATAAAATCATTATTGCGTCCAAGAGCTTAAAAATATCACACCCTTCAACTCCTTAAATCTACGAAAAGCCCCACTCCTAATTCGCGGGCTCTGATCTAAATTTACAAATTCCCAATATATACTGTTAATATTCTATATTAGTCTATAAAACTCGAGAGCCTCGCAAGAAAAAGCGATTTGATTGGTTGAGAAACTCGGGATAAAATGCAATATACACCTCCTAGGAGGTGGATATTTTCCTGCGCCACGAAATCAAGCAAAATGGCGGGTGTAACAGTCGATTTGCAAGTGTTTCCGAAAAGAAAATTGCTCTAAAGCTCGTTTATATACTAAAACAATTATACAATTTCCATTTCGGCGGATAGTGGCTTTAAAAATATCTACCTCGGGCCTTTGGCTCTCAGTAGATATTTCGCCACTACCCACCTGAATGGAAATGGTATAATTGTTAACTATTTTGTTCTATATAAGCACATATTATTCTTGTAAATTTATTATTGTATGTTTATGTGTGTTATTTCAAAACCAAGATTGATTGATTGATTGATTGATTGATTGATTGATTGATTGATTGATTGATTGATCGATAGATCTAAGGATAACTTTCTAAGCAATCAATATTCAAATAAAGCCAAAACAACGCAACTCGGCCACCAGTTATCACAATCTAATTCTAACGGACAATAGCCAATGATAATGCATCGTGAAAGCATAGAATATTTCAATATGGGCACGATACAAGGAAATTTAAAGGTGTGTAAATAGGCTCCAAGCGATTAACGTCACGTGTCAAATGTCCATTATAGCAACAGCACCTTTACAGCAATACATTCTTACCGCCTGTGGCTGGGGACTGGGGCGAGGTTGTATTTGAGTGACAGGTGCCCAGTGCAGTCAGCCAATCGCAAGTTGCGGACTGGGGACGAGCACGGTGAGTTCAGCAAGATATTGAGTCCCTGGAAGAATAACCAGCACAACGAACTCAATGACGACAAATAGTGAGGGAAGAGCGAACGTCAGTCACTCTGTTGCACTAAAACAAGACTTACGAAAGTTTTTCCTGTGCCACCAAGTTCAATTTCAAATTCAAGTTCAAGACTTGCACTGAGAAATCACGTGACTTTTTAGGTAGCAAACTCGCGCGCTCCAGATTTAAGCGGGAAAATATAAACAACAACAACACATCGACAACTGTTATTCAGCGCTCACGTATCAACTATAAGTTTTTTTGTCAGAAAGATATTAATTTCGTTGAGATTTCTTTTTTTTTCGTCGCTCTCCGGCATGACGGGCGCAGCCAATGGTTGTTTTGGCTTCAGTTTGCCACTCAATCGTGACCACACGTGACTTCATACGTGACTTCACAGGTGACTTCATACGTGACTTCTCAGTGCAAGTCGCCTATTCAGCGTTCATCGATGGTTACAGGTGTTTATGTTCTTACCAGTGGTTTAAGAGAGCTCAAATTGTCTTGCCATCTTTTGTCATCAAAGCGTAACCCAAACTGACTCTGAAAACAACGAGGAATAACTTCAGAGGAGTTGAACGTTGAAACGATAATTTGGATAGGAATACCACCATAGAAAAGCGTTTCAGTAGGGGATCTATGGGGAGGATTAGGGGGCTGCCCAGGAAAAGTGTTATGTGCCAAAAAAATGCCAAACAGAAATAGCAACTGAGATAATCGGTGAGAGAGTCTGTGCATCCCCCATATTGTCATTAAGTCAAACACCCCTCGTTTACCCTGCGCTTACCTCTGGGTCGTTGCTGACATTGAGAACTGCTGCTCGGCCTTTAAAATTCTCTGAAAAATAAAGAACGGATGTCAATAGGGGACTTGTGCTAAGAGATCACGTGACTGTTTTGGCGGCAAACTAGCGCGCGCTCAGGCTTTTAGCGGCAAAATAACAGCAACAAAAAGCAACTTATTCAGCGCTTACAAAAAAAGCCAGAAGTCTTTATTCAAAAAGGGTTTAGTTAAAGATTTAATTTTTTCGTTGTTCTCTGGTGTGGCGGGGTTGAAGTCATTTCTGAATTTTTTTTGATTATTTTGTTTTGAATTTGCCACCCAGAAAGGTCACGTGATCTCTTTGCAAGTCCCCCATTGTCTCTTATCGTCTCCATTTCTCCACTTCTCCTAACTTTCTCGCGCATCGGCCACCTCACGAACACTGAGCTTGAGAATACCACGCTCTGCGCCCTCGGTCCTCAACGCCCCTCAATACTCAACACGTTCTGGACCCTGAAGACCACTCCACTTGAGAATACAAAAAAAATCGGCGACCAACCTTTTATTTTGACCCCATCCGGTGCAGCAACCGCATCATCATCATCGTCATCATCATCATCGGATGATGAAGATGACAGGTCGGTCGTCTCCTCTCGGCTCACTTGGCGGCTAATATCGCTCTCCCACGTGGAAGAGCTGGTCTTGCGCCCTCGTGCCTTCTGCTTCTCACTCTTACTGCGCGCCTTCTTGCTTTGTAGGAAGAAGACTTTTTCTACGGAGGGGTTGGGGAGGGAGAGGATACCAACCTTGTCGACGCAGCACCACACCTGCAGCATTATAACACACCTTTGTTATTGTTTTCTTTTATCATTGAAGGGAAACGATTCGATAAAATCTCGAAAGAAATTTAAAAAAATAACGTTAACAACTTCATATACCAAATTCAATTTAAAATATCGCTTAAGATTCCCCTGATCGGCCGATGGAAATGGATGCTTTGTCACACTTGGTAGGATGACAAAATGGCTCTGCAAACCAAGGTCATGACATTAAGGCACCAGCTTCACAATACGACGGGCTCTAGCGTGGCCACCTTGACAGTTTTGTAAAGTAAACTGATTAAAACCAATGAGGATGCGAGAAACGTGCTATATTTACTAGCCAACCAGAGAGGCAAAAATGATCCAGTTTACACGAGAGAACGACGGGATCTTCCTAGTGTTATCATGTGTTGTGTCGTTATTATGATATCTTTTATATATAAGTTATGTATAATTTGGTGATACGGACCACTTGGACGTCCAATCCATCCACTCACATCTTTCCCCCCAACCCCCCCGCCCCTCCCCACAAAAAAAAACGAATAATAATATAAGTAAACCTGACCGTGATGCTGCCGAGCACTTGGAGCAGGTTGGTGGTCCTGGGGAGAGACGAGCTGCCTCCACGCACATTATTCCAAAAGTAAGGCATGACGTCACTAGCAGCCACTTGCCTGGAAGCCTATAGGAAGAAGGGAAACGAAGGGGAATGTCAGGGAATAACAGACGATTCCAAGCTATTGGGATAAAACTCTGAGTAATATCTCCAAAGGTACTGTTAAGCTCCAATAACCGACACCTTTTTAAACACCTGATTCCCAATCCAAACTCATTGAAACTCGTGTTTATAAACTTCCATGCCGGCATCAGTCGAAATTACTGGTACCCTTGGCTCGACTGAGCACAAGACAATGGATATGTTGGCAATCTATTTCATAACACTACCCAACATTGCTGGCCAGGAATGCTGCCAGGGTTTGAATAGGGCTTTAAAATGTACACGTCACACGTCACACTATCTCGTCTGTGGACTTCTTTGAAGCTCAAATGTTGCATTTGTTTTTTCGTTAACCGCTTTTCATTAGAAATTTAAGCGGAAAATTCTAAAATTACTCGTCTCTAATCGATACAAATAAATATCTGTTGATGGTTCTTTTGCTTTTGGCTTTAGTTTGCTGAGTATCAAATAGAACGTCGTAAGATTACAATAAGATATATCTTCATTAAATTATTACAACTTCCCTTACCATACATCACCCCAATTTGGATTCTGCTCTTTTAAATAGCATACCTTGTAACCGAGCGGACTACCATTCTTCAGTCTCTCGAAAAGCACTTGTATTCGCGCTGCGCCGTATAAGTTAAGGCCAGTCCACAAGAGGGGGAATGAGAGCGGAAGAAGGGGAAGGACAGAGTAGCCCTGAAAAACAACATAGAGGTTCAGTCCATAAGAGAGGGAATGGAGAGCGAGAACAGGGTAGCCCTGAGAAACAACAAAAGGGTTAGTCCACAAGAATGAGAGTGGAAGAAGAGGAAGGACAGAGTAGCCCTGAAAATCAACATAGAGGTTCACTTCATAAGAGAGGGAATGGAGAGGGAAAGAGTAGCCCTGAAAATCAACATAGAGGTTCAGTTCATAAGAGAGGGAAGGGAGAGGGAAAGAGTAGCCCTGAAAATCAACATAGAGGTTCAGTTCATAAGAGAGGGAAGGGAGAGGGAAAGAGTAGCCCTGAAAATCAGCATAGAGGTTCAATTCATAAGAGAGGTAAGGGAGAGGGAAAGAGTAGCCCTGAAAATCAACATAGAGGTTCAGTTCATAAGAGAGGGAAGGGAGAGGTAAAAAAAGCCCTGAGAATCAACATAGAGGTTCAGTTCATAAGAGAGGGAAGGGAGAGGGGAAAGAGTAGCCCTGAAAATCAACATAGAGGTTCAGTTCATAAGAGAGGTAAGGGAGAGGGAAAGAGTAACCCTGAAAATCAACATACAGGTTCAATTCATAAGAGAGGGAAGGAAGAGGTAAAAAAGAGCCCTGAAAATCAACATAGAGGTTCAGTTCATAAGAGAGGGAAGGGAGAGGGAAAGAGTAGCCCTGGAAATCAACATAGAGGTTCAGTTCATAAGAGAGGGAAGGGAGAGGGGAAAGAGTAGCCCTGGAAATCAACATAGAGGTTCAGTTCATAAGAGAGGTAAGGGAGAGGGGAAAGAGTAACCCTGAAAATCAACATAGAGGTTCAATTCATAAGAGAGGGAAGGGAGAGGGAAAGAGTAGCCCTGAAAATCAACATAGAGGATCAGTTCATAAGAGAGGGAAGGGAGAGGGAAAGAGTAACCCTGAAAATCAACATACAGGTTCAATTCATAAGAGAGGGAAGGGAGAGGGAAAGAGTAGCCCTGGAAATCAACATACAGGTTCAGTTCATAAGAGAGGGAAGGGAGAGGGAAAGAGTAACCCTGAAAATCAACATACAGGTTCAATTCATAAGAGGGAAAGAAGAGGTAAAAAAGAGCCCTGAAAATCAACATAGAGGTTCAGTTCATAAGAGAGGGAAGGGAGAGGGAAAGAGTAGCCCTGGAAATCAACATAGAGGTTCACTTCATAAGAGAGGTAAGGGAGAGGGGAAAGAGTAGCCCTGAAAATCAACATAGAGGTTCACTTCATAAGAGAGGGAAGGGAGAGAGAAAGAGTAGCCCTGGAAATCAACATACAGGTTCAGTTCATAAGAGAGGTAAGGGAGAGGGGAAAGAGTTGCCCTGAAAATCAACATAGAGGTTCACTTCATAAGAGAGGTAAGGGAGAGGGAAAGAGTAGCCCTGAAAATCAACATACAGGTTCAATTCATAACAGAGGGAAGGAAGAGGTAAAAAAGAGCCCTGAAAATCAACATACAGGTTCAATTCATAAGAGAGGGAAGGGAGAGGGAAAGAGTAGCCCTGGAAATCAACATAGAGGTTCAATTCATAAGAGAGGTAAGGGAGAGGGAAAGAGTAGCCCTGAAAATCAACATAGAGGTTCAATTCATAAGAGAGGTAAGGGAGAGGGAAAGAGTAACCCTGAAAATCAACATACAGGTTCAATTCATAAGAGAGGGAAGGGAGAGAGAAAGAGTAGCCCTGGAAATCAACATAGAGGTTCAGTTCATAAGAGAGGGAAGGGAGAGGGAAAGAGTAGCCCTGAAAATCAACATACAGGTTCAATTCATAAGAGAGGGAAGGAAGAGGTAAAAAAGAGCCCTGAAAATCAACATAGAGGTTCAATTCATAAGAGAGGGAAGGGAGAGGGAAAGAGTAACCCTGAAAATCAACATACAGGTTCAATTCATAAGAGAGGGAAGGGAGAGGGAAAGAGTAGCCCTGGAAATCAACATACAGGTTCAGTTCATAAGAGAGGGAAGGGAGAGGGAAAGAGTAGCCCTGAAAATCAACATACAGGTTCAATTCATAAGAGAGGGAAGGGAGAGGGAAAGAGTAACCCTGAAAATCAACATACAGGTTCAATTCATAAGAGAGGGAAGGGAGAGGGAAAGAGTAACCCTGAAAATCAACATACAGGTTCAATTCATAAGAGAGGGAAGGGAGAGGGAAAGAGTAACCCTGAAAATCAACATACAGGTTCAATTCATAAGAGAGGGAAGGGAGAGGGAAAGAGTAGCCCTGGAAATCAACATAGAGGTTCAGTTCATAAGAGAGGGAAGGGAGAGGGAAAGAGTAACCCTGAAAATCAACATACAGGTTCAATTCATAAGAGAGGGAAGGAAGAGGTAAAAAAGAGCCCTGAAAATCAACATAGAGGTTCAGTTCATAAGAGAGGGAAGGGAGAGGGAAAGAGTAGCCCTGGAAATCAACATAGAGGTTCACTTCATAAGAGAGGTAAGGGAGAGGGGAAAGAGTAGCCCTGAAAATCAACATAGAGGTTCACTTCATAAGAGAGGGAAGGGAGAGGGAAAGAGTAGCCCTGGAAATCAACATACAGGTTCAGTTCATAAGAGAGGTAAGGGAGAGGGGAAAGAGTTGCCCTGAAAATCAACATAGAGGTTCACTTCATAAGAGAGGTAAGGGAGAGGGAAAGAGTAGCCCTGAAAATCAACATACAGGTTCAATTCATAAGAGAGGGAAGGAAGAGGTAAAAAAGAGCCCTGAAAATCAACATACAGGTTCAATTCATAAGAGAGGGAAGGGAGAGGGAAAGAGTAGCCCTGGAAATCAACATAGAGGTTCAATTCATAAGAGAGGGAAGGGAGAGGGGAAAGAGTAGCCCTGAAAATCAACATACAGGTTCAATTCATAAGAGAGGGAAGGGAGAGGGAAAGAGTAGCCCTGAAAATCAACATAGAGGTTCAATTCATAAGAGAGGGAAGGGAGAGGGGAAAGAGTAGCCCTGAAAATCAACATAGAGGTTCACTTCATAAGAGAGGGAAGGGAGAGGGAAAGAGTAGCCCTGAAAATCAACATACAGGTTCAATTCATAAGAGAGGGAAGGGAGAGGGGAAAGAGTAGCCCTGAAAATCAACATAGAGGATCAGTTCATAAGAGAGGGAAGGGAGAGGGAAAGAGTAGCCCTGAAAATCAACATAGAGGTTCAATTCATAAGAGAGGGAAGGGAGAGGGAAAGAGTAGCCCTGAAAATCAACATAGAGGTTCACTTCATAAGAGAGGGAAGGGAGAGGGAAAGAGTAGCCCTGGAAATCAACATAGAGGCTCAGTTCATAAGAGAGGGAAGGGAGAGGGGAAAGAGTAGCCCTGAAAATCAACATACAGGTTCACTTCATAAGAGAGGTAAGGGAGAGGGAAAGAGTAGCCCTGAAAATCAACATAGAGGTTCAATTCATAAGAGAGGGAAGGGAGAGGGGAAAGAGTAGCCCTGAAAATCAACATACAGGTTCACTTCATAAGAGAGGTAAGGGAGAGGGAAAGAGTAGCCCTGAAAATCAACATAGAGGTTCAATTCATAAGAGAGGGAAGGGAGAGGGGAAAGAGTAGCCCTGAAAATCAACATAGAGGTTCACTTCATAAGAGAGGGAAGGGAGAGGGAAAGAGTAGCCCTGAAAATCAACATACAGGTTCAATTCATAAGAGAGGGAAGGGAGAGAGGAAAGAGTAGCCCTGAAAATCAACATAGAGGTTCAGTTCATAAGAGAGGGAAGGGAGAGGGAAAGAGTAACCCTGAAAATCAACATACAGGTTCAGTTCATAAGAGAGATAGGGAGAGGGAAAGAGTAGCCCTGAAAATCAACATAGAGGTTCAGTTCATAAGAGAGGGAAGAGAGAGGGAAAGAGTAGCCCTGAAAATCAACATAGAGGTTCAATTCAAAAGAGAGGGAAGGAAGAGGTAAAAAAGAGCCCTGAAAATCAACATACAGGTTCAATTCATAAGAGAGGGAAGGGAGAGGGAAAGAGTAGCCCTGGAAATCAACATAGAGGTTCAATTCATAAGAGAGGGAAGGGAGAGGGGAAAGAGTAGCCCTGAAAATCAACATAGAGGTTCACTTCATAAGAGAGGGAAGGGAGAGGGAAAGAGTAGCCCTGAAAATCAACATACAGGTTCAATTCATAAGAGAGGGAAGGGAGAGGGAAAGAGTAGCCCTGGAAATCAACATAGAGGTTCAATTCATAAGAGAGGGAAGGGAGAGGGGAAAGAGTAGCCCTGAAAATCAACATACAGGTTCAATTCATAAGAGAGGGAAGGGAGAGGGAAAGAGTAGCCCTGAAAATCAACATAGAGGTTCAATTCATAAGAGAGGGAAGGGAGAGGGGAAAGAGTAGCCCTGAAAATCAACATAGAGGTTCACTTCATAAGAGAGGGAAGGGAGAGGGAAAGAGTAGCCCTGAAAATCAACATACAGGTTCAATTCATAAGAGAGGGAAGGGAGAGGGGAAAGAGTAGCCCTGAAAATCAACATAGAGGTTCAGTTCATAAGAGAGGGAAGGGAGAGGGAAAGAGTAGCCCTGAAAATCAACATAGAGGTTCAATTCATAAGAGAGAGAAGGGAGAGGGAAAGAGTAGCCCTGAAAATCAACATAGAGGTTCACTTCATAAGAGAGGGAAGGGAGAGGGAAAGAGTAGCCCTGGAAATCAACATAGAGGCTCAGTTCATAAGAGAGGGAAGGGAGAGGGGAAAGAGTAGCCCTGGAAATCAACATAGAGGTTCAATTCATAAGAGAGGGAAGGGAGAGGGGAAAGAGTAGCCCTGAAAATCAACATACAGGTTCAATTCATAAGAGAGGGAAGGGAGAGGGGAAAGAGTAGCCCTGAAAATCAACATAGAGGTTCAATTCATAAGAGAGGGAAGGGGGAGGGAAAGAGTAGCCCTGGAAATCAACATAGAGGTTCAATTCATAAGAGAGGGAAGGGAGAGGGGAAAGAGTAGCCCTGAAAATCAACATAGAGGTTCACTTCATAAGAGAGGGAAGGGAGAGGGAAAGAGTAGCCCTGAAAATCAACATACAGGTTCAATTCATAAGAGAGGGAAGGGAGAGGGGAAAGAGTAGCCCTGAAAATCAACATAGAGGTTCAGTTCATAAGAGAGGGAAGGGAGAGGGAAAGAGTAACCCTGAAAATCAACATACAGGTTCAGTTCATAAGAGAGATAGGGAGAGGGAAAGAGTAGCCCTGAAAATCAACATAGAGGTTCAGTTCATAAGAGAGGGAAGGGAGAGGGAAAGAGTAGCCCTGAAAATCAACATAGAGGTTCAATTCATAAGAGAGGGAAGGAAGAGGTAAAAAAGAGCCCTGAAAATCAACATACAGGTTCAATTCATAAGAGAGGGAAGGGAGAGGGAAAGAGTAGCCCTGGAAATCAACATAGAGGTTCAATTCATAAGAGAGGGAAGGGAGAGGGGAAAGAGTAGCCCTGAAAATCAACATAGAGGTTCACTTCATAAGAGAGGGAAGGGAGAGGGAAAGAGTAGCCCTGAAAATCAACATAGAGGTTCAATTCATAAGAGAGGGAAGGGAGAGGGGAAAGAGTAGCCCTGAAAATCAACATAGAGGTTCACTTCATAAGAGAGGGAAGGGAGAGGGAAAGAGTAGCCCTGAAAATCAACATAGAGGTTCAATTCATAAGAGAGGGAAGGGAGAGGGAAAGAGTAGCCCTGAAAATCAACATAGAGGTTCACTTCATAAGAGAGGGAAGGGAGAGGGAAAGAGTAGCCCTGGAAATCAACATAGAGGTTCAATTCATAAGAGAGGGAAGGGAGAGGGGAAAGAGTAGCCCTGAAAATCAACATACAGGTTCACTTCATAAGAGAGGTAAGGGAGAGGGAAAGAGTAGCCCTGAAAATCAACATAGAGGTTCAATTCATAAGAGAGGGAAGGGAGAGGGGAAAGAGTAGCCCTGAAAATCAACATAGAGGTTCACTTCATAAGAGAGGGAAGGGAGAGGGAAAGAGTAGCCCTGAAAATCAACATAGAGGTTCAGTTCATAAGAGAGGGAAGGGAGAGGGAAAGAGTAACCCTGAAAATCAACATACAGGTTCAGTTCATAAGAGAGATAGGGAGAGGGAAAGAGTAGCCCTGAAAATCAACATAGAGGTTCAGTTCATAAGAGAGGGAAGGGAGAGGGAAAGAGTAGCCCTGAAAATCAACATAGAGGTTCAATTCATAAGAGAGGGAAGGAAGAGGTAAAAAAGAGCCCTGAAAATCAACATACAGGTTCAATTCATAAGAGAGGGAAGGGAGAGGGAAAGAGTAGCCCTGGAAATCAACATAGAGGTTCAATTCATAAGAGAGGGAAGGGAGAGGGGAAAGAGTAGCCCTGAAAATCAACATAGAGGTTCAATTCATAAGAGAGGGAAGGGAGAGGGGAAAGAGTAGCCCTGAAAATCAACATAGAGGTTCACTTCATAAGAGAGGGAAGGGAGAGGGAAAGAGTAGCCCTGAAAATCAACATAGAGGTTCAATTCATAAGAGAGGGAAGGGAGAGGGAAAGAGTAGCCCTGAAAATCAACATAGAGGTTCACTTCATAAGAGAGGGAAGGGAGAGGGAAAGAGTAGCCCTGGAAATCAACATAGAGGTTCAATTCATAAGAGAGGGAAGGGAGAGGGGAAAGAGTAGCCCTGAAAATCAACATACAGGTTCACTTCATAAGAGAGGTAAGGGAGAGGGAAAGAGTAGCCCTGAAAATCAACATAGAGGTTCAATTCATAAGAGAGGGAAGGGAGAGGGGAAAGAGTAGCCCTGAAAATCAACATAGAGGTTCACTTCATAAGAGAGGGAAGGGAGAGGGAAAGAGTAGCCCTGAAAATCAACATACAGGTTCAATTCATAAGAGAGGGAAGGGAGAGGGGAAAGAGTAGCCCTGAAAATCAACATAGAGGTTCAGTTCATAAGAGAGGGAAGGGAGAGGGAAAGAGTAACCCTGAAAATCAACATACAGGTTCAGTTCATAAGAGAGATAGGGAGAGGGAAAGAGTAGCCCTGAAAATCAACATAGAGGTTCAGTTCATAAGAGAGGGAAGGGAGAGGGAAAGAGTAGCCCTGAAAATCAACATAGAGGCTCAGTTCATAAGAGAGGGAAGGGAGAGGGGAAAAAAAGCCCTGAAAATCAACATAGAGGTTCAGTTCATAAGAGAGGGAAGGGAGAGGGAAAGAGTAGCCCTGAAAATCAACATAGAGGTTCAATTCATAAGAGAGGGAAGGGAGAGGGAAAAGAGTAGCCCTGAAAATCAACATAGAGGCTCAGTTCATAAGAGAGGGAAGGGAGAGGGGAAAGAGTAGCCCTGAAAATCAACATAGAGGTTCACTTTATAAGAGAGGGAAGGGAGAGGGGAAAGAGTAGCCCTGAAAATCAACATACAGGTTCAGTTCATAAGAGAGGGAAGGGAGAGGGGAAAGAGTAGCCCTGAAAATCAACATAGAGGCTCAGTTCATAAGAGAGGGAAGGGAGAGGGGAAAGAGTAGCCCTGAAAATCAACATAGAGGTTCAATTCATAAGAGAGGGAAGGGAGAGGGAAAGAGTAGCCCTGAAAATCAACATAGAGGCTCAGTTCATAAGAGAGGGAAGGGAGAGGGGAAAGAGTAGCCCTGAAAATCAACATAGAGGTTCAATTCATAAGAGAGGTAAGGGAGAGGGAAAGAGTAGCCCTGAAAATCAACATAGAGGCTCAGTTCATAAGAGAGGGAAGGGAGAGGGGAAAAAAAGCCCTGAAAATCAACATAGAGGTTCAGTTCATAAGAGAGAGAAGGGAGAGGGAAAGAGTAGCCCTGAAAATCAACATAGAGGTTCAGTTCATAAGAGAGGGAAGGGAGAGGGAAAGAAGAGCCCATGAAAGATATGTGAGAATTAATAGGGCAGAATTGTTAAATTAAAATTGTTATAACCATAATGCAGGTACTTGAGTTATTATGTCCAATCTACAATACTGTAAAAGAAATTGCTCCATTCTATTGCTAAACAAATAAAAAGATAATAATAATTTCTCGAAATGATCACGAACTCTCAAAATCAAACCAAACGAAGAGTAAGGCCCCATTCATATGTTGCGCTCCTGCCGTGCCGTATCTAAATATCTACTTGTATCGACACAAATACATTGGGCTCGACGTTGATTCAAATAAAATTCGCACTAAATAAGTCAATAGATTGTGAGCAGTCAAAGTTGACTTGATGTGGAGTTTCTGTTGTACAAATCAAAACAGTTGTACTAATTGATTCGAGACAACAATAGCACAGATTTATGCTTAGTGCATTGCCGAACTTAAATGATTCTGACGTCGAACTGTTGATGTGATTTGACACTGCATAAGTAAAAAGTAAAAGAAATGGCAATTTTCCTGGATTCTTTATCATTTTTGTTTCGTTAATTTGTTGCTGTACGTAACATAATTATATTATAATCACTGTACAGGCGTGTTTTAGGTGAACAAGTTCAAAAACACGACTGCTTGGGTATTTTGCCTGTTCTTAGAGGGACCAAGATTAAGAATCTTATAGGCTTCAGTAATGATGTGCAAACAGAATAGAATTTGTTACTTGGTCTCTATACCTGGAGAAGCAGTATCATTTCACTCCAGTGACCAACTTCACCACCCAACAACAGAAACCGAGCAATGTTCACCAACAATGATAAACCCTGAAAAATAATAAATGAATACATAATATAGCTTTAAATGACGATGGAAGTATGGAATGTTGGGTAATGATTGTATCACCCATTTGATATATTGAAAGCATCAACCCTCAGCGTAACAAACGGGAAATCGTATCCTCTGGGACCAAGGGCGACGCGGAGACAGGAAGCCCGGGAGTACGCGTTTCGCGCGCGCTTCCTGTGTCCACGATCTCCGCGACGCCCTGGGTCACCGAGGATGGGGATCGAAACTCCATGCGAAAACTTGGTGTATAGCTGACGAAGTCTCCCCCTAAAAAACTCCGTAACTTTCAGTAAACGTCCATTTTGTTTTCTGTATTTAATTGATTTTACAGGAGCGGGTTACCAGCCTAACCCCAAACCTGGAGGGCCAAGGGATCACTCTTTGTCTGGCCCCTACCCTTATCCTGCCCCACATGGGTGAACCTACGTGGAATTTGAGACTTCAGGTGGTATAGCTCTAGGGTTCATTGAGATACGGGAACCGCCTCACCACGAATAAGGTGGTGATACAAGCAAAAACAGGATCACCAACCTTACATATTCATTAAGGGAATTTTAAGCGACGACGTTTGCTAAGGCAAGGTAAACGTGGAACGTGACTAAAGAAATGATTCCTTACCAGTTCTAAACTTGTCTCGATATAATTGACTTGTTTTTATAGTTCCAAAATAGAAAAGATAAGACTAGGATCTTGGTTCTGCCCTAGGAAGCATAAATGTATTGCAGACAGTAAATTTCACCTCCTGGCTATTCAAAATTTCTACTGCTTTCCGTCGTTGCCATTTCAGATACCATGTGGTTGCTTAACCCTCAATGGTACATTTGTCACTAGTGAAAGACGTATATAGTAAACTTACCAAAACTACCCAAACCAGCTTGTTCACAATAACTGTACTGACGATGAAGTGCATCTCATTTTCCAGTAAACTAACGGGTCTGTTGCAAGCATTTTGTAGAACGTTCCTGGGTAAAAATCAACACATCATATAGTATTTCAAAATTGTGAAGCTAGTTATCCTCCTTGCAACTGCAATACTGAACTACGAGAGTGCAGATAAAACTAAATGTGCTAAGCCCTTTGGGCCGGTCGTCACTAGCGAAGGAAACGGAGACAAAGAAAAGGCGAAGGTGAAAGAGCTTACGTGCGCCAGTGAATCAGCGTGAAGAAGGCGCAAGCGAAGAAAGGAGAAATGAAGTCGTAAGACACGCGTGTAAATCCGCACGAAGGAGGCACAAGCGAATAAAGGAGATATAAAGCCGTAAGACACGCGTGTAAATCCGCACGAAGGAGGCACAAGCGAAGAAAGGAGATATGAAGCCGTAAGACACACGTGTAAATCCGCACGAAGGAGGCACAAGCGAAGAAAGGAGAAATGAAGCCGTAAGACACGCGTGTAAATCCGCACGAAGGAGGCACAAGTGAAGAAAGGGAAAAAGAGCTGTTATATACCTTCCTTTCCCGCTTGCCTCTCCTCCGCACCCCCTTTTACACGCGAGAGACACATCTCACTTCTTTATGTACGCGCATTAATGCATAATGCATGACAACAACTAATGAATAGGATAAGAGCCAAAAGCAACCTCACACTTTTAGTTCAGTCAATCTACGGTTTAAGATCGGACTAATTGAATCACAAGTTTTTTCAACGTTTTTGTATTAAATAAGTCTACCTTTATAGCATACTAAAAGGCTTCAAAAATTGGAGCACGCAAACACCCCGAAAAACCGCATCGAATTTCCCCATTAAAAACCCAGGGATCCCAAATCATGAAAATCAAGAAAAATATACATACTTTAGAAAATTTAAATTTATACCACTATAAATGATAAGAAATATATATTTCTACACGATCTAGATAAAAATCAACGTTATCTGATATAGCTCATCTATTTTGGGCAAAATCCACAGGTTTTTGGAAGGAGAATAAAGCATATTATGTAATTATCATCATTAGTTTGAGTTTGTTTGATTTTAATGGCGTTGATCTCAAGTTTGTTGTTATCTTTCGGCAACCCTGCTTTCAGTTTTTTTAATAATTATTAAGTGTGATTGTAAATGCAGGACCCCAGTGATATCACACACAGTCTGAATGGGCTTATCCTGTCAAAACATTTGTAAAAAAATATATATAACTTTGTGATTTCACCATCACGATGCTTGTAGCCATTCAGCCCTTTTAAACATTTCTGAAAGTCCTTGCGGAAAGATCGCCCTTTTTTGCAAGACCCTACACTGGAAAACACCTGCACGGGTGTCTTAACCGACAGCGCAGTTAATGTTGATACCGGAGAAGATATCTTGTAAGCAGATAGCAGAACCTCAAAATCGGTAATTCGCATTGACAATTACGCGGTACATGTTACAGCTGTTGATCCAGCGCTCAATTCTAGCTCATCCCCAGAAGATTTTGAACAACATTTCTCCTTTGAGCTCAGCAGTTATCCTCCAGCATTGATAGATTCTATAATGAGAGTGGTGCAAAAGACTTTTGGCCGAGGTCATTTGGTCCACATTGGATGGATAACACCATCAACCGGGTTACAGTATGTATTGGATGGAGCTGCTCTTCTACACTGAATAATCTGACACATTCCACGAAGATTGAAACTCCTGCCGTAACTGTATCGTGGTGTTTTGGTTGGTAACGCCGATTGCTCCTCAACAGAGGTCATGACAGAAAAAAAAAGATCAGGTACAATTGGTGCCGCCGTTATTTTCTTTTTTAAACAAGGCGGTCGCTATTAGAAAAGAGAGTTTATTTAGGCAAAAAAGAAAAACAAGTAGGATTTTATTCAAATGCTGAGCATAGTACCCGAGGTCAAGCGGTTGTAGCACACGGAAGCGGATGACGAATGGATATGATTGCTTATGTGGAAAGCTGCGGTAAAATTGTCCACACGATTAGCATCCCCGTGACTGTTGGTGACGATACTTCCGTATGGAAGCCCATGACATCTACCTGAGCCGAAATCCCAATTGACTAGAAGATGGGGGGAATGACGACCGTGAAAGATCAGCTTGGGAAAAGTGACATGTCATGACAATTCTAAATTTTATTTCTATTTCTCATTTTATATTTTGCTTTTTATCCATGCGCGTCTTGGTTGTGATACCACCTTCCATGAATACGGGTAGGAAACGGGGCATCGTTCAAGAAGCTTGTCTCCTCACCCTACGTCCGCGCCCAGGCAGCTGTTGATAGGACAGAGCTAAGAGAACCATAAAATCTATCCCCGACTTCAGCAGCAGCCATGTTCAACAGTTCCAAGTTCCAGTATTCTATCAAGTCGATACAAGGGCGGTCTGAAGTCTGAGGGTAGATGTTATTCAACGACAGAGAGTCATCCAGGACTACAGCACTTTTAGTGCTCCTGTCGCAAGAACAATCTAGAGTGTTCGCCCTACGGCCAATGCAAAGGGTCATTGGGTACTAACTCTATCTCAATCGAAGACACGGATTCTATGGATTTAATATGTACCCACGAGCAAGAACCTAGAGTTTAAGAACCTGTGATAGGTTCTTAATTTTAAAGAAATTATAAAAGCTTGCAACATTAAAGAATCTATTTTCACAATTTAAAAAAACGATAATGAGAATGATTATATTATTAGTAATGTGTCCACATACTTTCTTGTTTTAAACTGAATCGATGACATTATTATTAAAAGCCACTAAGCACTATTTGTATGAGAATATGTTTCCATCACGTATGATCATTAATGATAACGATTGTACTCGAACAACCATGACGAAGAGACATCTTTATGCGAGCTCTCGCTTTATTTTACTAGTACTCCTGCTTTCTAGCTTAAAATGGTTTGATAAACCAAATACATCCTTACTAAACCAAAGCTCATGGTTTTCTGCGTTCAATTTGGGTTGCAAAGTGTTCCCTTCTCGTAATTGTGGACTTCAAAGATCTTCTAGTGGACCAAGAATGCCGCCATGTTTGAAACTGAGAGCAAGCATCTACATGACAAAAGTTGGCATTTGTGCTTTCTCACTCATAATTCTGAGTGGTGATATATCTCTCAATCCTGGTCCTTTTGGAAACAGTATGAATGTTTCTAGTTCATCGGCTTTTTCAACTACCTATACGGATGATAGTGATGTTCTCTCTGAGTCTTCAATCGCTGACTCAGATTTCTACGTTGATTCATCCACGTCAGATGTCTCTGACTCAGTGATTTCTGACTACTTTAATATTAATCTTGGAGAAAATGGTATTCGATTTGGAAGCTGGAATGTTGACTGTCTCACAATGCCTAAATTTGAACAGCTTAAACTATTAATGTTGGACAAGGACAGTCGACCGCAAGTTGATGTTTTATCCATCAATGAATCAGCTCTGAAGCCGTCGATCCCTGATTC
This sequence comes from Nematostella vectensis, assembly GCF_932526225.1. Taxonomy (NCBI): domain Eukaryota; kingdom Metazoa; phylum Cnidaria; class Anthozoa; order Actiniaria; family Edwardsiidae; genus Nematostella; species Nematostella vectensis. The sequence continues at coordinate 6,747,301 of NC_064045.1, read as the reverse complement.
TCTCTATTCGATACCTCACTTTGATATGTATCGTCGTGATCGTAAAGGAAGTAAGAAAAAGGGAGGAGTTTTGATGTATGTGAACACTGATTTAAAGCATAAAAGGAGAACTGATCTGGAGGACACAAATATCGAATCAATTTGGATGGAAATTTATCCCTTCAAATCTAAACGTCCAGTTTTTTTCAATGGTTTATACCGTCCTCCGTCATATTGCAAAGAAGATGATATCGCCTTGGAGAATAACGTTGAAAGCGCGTATCTTTTAAATTTTGAAACGATCATTCTTGGTGATTTGAATATTAATTATCTGGCATCATTGAATTTCAAAAAACATCGACTTGTTCGTGCTTTCACAAGCATGAATTTCAAGCAACTGGTTACCCAGGTAACAAGACCTATTAGTGAAACTTGCCTTGATCATATTTTTAGTAATCGTCCCGAGAGAATTCATTCCATCGGTACCAGAGACTTTGCATTGTCAGATCATTTGCCTGTGTTTGCTGTCCGGCTATACTCCAAAACGAAAAATCCACGTGCAATTCCCGGTAAAATCACGTATCGTAGGATGAAAGACCTTGACGAGTCGCGATTCCTGAGCACTTTAAAAACGATCCCTTGGGATACCGCTTTTTTGTTTGACACCATAGATGACATTCTTGGCGCTTGGGAGCAGTTGTTTAATGGTGTTCTCGATAACCATTGTCCTTGGAAAGAGAAAAGGGTGGCACGTGTAAAACCGACGCCTTGGATAACTAAAGAGGTATTGCAATTAATTCAAAAACGTGATGCGCTGTTAAAGAAAGCTCGTCGTTCTTCCCTGGCTGATGACTGGGATTCTTATAGGTCAGTACGTAATAAAGCGTCTAATGCAATTAAATCTGCAAAGTATAAATTCTACAATAGCTGTTTTGAAGAAAATAAATCCAATCCTAAAGGAGTCTGGAAAATTATCAAATCGCTTATGGGTACTGATGAGAAAACAGAAAAACGCTCCACTTGTAATCTGAGTGCCAATGATTTTAATGTACATTTTACATCCATTGCTGATAGCTTGAGAAATCTACTACCAAGTGTACCGTTTGACATCTCAAAGCTGGAGCACTTTGTACTTTCCAGAAAGGACCCTGAAACTGTTTTCTCGATACCGCGAATCCCTATTGGTTTTACAATTAATTGTCTTCAAACTTTGAACTTAAGGAAAGCTATGGGTATCGATAAATTCAGTGCAAAGATTCTTAAGCTGGCGGCACCTATTATTGCACCCTCAATTTCAAAGCTGATGAACTACTCTATCGAAAGTTCCGAGTTTCCAAAACGATGGAAAACGGCCAAAGTTACCCCTTTATATAAATCTGGTGATCATATGGACAAGAGTAACTACCGCCCTATATCCGTCTTGCCCATCCTGTCTAAGCTTCTTGAGAGACATGTTCACAATCATTTTTATGATTATCTTGTCGAAAACAAATTATTATATGCAAGTCAATCTGGGTTCCGCAGGCATCATGGAACTGAGACAGCATTAATTAAAGTAGTAGATAATCTCCTCTTTCAATTGGATAAGAACTGTGTAAGTGGTATGCTCCTTATTGATTATCGAAAGGCTTTTGACATGGTTGACCATATTATCTTGATGTCAAAGCTGAAAGCCTATGGTTTAGACAAGAACACTACGTCATGGTTTGAATCCTATCTACGGGGAAGGCGACAATTTGTTTCTATTGACGGCGTGGACTCAGATCTTTCTGTTATACAACATGGAGTTCCTCAAGGAAGCATTCTTGGCCCTTTGCTTTTTGTTTTATTCATCAACGATCTTCCTTTTCATATTAGTTCACCTAAAGTGAAGATAGATCTTTATGCGGATGATACTACTATCTCGTTTTCAACCGATGTCAATAATACTTCCAATTTAGAGAACACTCTTAATTCAGTGATGAGGGATGTGGAAGTATGGACCAATTGCAACAAACTTCCAATAAATGAGACGAAGTCAAAATCACTACTTGTGACTGGTAAACGCCTTGGAGAGAAAGCACCACACAGTAAATTATCCATTTCGACATCTAATGGAAACACCCTTGAATCAGTGGAATCAGTAAGACTCCTTGGACTGGATGTGGACAGTAAATTGACCTTTTCGGATCACGCTGAAAGGACATACAAGAAAATTGCAGGAAGAATCGGCGTACTAAATAAGATCAAAGGTTGTCTACCCATCAAACAAAGAACAAATTTCTATAATGCCATGATCAAACCTTTGTTTAGCTATGCTGGGACTGTTTGGCAAACAGCATCAACTAAGGATTGTTTGTCAAGATTTCTAACTCTACAAAAAAGAGCTGCACGTCTAATACTCAACGCTGAACCCAGAGCACCCTCAGTACCGTTGTTTAATAGACTTCAATGGCTGCCTTTCTATCTGGACAATCACATCTCAATGTGTTCTATTCTCTTTAAAAGGCTACAACTGATGGTGCCCGAATATCTAATTGAAACTCTTAAGCTGAACAATACACTTCATAATAGAAATACTCGTTTCTCAGGACTGAATTTTATAACTCCAAAGTATACTAGAAAAACCGAAGGTGGGAAAACGTTTACAGTAAATGCCATCCATAAATGGAACAATTTAGAAGCCAGCATAAAGAAACTGCCTAATATAAGCTCTTTTAAGAACGCTCTCCGTCATAAATATCTTAATGAACAATTACTTTTAAATCATTTTAATATTTCGAATTAACTCATATTTTATTTTCTTTATTTAATCTTTCTCCTTTTGGTCTGGGTGGGAATAGTATTTTTATAATTTGTATTGTAAATAGAGATTTTATATATATATATATATATATATATATATTTTATATTGTATTATTTGTATGTATGAGTTTTGAGGGCCACAAGTTTACTAGTGTATTACACTATTAAGTGCCACCCTCTGTAAATAAAGTTATTAATTAATTAATTAAGAAATGTCTGCAAGATCAAAGTGGTGGTTACAAGAATAGCTAAAAAATCTGTGTGCATTTGAACCAAAATAACTGAACTAGTTCAAATAACGTCAACTTTTATCCTAATCGAGTAGAATTATATATCTCTAGTAATCTAAGGTGGTATAAATTTCTTTTTTATCAAGTATGTATTTTTTTCGTGATTTTCATGAGTCGGGAACCCAGTGGTTTTTCTAACAAGCCTTGTATAGGAAAATTCGATCCCGTTTCTCGGGGTGTTTGCCTCTCCGATTTTTTTAGACTAACTTTCTGTGCAAAAAACTGTTAAAAAACCTTGTGTTGCAATAAGTCCGATGTTGGCCCCTTTTTGACGTAGATTGACTGGAATATTTATCAACCGTCACTAGTATATACCTGAGTGTATCTTGATAGGGGCTTTCTTTAACAAGAAATCTCTTCCTGGGCTGGGGCTGACATGGCATGGTTCGGTCACTGTGAAGGTCTGTTGAAAACCACATGGTGGAGGTCATGCCTGGTGCGTACATAGTGAGGTACATAAGGTGCGCCCTGTTCCCCTCTGTTCTGTAGCGCCTCCCCCCCCCCCTGTTCCGGTATTATTATTTTGTATGACACGTCTGTCACAATTTTCAGGAGAAAAAAACCCTGTGAAATTTATTTGTATGACAATGGTCTTTTCAGGTTGCGGAGTCTAATCCTAATCTCTGTGAAATCCAAACCATCCTACAATAAAAACAGCTAAATTCCATCCCTAAAGTGTAAAATGATGCAGGATAGTAATATTTTTCAAAATGATAATAGAAATATACAAAACAAAACAAAAACTGAAATAATACACCAGACAGACGTTTGTACCTTCGCAGGGTGGTGATGACGATGGCGGAAGATACATGTCTCCTTTTTCTAAGACTTGTTGAGAAAGACTGTAAGATCCATCTGCATGGATAGACTGACAAAAAAAAACAGATAATCAAAGATACACGATACATACAATACTCTCAAGCCTCGTGAAGCCACTAACTCGTGTAACAAACTCTTGCACTAAATAGATTTAAAAACACTTCGTGTTCTAACAAAGATCAGTTATCCTTCTATGTGCTTTCCTTATTGAAATTTCTCCTTTCTCCATTCTTCCATTCGTGTTTTGTTACAATGCTTTTCTGCATTTGTGTTTGTGCTTTTATGTTTTATCTCGCATTGTTATTTTACTTAATTTTTGTTTTCCTTAAATGATGATGATTAGTACCGGAATGCCTGCAGATCAGTGACTGTATGTAAACTTATAAACTCCTTGTGGCAAACCGAAGGCTAAATTCTCTCATATTCGGCATGACAGTTGCAGCCATCTATGTGTTTATTTTGGCTTGAGTTTGCCATTCAAAAAGGCACATAATTCCTAAGTGCAATTTGCCTTTTGAGATAAACAAATGTGGATTTAAAAAAGGGCTCTTCTCTTTCCTCTTAGGGGTCCTGTAAAGCTAAAAAGAAAACCCCTACCCTCCCCATCCAATTTGTTTTTGACAGCACTCAACACCATATAATATAATATAATATAATATTATATTCACAGCTATTTTTATATTTTGACACAATATCTACAAAATAAAAATACATGGATCATCTTTTTTTTCGATTGTCTTATCTTCTTTTTTTCAAAGTTGCCCTTAACCCCCTCCACCCTTCCTAAATTTTCTCGATTTTTTTTTATATTCTTACAACAACTTTAGAAGATCCCTTTTTTGTTTCTGATTTAATTGGGGTAAGTTTATAGCATGTTAAAATCATGTCCTGTTGAATGTACCACGTACCACCAAGTCTGTCCAGCATCTCAAGATACTAGAGAGGTTGAGTCTCTGGTTTAACACTATCCAAAAAGACAAGTGATAAGTACTCCCAAATATGAAGAGCCATACTCTACACCACCATATTTTACACCTGACCTGGACAATAGCACCCACCTGAATAAGTTGAACTTTAGCAGGGGAGGTGTGGCTTGGACCCAGAGAAATGATGTCCCCTTCCACCAGTAAGTTACAAGGCATACTGATCAGCTCATTGTCGCGGTACGTGTGGACCATGGATATGGACGGGGAGGGCGGCGTACATGGATCAACATAATCCAGCGGGTTCCAATTACAGTATGATACTAAATAACAAGAGATAGGTGAGAATATCAGCTAGGGTATAACAAGGATATAAACTGATTTTTCTTCGAGAGAGCTTTTTTACATACGCTTACAAAAAAAAGTTAAATACACACAAATTTGAACTTCCTCTTATAAGCATCTAAAATCTGTCTTCTGTTTTGCTTTGTTACAAACAAAAAATTTGCCTCCTTCGTCACATTGTTATATTTCTTTTTTCTTTGACTCAATCTGTGATTTTATGCTCTCTTCAATCTGGCTTCAAAAAAAATGCTGTTTTCGGGTTTTCAGGGGGGGCACAGGGTGTGCGGGGTACTCCCCTTGGCACCCAAAAGTGGGTCGTTTCTTATTAAGAGATCTTAATACGCACCCCAGCTCTGTCTGTCAATAAATGTCAGTGAACGGTTTGTTCAAAGGTACTCATTGTCAGTAGATATATCATTTTACAGGCAGTGCCTACCTTTGCAAGATTCAAGCAGCTCTTCTGCCCTACGGTACACCTCTGTGCGTCTCAGATTTTCTTCACGAACACAAATCACCAGGTTTGCCAGTGTAATGATAAGAACTAGAAAAGCCTCCAAAAGTGGTAAACTGTACCTGAAATAAATAAGAGAGAATTACTCTTGGCTGATTGCATACTGGTACTGCTTTTACAGTTTTCCAACATGCATAAAAACATTCACAGCACAGCAAGCACAGAATTTCTGTTATGTGAACGAACCTTTAAGTTTAGCGAAGAAGAGGTTTCCTAAAACCAAGCTCAAACTTTCCATTTTAGAAGGCTTTAAGTTTATACCACGAAACAGCAACATTGTACAAGGTTCACATTTTCCAAGAAAAGTACAGTTTATTCTTACCTTTGCTTATCAGAAAGAGCATAGCTGCTGACCATGATAAGAACTTCAAAGGCAAGAATGCCAATACTGATCCAGCTGATGCTAGCATGGTGGTTACAGTGCAACGTCTTCCAGACATCGCTGGTCCACTTAACATTATTTGATTCATTGTATTGATCCAATACTTTGCGTATAGTAGCAAAGAGCTTTTTATGCGCTTGCTGTGATGTCAGACCTACCAATGCTTCCTCAGGAGTTTTCTGCAAACAAAAACAAATTACACTGATTGGTGGAGGTTTAGGATAAGTAGAGGCAGAAACACAGTTTTCTTTCTTAGCTTGCCCCTCCTCCTAAGAAATGGCTACCACAGCTCCACCTCCCCCTCCCTCCTTTTTTGGCTGTACTATAAGATGTGAAAGAAGAGCAGGAGACATGGTATACTAATATTAGGGAGAGGCAATTACTTTTATGTAGCTACATGCCTGATGTGAAATGACCCACATCCCCTCCTTACCCCTATTTACAGGGCTGATGAAAAACTAAAGCCCCTAGTAACACGGCTGATGTAAAATGGTCCCAAACCCCTAGTTACATACCCATGCATGCCAGATTTTCAGGAAACATTTTCAAATTCCTTATTTTAACAATCTCAATGAATGGTACCTCGCAATTGTCTAAAGACTGTAGTTCCATGTACGCAAGATCAACATCACTTGGGTCTGAAACCTGAAAATAAAGAACGGTAAGCATTGAATACATAATAGAGCTACTGTACTGAAATGGAGACTACAACTTTTTGTGACAGTCACTATATTAATCATTTTTAGTGAAATTGTCTAGAACCTTCTAAACATGCAAAGCTCATGGCTTGGTATGGAACATTGTAGAAATAGATACAGTACATACATAACATTCTAGAATTTACTTTATTCACTAGGATTGTTGTTAGCTACAGTAGAATGCTTTAGAACCACCATGACAAGGTTATGGATAAATAATGCATTAGTTTGAAAGAATATGGTAGTGGGTTGTGGAATGATGTAATGTTTCTACTCAAAGGCCTAGGATCTGTCATGGAAACATGTCTGACCACGACATCTTGGCGAAAAATTTGACAAAAACAAAACATCCAGAGGGGGCAGGATTTTGTTTTAAGGTTAGGTGTAATTTTAAATCGCAATTTATTGTTCGCCTGTGCCTTATAATGGCAGCAATTGTCATCGGAAGTTAGCTCCAGCATCACTCTAGCGATATATGTGGAGAAATTTATTTTTTGCTATGATTTTATTTAAATACAAATAAATTCAGCAGAAGTGGTGTAACGGAGTTTGGAAATAACTTTCCACACTTGTCTGAACTTAAGCCTCTAGGCTTGAAATCGAGTTTTTGCAAAACCCAAGTAATTCCAAAAACATTCGATGCAGGGATATAAAAAAAAAGTGTTCCAAACATGAATGGATGCAATAAAGAGTAAGACATGTACTTAGAAGGAGTTTTATTGAGAACTTCGTGACCTAGTTGATATTCGTAAACCAAGACCAAAGCACATGCTAAATAAACAATGCGCTGAGTTGAGTGGGCTCCCTGTGCTAGGACAAACACCATTCTTTCCACTCCAAATGCAAAGGAACATAGAACATTTATAATTGGTTGATTTGCTGCATTTTCATTGGAACAGTACATAGAAAGAATAGCATCTAACTATAAACTAGGTCTTACTAACGAAAGCCATGTCTGGAAATACATTAGGTATATCTAAAAACCCCAAGTGTAAAAGAATACTGATATCTAACTTTTACCCATCTGAATAAACATACAGTAGGTTAAAATTTCGTCATACACAATATAGGTCTTGGCAAGGGACTTGAGTAGGAAAAATATGTGAGCAAATCAGGGAAAATGTTTGTGCTCTTAGCATACAATCAGGGGGGATGTGCTGCCAAATAGAAGGTCATTTCCTTTTGAAGGATAAACAAATACTATCCTTTTGTAATATGATACCTATGACTATAAATCCCATAAATTTACTGTGTAAATATTATATCATTTATTTTTCTCCAGATACATTTTTCTGCTAAAGCAAGTGGTGAAATTTAACATTACTTATTACGAGGATTATACATATCCAATTAACTAGATGATTAAGCCATTGTTTAAATATCCAGTGTTAATAAAATCCTCTATATATTTGCGATATTGAAATCAAATAATCTTTGACGTTGGGTTATTTATTAGTTTCATTTTATGCTGTACAATATGATTAAGTTAAGATGTTATTATTGCCTTTAGACGGCACGACTGATCCCTCTCGCAAACTCACCGCTGTCTCACGATGCCTCCAGCTCCATGTTCTCCTCACAAACGACTTTGATTCCCCAGAAATTGATTCATCCATCTTTAATTGGCTCTTTCTTAAATATTTGTCATTCTAAAGTAGGGTTTTGGAACAAATTTTGACTTGACAAATTACACTCACAGACCTCGAATTCTTACGACGATGCAATGATCTAAAATGTTCGAGTGCAGTTGTAATTTGCCCAGTGGATAGATGAAAATCACATCTCTGTATTACTTTATGCATGTGCTGTTCAGTGCAGCCGTTTTTCAAAGGATTTTTAAGATGTCAATTTCTACATATCGCCGGTCGCCATTTTGTTGTCGAACTCCCCGCCACCACAAATTCGTAACCAGTCCTCCACTCGTGCACAAACTTATTTTTTGGGAAAGGGGAGGGAGAGAATTAGAATAATCAGCTTCATCATAATCTAGTTTACTCTCGTAAACAAAAGTTGACATATGCACGTGCGAAATCGAACAAAAAAGGATCATAAACCATATATAAACATAAATGCTGTGCATAATGACATCACATCACAGGACATTGATTCCCGAGAGACGCAGCGCGAGAAAGACATATATATATTTTTCACTTTATATCTCAGCGAGCTGTGTGTGGCATAACCGTATAAGATTAAGGTCTAGGAACCTGGTTATTCAGGTACCGCGAAGGCGGAGGAGCTTGAGGCCCACCCACCACTTTTTGCGATAGAAACAAGTCAAACACTATGATTTATTCCTTTTTCGTTTTTCAAAATGATATTTTTTTTTCAAAATGCCAGCCACTTGTCAACATGCTCCGCGGTCCCTGTTATTGCCTCCATATTAATACGCGGTACCTCGGTTTCTGTGTGTTGCACAGTTCGCTAGATAGCGGTGCTGGGACCGAAATCTCCAGCTTAGCCGTAAAGCTTTTTAAAAGCTGTAACGGTGTTACAGCGTATCTCTAGAAGAATGGTCTCTCTTTCTTTTCCTTTTTTTCATCTGATTTGGATGAGCCTCAATCCTTAGCAAACGGACTCGACTTTTTCTCCTTTTTACCACTCATCAGTACATTTTTATAGCTTTTGTTATATAATTTCTCTCGTGTCATCATTTTACGGAGCTGTCCGTCCTTGGTCATATAAATGCATAGCCACAATCTGTTACAAAACTAATGGGACGCTTTCCCTCTCCCCTCCTCTATTTTGGAGGGCGCGTGATCACCTACTTGCATTACGATCTGAAAAATCGTCTCAACAATGTTAAATGTGGGAGAAGGGGAGGGGTGTCCCGCTTTTTTGGTTGCGGTTTGTAGGATGACAGGAACTGGCAGGCATCGATATTTTTTGGCTCGGAGGAGGGTGTGGAGGGCGGCGCGCCCCATTTGGTCATTTTATCATAAAACCATGCACGCTTTACGTGTATCTAGTACTAAATCCTTCACTAAATCCGTAACACTCGAGGAATAATAGTCAAAGAAATGAATTAAAAGACACTCGCCTTCAGGTGCTTACTGCAATTGCACGAATGAGTGCCGGCGCTTATCATCCTCACTTCTCTTTCTTTCTCGCGCGCTCCCTGTGTGCTCGATCTCCGCGACGCCCTGGGCCCCGAGTATGGGCGTTTATTCAATGTTTTATGTCCCAGGTAATGCGCTTATTCGGGGAAGCCGCTTATTCGACCAATCATGGCACTCCCGACATGCTCAGGTTTTATTAAAATGTAGCCTACATGAAAATGCGTATTCTGGTTTGCACGTTCCTCAGAACTGCTTTGGAACACCCATCCAAGGCTTTGGATAGGGGAAAGCTGAGGCTAGCGGAATTTCTTATCTCGGTATTGGCGGGCAAGTAGAGAAGATATTTCCGTGTCTCTGCTGACGTTTCTTCGGCTTAGGCTAGGAAAGACTTCGGGATGGGATATTGGGAGATCACAGTTCAAGTTGGTTTTCCTGTGGCGTTAATCGTAAATTTGACGTCACTGGAACGCCCGTCTCAGACCACCACGAGCTCGTGATTCATCTACGAGCAAAGGTTACCCGATAAGAGAGCCTGGGACTAGGCTGGATTTTACCATTGTAATGAGAGGAAAGATAAATCCATGGCGTATAAACAACTTTTTTTTATTAGCAAATATTTAGAACACACGTAAAATGAAAACTTTGCACACGTTTAGACTTCATTAGTAAGAAAAAGAGAGACATGCATAAAGCAGGAGACAGTTTTTGGATTAGAAAACTGTTATTTTTGATCTAGTGATAAATCTTTTAAGTGGTAAATCTAGTTATTATTAGATGGGCCTTGCAGGTATCCAAAATCTTCTACTTGACATTAAAAATGTGCCTTCAGAGAATGTATGCATCTTGCAAAATTTGACACTTTGTCGGAAAATCGTATCGTGCTTCGAAAGGATCTATATGACATTGTCATTGAGAGATATGCCCCAATACTCCTTCGCGAGGAGTTGCTTTGCGCTTTGCGAGAATTCCCCTGTAAGTTTGCGAGAATTCCCATACGCCTTTGCGAGAAATCCCATAATCCTTTGCAAGAATTCCCATACACCTTTGCGAGAAATCCCATAATCCTTTGCAAGAATTCCCATACTCCTTTGCCTGGAATTCCAATACGCTTTGCGTGGATTACCATAATCCTTTGCAAGAATTCCCAAACACTTTTGTGAGAATCCTAATACTCCTTTGCGACAATTTCCCGTACTCCCTTTGAAGGGTTTTTACATCTTTCACGGTAGAGTGTTTACCATTTTCCTTTGCAAGTCATTCCTATTCGCCTTTGCCAGAAATTACCCTCTACGGACTCCACGGTGAGTCGGGATTTATTCCCTAAACCTTTTGCGTGAGGTCCCTTGCGCTCTCCATTGTGGCTTGTAGGCTTTCCCCACACTTCTTTGCGTGACCATGTATCACACTCTCCATGCGTTCACGCTGGACATTGGGAAAGTACCCAAATGCATTTGGAATGATCCCATAAACCTTTGCACGTGACTCGTAGAATTGTTTTCACAGCTAGCATGGGTTTTCCAAGGCACCTTTGTAAAACTTCGATTTACAAAATTACCGAGTAATTTTACTTTCACACTGCGTATTTAAGGCCATATTTCGACTTCGGAATGCATTGGATATTATCATTACTGTTTCGTTTTTATGAAACACTTTCCTGTAGCTTCAAGTTGTGATTGGCAGTCCTCTACTCTCTCTTGATCGTTTAAACACCTCGCTTCATATGGCCTATTATTTTACTGTTGAAATTGTAACCCTGAAGTTTTTGTGAAACTTAATTGTAGTAGTCTATAGAATATACAATAGAACTTTATTTTTTATAAATGTTTTGTAAGTTGTAAATAGCGAAAAAACGATGAAAACATGCGCACGTGGCTCGTCAGCATTATTAATATCACACAACACCAGTTATTGTCATCAACATCAACAAAAACAACACCATTATCATCATCAACAAAAACACCATCATCATCATCAACAACTCCAACATTATCATCAACAACACCAACATCATCATCAACAAAAACAACACCATCATCATCATCAACAACAACAGCACCACCATCATCATTACCATCATCATCATCAACAACAGTATCATCATTACTATCATCACCACCATCAACATCATCATCGCTATCATCACCACATTCACCATCATCACCACTATCATCACCACTATCAACATCATCATCACTATTATTAATACAACAAACATCACTATCATCAAAATCAACATCATCATCACCATCACTTAGATCATCGCAATTAACACATAATCACCATCACGATCACACACAACCATCGCCATCGTGAACTCATCATCATCATCATCATCATCATCATCATCGTCATCATCATCATCATCATCATCATCATCATCATCATCAATCAGCTTCTCCGCACACAAACAAGCATTCCCTATCAATATCCCGCCCTTTAGCGCCCACACTACATCCTGTTGTTGATGCGCTAGCCTGACGACCACGCTGCTGTTGTCACGGTTACACGTCCATCATACAGACGAGAGCACTTCGTCCGTTTTAAGTACACTGTCCCTCTGACACATCTTAGTACGCCATCCCGCTATCGCCCGGTGCAGCTCTTCCGTCAGTCTCCGCTCCATCTCGTCAAACATCGCGTCCCGCTGCTCGCTGTGGAAGGGAGGTCTGTGTGGCGTCAGCGACATCTTGGCGTCGTTTTCGGGAACTGATGAGTGGAATTTGTAAAAACGTTTTATATTTCTGTGCTGCTGCTTTTCTGTTTTTGTTTTTGTTTGTGTGATTCCAAATTTATACCATTCCTCTCTCAGGGGGTGAAGCACTGGGGGCAGGTGCCCCCCCAATATTTTCAAAGGGGCGTGGCTGTGCCCCAAAAATGGTCTTGATGTTTCTGTATCATGCCCTCCTAATATTTTGTGGAGCGCTACAGCTCTGTTCTATATACTAAAATTTGAAATTTCGGTGTGGGGGTCTGTCAGCAATGAAAATGAGGTTTATTTCAAGCAAATGTTATTTTTTACGAGTAGTTGGGCCCTAAGTATTTCGGCACTTGAATTATTCTACTCACCCCTCCTGAATCGGCATCCACCCTTGTATCTGTATAACTCGTAGGTGAAACCAGCCAACAGGCAGAGACCAACAACGCCGAAACAGACGTATAGCGTGCGCGAGAACATCTCGCCATCAGGATCAAAGAGCTTGTCGTTATCCGAGGTACCCGAGCCTTCGCGTACTCCACTCTGGGCAAAGGAACCAATAATGTGTTAGCTCTTAGGAATCAATAGGGTGTTAGCTCTTAGGAACCAATAAGGCGTGTGTTAGCTCTAAGGAACCAATAATGTGTTAGCTCTTAGGAACCAATAGAGTGTTAGCTCTTAGGAACCAATAAGGCGTGTGTTAGCTCTAAGGAACCAATAAAGTGTTCGCTCTTAGGAACCAATAGAGTGTTAGCTCTTTTACGACTCACATACATGTGTGGATGTGCGAAAATAGCCCATGGGGAAAGGAGGGAGGGGTAACGACTTTCAGTCCATTCTTATACACTTTCCCAGATGATTTCATTATGCTTGTGTTCCCAGATTTTTCTAAGAAAAGCTTCACAAAAAAGAGTGGCTACCAGCAAGCATATACAGACTGGTTTAAGCAGAAAGTACTTTATATTCAGTAAGGCGACAAAACAACAAAGCAACTATACCCAAAAACATAACAAGGATAGAAGTTTTCTCATGCAAAAATACCCTACCCTGAATTCTTTACTCCCAAAAATACCAGTCTAAATTTTCAAATCTCAGAAATATTAATGAAAGAGTATACGGCCCTTATATAAGCACGAAGGCGAAATATCAAGAACGGCGCGCGCACTGACGAATATTCCCGAACGACCGTTTACGTCCGTGACGGCACTCATAAAACGTGAAAACAGGGATTTACCGTGGTTTCTCTAATCTCGTACAGCATGGACTCCATGGAATGCTAATATCCGAACGTCCCCTCCCCTCTGGAGCAACAAACCTACCGCCAGTGGTTTCTCTAATCTCGTACAGCATGGACTCCATGGAATGCTAAAATCCGAACGTCCCCTCCCCCCTGGGGCAATAAACCTACTGCCAGTGGTTTCTCTAATCTCGTACAGCATGGACTCCATGGAATGCTAATACCCGAGCGTCCCCTCCCCCCTGCGGCAATAAACCTACCGCCAGTGGTTTCTCTTATTTCGTACAGCATGGACTCCATGGAATGCTAAAATCCGAACGTCCCCACCCCTCTGGGGCAATAAACCTACTGCCAGTGGTTTCTCTATTCTCGTACAGCATGGACTCCATGGAATGCTTATATCCGAGCGTCCCCTCCCCTCTGGGGCAATAAACCTACCGCCAGTGGTTTCTCTTATCTCGTACAGCATGGACTCCATGGAATGCTTATACCCGAGCGTCCCCTCCCCCCTGGGGCAATAAACCTACCGCCAGTGGTTTCTCTTATCTCGTACAGCATGGACTCCATGGAATGCTAAAATCCGAACGTCCCCTCCCCTCTGGGGCAATAAACTTACCGCCAGTGGTTTCTCTAGCAGGATCTCCACGATTTCGTAGAGCATAGACTCCTTGGAATACCGGAAGTTCGTGAGGCACTGGGAAAGACCGCTGTCGTTTACGTGGGCGCCATACTCTAGACTCTCTTGGTGGATCACCTCTTGGACTTTGTACTTAGCGTCAGGGAGGGACTTTTTGTGCTTGGCGATCATGTAGCTGTCAAGTAACGCGCCTGGAATTAGATGAACGGGTGTGAGCATTTGGTTATCATGTAGCTTTCCAGTAATGCGCCTGGAATTAGAAGGGGTGTGAGCATTTGGTTATCATGTAGCCGTCCAGTTATGCACCTGGTATTAGAAGGGGTGTGAGCATTTGGTTATCATGTAGCTTTCCAGTAATGCGCCTGGAATTAGAAGGGGTGTGAGCATTTGGTTATCATGTAGCTTTCCAGTAACGCGCCTGGAATTAGAAGGGGTGTGAGCATTTGGTTATTATGTAGCTGTCCAGTAATGTGCCTGGAATTAAAAGGGGTGTGAGCATTTGGTTATCATGTAGCTTTCCAGTAATGCGCCTAGAATTAGAAGGGGTGTGAGCATTTTGTTTTCATGTAGCTTTCCAGTAATGCGCCTGGAATTAGAAGGGGGTGTGAGCATTTGGTTATTATGTAGCCATCCAGTAATGCGCCTGGAATTAGAAGGGGTGTGAGCATTTGGTTATTGTGTAGCTTTCCAGTAATGCGCCTGGAATTAGAAGGGGTGTGAACATTTGGTTATCATGTAGCTTTCCAGTAACGTGCCTGGAATTAGAAGGGGTGTGAGCATTTGGTTATCATGTAGCTTTCCAGTAATGCGCCTGGAATTAGAAGGGGTGTGAGCATTTGGTTATTATGTAGCTTTCCAGTAACGTGCCTGGAATTAGAAGGGGTGTGAGCATTTGGTTATCATGTAGCTTTCCAGTAACGCGCCTGGAATTAGAAAGGGTGTGAGCATTTGGCTATTATTCCATGCATGCAAGAGAGCATAAAGAGTTAAGATATGATGGCCCTCTCATATTTGAAATCTTGATATCTTACCCACTACTTCATCATTGTCCATTGCCGCTCTAACCCCTTCGAAAGTATGGAATCCTGCAAATCACAGTGCAGCATGCATTCAATTCAAGTAACTTCAGGAAGAGAATGGGGGCTGTTTTTGGCCTTCGAGTATTTTGCAGTTGTCTATATCTAATAGATGGGCCAACCAGTACGGTTATCGGCGAGCATTTCTTGTGAAAATATATAAGAACCAGAGAAGTGCCTGAAAGATTCTCCAGGCAAGCTTTTTTAATTAAAGAATATCTAACAACCACTCCTTTGTTATTGTTTACAATTGAAAATAAAGAAGTTCATTTGTAATAAGACTTCAAAATAACCATCCACGATTAAAGTCTGAGACTTAATTAATGATATTTGATTGAAAGTTTCTCAGTTATTTGCTTGAATTACCCGATGGAAATGAATGCTTTGCGGGTCACTCGATATTTTGTGGGAGCATAAAATGGCGACGCAATTGGCTATAACAATCAAGGCAATTATCAAAAGTAACGTACTTTTAACATCGGCTTGAGCTTGGAACCCAGTGATAGCATCAATAGAGTGAACGAGCGCAGCAACCTGAAGCAAGCAAAGAAAAAATGATAAGCGAAACACAGATGAGAGAAGGGGATACTAGGCATGATACCTAGCTAATCATATAAGGCTGCCATAGCTAAAGCAAACTGTAGCAAACTCTAGCAAACTGTATATGGCTAATCTAGCTAATTCTACAAAGTCAGCGGTGTAGCCAGGACTTTTAACAGGATGGGGCCCAAAAGGCCCTTGTATTTTTTTTCTCCTGTATTTTAGATAATGTCTCAAACATGGCCCGGGCCCCCTGGGCCACTCCCCTGGCTACGCCCCTGAAAGCTAACATAGCTAATTCTATATATAGTTAACAGCTTATGCTGAATAGCTAACTCTATATGGCTAAGTGGCGATCGACAAAGTGGTCTCTCACCTTCGAACCAGGTAAACTGATTTTGTTGTCCAAGGAGATGGTTGTAAGAGATGTCGTGAGAGTAGCAGTAAAAATGGAGATTATACAAATGCCGACAAGAATCCAGATGACGGCGAAAGCGCGACCTTGGATGCTCTTGGGACAGCGGTCACCATACCTGAATGGAACGTGAGTGTTAGAAATATCTAGTGAACAATAATGTAGGAGATCCGTAGCGAGGTTTTAACGATTGCATTTTAGAAATGTGTACTTTTGGGTCTAAACACCTATTTTGAATAAGGGTGGACATGGTAATCTGTGTATCGTAACCCGCAGTGCCTAATGGGTATCACGTAAAGAAACGTAAATATAATACAAGTCCAGGCCTCAAATTCTTGGTCATGTTCTTATGGCCATTCACATGGCTTTCACATACCAGGATTCAGTCATTTATACGTTACCCATGAACAACCGCGGGTTACGATACATGGATTCTAGGTGTCGTAAGGATATAGCAAAAAAAAGGTAATTTGACTTACCCGACCGTTGTCATGGATACGAAGGCCCACCAAAATCCCTCACATGCCCCATGAACAAAGGATCTCGGGAAATCTTTAGGGTTCTTGCTTGTGTCCTGCAAGACGAGCCACGTTAGTGTCATATCTACTGACAGCACAACGAGTTTCTTAAGACGACTTGTGGCAGTTTTGTTTTGGTTTTATTTGATATTCTTATTATTTTAGAGAATATTATTATTAGCAATTAAATAGAGCCGTTTTGAATTGTAGGATGGAATTCACACTGGTTCGAGTGGATTTAGTTGGTTACTGATGTGATTGTAATGACATCCAAGTGGTTTCACAAGCTTTCAAGGAGAAGGGAATTGTGTTTTGAGGCGATGCAAATGGACCTGGAGGATCAGAATAAAGGTATCTAGTCATATCTATTGTCATATCATATCTACTGTCATTTCTATTGACAGCACAACGAGTTTCTGAAGACGACTTGAGACAGTGTTATTTTGGTTTTATTTGTTATTAAAGTCTTATTATTTTAGAGAATATTATTATTAGCAATTGAATGGAGCCGTTTTATAATTGTAGGATGGAATTCACACTGTTTTGAGTGGATTTAGTTGGAGTTACTGATGTGATTGTAATGACATCCACGTGGTTTCACAAGCTTTCAAGGAGAGGACATTGTGTTTTGAAACCATGGAAATGGACCTGAAGGATCAGAATAAAAGTACCTATTTGTGTCTTGAGCTGTGTTTGCTGATCTCTCCCTTTTATGGTATTTTGAGTCTTTTTTGAGAGGGGTGATTCTGCTTTTTTTCCCTTGTTCGATTTGAAATTTGTCAAAGAACCTGTGCTATTATTTGGCTTAAGAGTAGATGCCAACACCTTGGTTGGATGCATATCTGCAAGACCATTTATCCCTTAGACTGATGCCTAAGTATCTTCATCTTGTTGTGTTTATTTTGCATTTATGAATTTTTTGGGTTGTGGGTACTCCAGCATTAGTGTACAAATATAATCCAAGTGTGCCTAACGACTGACGTCTACCAGCAAAAATTGACTGGGCTAGGAGTTGTGATGAGGTATCAATGCCAACGAAGTTGGCAGAAGCCATTGCAGCGTTAGTGTACAGACAGATCAGAGCTGCACCTCGCTGGCTTGACCACAAGGAAACAATGCTGGCAACCGACTCCGTAGTACAGGCGCGTACACAGGGGGGTGCGCAGGGTGCGAGCGCAACCCCCTTGGCCGGCAAAATGTTCTTATTAAAGGATTGTTAAATACTTTCCTTTTCCCATATTGATACCTATGACTGCGCACCCCCCCTCCCCCGGCAAATCCTGGGTACAGGCCTGTAGTATAACCAAACATGTTGCTCGCAATGCTGCGTGACGGCATAACATGGCCTGACAACGGTATGGGTGTTTCTTTTGAGGTTACAAATAAAATACGGGATGAAATCGTATAAAAATGTGGCTTTTTGTTTTCATTTGGAAATAAAAAACTAATGCAAAAAAATGATAATGATAATAAAATCTTAGCGGAATGGCAAGAGGGCGTAAAATGGCATTGCTTACCAGAGCCCAGGCGATCATCCCGGCCAAAACAGACAGCAGGAGAGTTAGGATGAGTACGGGCCAGGCGGAAAACACGGAAGTGAGAAGCTGAATGGAGTAGTCCCCCTCTACCCTGTCCCGTCGCACGACAAATGCCACGCCCGTGTGGGGCAACATGGGGACGACCTTCTTCTGTGAGCGCAACCCCGACTCCTTGAAGTTCACAATGACTGGCATCTCGATATCGGACGCGGGTTTGACGTCGCCGATCTCGTATGTTTTGTGCTGGAGTTCTCCACAGCTCATCGGGTTATACGGGTTGATGCCACAACAGTGGTGCAGCATTGACATGAAGATTACTAACGATTCAACGAGAGTGAAGTTGATGTATCTTATTCCATATCAATCAATGGGGCAAGAACGCGGGAAACCTTCAATCTTCTAAAACCGCTAGGCCTGGGCCCGTTTTAAAATGGCGGCCTGTAAAATCGTACTAGACAAGAGCTCCTGCAAGTTTACGCGGACTTCCAAATATGGTATGTAATGTCCTAATAGGGAATTGATCGAGCGAGCTAGAAAAAAGGACAGTTTTTGTCTTGAGTTCGAGTTAACAAGGTTTGAGTTAACAGGATTCATCAGTACTCACAGTGCATGATTCCCTCGAAGGTCGTATTATCCGGTCTCTCTACATATGGAGGGTTACGTAAAAAAGGGTTCCAGAGCATCGTGATGCACGCCGGGCATGACACTTCACCCTGGCAGCGCGCTGTCGGATTGGTCGAGCATTCACCAATTCCTTGCACGCGGATTGGTTGCGTTAACAATAGCAGAAGTGACGTCACGGTGAAGATCAGCATCCTTAAGCTTGAATTCTAATAAAAGGAAAACATTCTGTTAAATTAGTTACATTTAATGGCTCCAATGCAGAAACTAACAAACTTGTTTAAACTCAAACTAGCTGAAACTATTCAATATTTAACCGATATTTTGAAGCGGTATTTGACATGAAATCACGGTACGTTGCGTTGTTTTTCATAGTTAGCATGTAGTTCGTGTGTGCAGAGACCTTGAAAAGAATGAAGCGGTTTTAAAAGATGGACTTCATAGCCCTTGGGTAGCCTTCCTGTTATGCCTGCAAATGCTTGAGGCAAATGTATATAAGTGCCGAACCATACAATGTCAAAAAGCCTGCAAATGTTTCAAAATTAAACTGAACCAAAAAACTCTGTAGGCTATGGCTGAAATTCTGGAAAAAGTCAGCCCAAATTCCTTGCTCTCTCTTTCTTTGCTCTAACACACAATCCAACGGTATTTGGGGAAAAGCCAAGCTCGATATGTCGTGAGGGAATAGGGCGAGCGCATGGAGACGAGGCACCGTTGAGCTCTCATGGTCTCTTGTAGAGACCTTCAGCAACGACGACGACGGCTAGGACAACGCGGTCGAAAAAGATGTTTTTGCGCATGGCGTTCAATAATAATTTAATTGCAATGGAATAAGCAAAACAGAGATAGATAGAAATAAACTAAGAAAATTATTTCTACAGTAGGGAACGTAGTTCGTGGAATTTACAGTGCAAACGTCCGCGTCCTAAAATGACCGTGAAACTTGGGGTTTTCACGTCGTGGTTTTACGAAAAAAGGCTGGAATTGAACGGTTGGAATTGTGAGAACGCAGTTATATATTGAGGGAATAAAGCAGGCGTTAAAATACCGCAAGTAAAACCAATGTATCCACAAAGTGATCAAGGGGAAAGTTTGATCGTTAAATTGAATAGCTATGTAAGGCTAAAGAAGTGCCGATAAAACAAAACAAAAACACTTTGTGGTCACTTGTCCAAATATTCGCTCAATGCAAACACAGTAAAAGGGTTCAATGGTTGACCAATGTATTGCAATGAGGCTTACCCTCTGTAATTACCGTTTTTTTATCTGGTAAACACAAAAAAAACCTGCTGTGCAAATTAGCATTATAACGAGAATTTCAAGTTAATCACTTGGATTGTAAGTACCTGGCAACATTGGGGCCTCTCGAGGAATTGCCGTCGCTTTTAGAATAAACCTGTGTTCTCTAAACTAACTATAATCAAAACACATCTATTCATTTAATGTTTAGTTAAGTACGTAATCATCACCCTAAGCAAACTTTGATCGACTAAAATAATGCAAAAGTGGAAGACTATTCAATGTATTTGATAAAAAAAATAACTTCAAAGCAAGGTTCGTAGTAATTACTTGTTTACGCCATATGTTTTACATATTGCTCCTCCCCTCTGAACATTTGCAAATTCAACTAAAAAGCTCTCGAAGGGATAATTCGGGCAAATTTGATACCATTGCCATAACAATTTGTCGAAAATGTGAAAAAAAAAACACATAAAAACTCAAAAGGAACTAAAAAGTTAGATTCATTGTCTTGGCAATAAACCTATGTCCACTGCCTAGAATAAGTAGGGTTACTCACGTTGCTGGTACGGCAGACAAGCTGTCGGATTTAGCCTCCCGCTAATATAGAAATATAGATTTAAAATGAAATGATGGTTGAAGGCTTTCATAGAAAGTGCTCAATACTCGAAAGTAGAGCGGTGTATAGTGTTGGTTTGAGAAAAATACAAACTACATAGGTTTCCCTACAGGTCTGTTTCGTGGTTGCCCACTCATCAGGGGATTTATAGGGGAAATATAGATATAAATAGCTGCATCGCCCTTGCAAAGCATTGCTGGCGCTGCATGTAAGGATGCTGGATGTAAGTCCATTCTCGATTATTAGTGAAAACAATGGAATTGATACGTAAAAATGCGTTCTGTCTGATAGATTTCCAATTTCTTCACCAAACCACGGCGTGAAATTCAAATTTTTGCAATCTAACAAGGACGGAAGTTCTAAAAGAGTACAAACTCACATTTCCCTGTTCGCTATTGTAGAAATGTGTTTATTTCTGTTTGTACCTGATTGAGTAAGTATAGGTAATTTTATTGCCCTAGTTATCGCCGTTGTTGCATATTTAAGTTCAATTACCATAAGTTTAAGTAAGTTAAATTTCAACCCTTATTATTACAGTTTTTACAACCAAGGCACTCGTTATTCGCGAATCCTGATTCTCCTCGTTGTATTTTGGTAATTATCAAAGTGATTTTCTAGCCGAAAAGGTTTTCAATTTTTTTTTTCGCTTAACTAATTAACTAATTTCTTAAGGTTGAATTAGTTTGACAACAAAACAAGAAATATGTGCCTTGGTACCAGTCAGTTAAACAAGCACAAAGACCTTGAATTTCTTTCGGATATAAAATGTATCTCCATACCCGTTTGGGTGACCTCTAATAATACGCACCTCTTAGTAAATGGGATGTTAGTATCACTTGCTTATGTTTACTTCATAATGTTGTCACAGTACAATTCAAATAACCCTACACAAAATGGGTCGCCATTTCGCGTGATTCACACGTTTAATGACTGGGTATGCGGTTTTTGTGGGTCGATTCTCGGTTGTTTGCTAACCTGGGTACCAGAGGCTCCGAGCTTCGCGGCGAGAATGATTTGAGCGAAGCCGCGAAGCTCGGAGCCTCTGTTACCCAGGGTAGTTGTTTGCTTGAATTTGTTTTAGATTGCATCGTTGCCACCCGTTCTAGCCATAATGCCCAGTCATCTCGCCAACAATTACATGTAATGGTAGCTACTTACAGACGTCGGATTTTAACGGCGTACTTTTTATAATATAATAGATAACACTATAGCGCTCATAATCGCTGTTCTAAGCGCTTCGGAGCGCTAAGTTCTAGTTTGAAGACATTTCTTGATTACGTTTAGATCAATCGGTAAATCGTAATAGAATGATGCATGATGCATAACCCCAGGGAAAACTTCATAGACTCTTTGCCTGAAATTCGCGAGGAATGTTTTTTTGTAGAGCAATATTAATCCTCTTTTTGAAATTTAACCATGCATATAATAAGAACGGCTCCATTTTATTGCTAAAGCAGGGAATAATGCATGGATGGTTTTCCTTTCGAGAGTGATTAGAAATTTCAATCACATTATTAGACGAAACACCAATGTAAGCAAAGTCGGCTCGTGTATTTGATAAGCTTCAAATTAATTGTAAAACATCGAAAAGAATAAGGCCGTTTGCCTTGGCCACAGAAGTGTAAATTGGTTGAAGTGTAAATTGGTTGCTAGATAGAGGTCTGATATACATTATTTGATTATAGTATAGTTTATCATTAGCACGTCTAATAAGATATAGTGTTATCGTTTCCTCCTGTTTGTCTTTTTTGGAAAAAAGGCAAAGAAAAATAAGCAAAATCAAATTACAACTACCAAACCTGTGATAGTAACTCTGCTTTGCCTACTCGAGTAAAGTTTACGCACCGTGAAAAAGCCAGTTTTCTTGAACAATCGATCACTGAGTTTGTAATTGACGATTCGAAACGCATCACCCCCAGAACAGATGCTTGTATATCCAAGCAGTGAATAGCTACACTGATTTGTTTATATAGGTATAGTACATGATTACTTATGAAAAGGACTTAGCTATAACGGTAAAACGTTGTCCAACTTGCCGTAAAATATTTTAAAATCTAACTAATACCAATTTGACTTTTAAAAAAGACTTTTCAAATTAAAATTAATTTTGAGGTGTTTCAGAGGCAGAGTAAAACAAACTCTTGTTTACAAACTGCCATGAACGCCTTGATTACAATTACTGTACAAAAGGAATTTTCTAAATTCTCGAATCTCTCTCCTTATCTAGTTTTCTCGCTAATGGAAAGGGAAGACTCTTAACTTTTTATACACAGCATGAACCTGTGGCACATGAAGCGTTTGTTTGGGTTTTTTTCTTCGACTCTTGTCGGTTGGCACTGAGCAATGTTTGGGGATTACTATAAGTCAGATAAGAGATTTTCTTTTGTTGTTATGTCAATGTAATTATGTCACGCAAATATTTCTTCTTATGGAGCGTGTATCAAAATGCCACACAACGCCTCGATACAGTGTAGAAATAAGTGTCACGCAACACTTATCGCCACCACCAGTGTAAAAATAAAGCAGCTGTTACAATAAAAATAATGTAGACGTTATTAGTGTCCAAAATAAATGCCACCACAACACTTATATCTACCACAATTGTAAAAATGACAATACCTGTCAAAGGTCACACCATACATAATGTCAAAATAAATGTCACACAACGCCTATCGCGACAGTCAACCGTCACAAAAATTCACACAACACTTATCGCTGTTATCCATGACAAAGAAATGTCACACAGCATGCATATCGACAGTGTTAATATTAAGGTCACGTAACGCTTCCCTGAAACCAGTGAAAAAATGTCACACAACAACTACAAGAAAAGTCCTCTGTCAAAAAAAGGCCGTAAAACATGTTAATTATCTTACAATAAAACGAAAATAGGCAAAAGAAGAAACCACTTTGAAAAAGCAGCCACGTGACGTGTCAAACCGCTTGTATCACACTCTTGGAATGAGCAAATAACCGCAACCAATATGGCTGGAGACGCCATATTGAAAATTACCCAGGTTGGCCGATAACAACGAAGGAAAGGGAAATCTATTTAAAACTCTTAATTTTAGTACCCCAACCCACCCCTTCCTTGGCGGCCAAACAGTGGGTAATTTCTTATTAAGGTATCTTTTTCCATATATGTGCCTATGACTGCGCACCGCACCCCTCCCCCCCACCCTAGCTATTCCTAGGTACATTTGCCCGTTGGTATTGCTATCAGCCGCCATTTGTCATCCTAGAAAAATAATAAGTTTGATAAACCATCCATTCCCATCGGCCGGTTTTGGGAAGCTTCTTTGATATTTTTTATCTTAATTAGGCAAAACAGTATAAAAAAGGTGTATCGGACTGGGGCTATTTGAGTAGATATATATCACTAGTATGGGTTGACGAGTACGCTGCTAATACTTTTCTATTAAAGATTCATACATTTTCATCGTTTAGGCTCATCGCTGACATCACACTTTTTCTTTTCAAAAAGAAACACAAGAAATATGGCCAGTCTAAGTAATACGTGTTAGAATAAACTATGATAGCCTCATCGATATACATACGTACTAAGGAACGGATCATTTAATATTTGATGGGGGAAGTCGCAAACTTTTTTCTGCTCGAATTTTTTCTCGGAAAATTTTGCTACTCGATTTTTTCCCCGAAGGATGTGGCGATATTTTTCTGCCATACTTTGCTTGCTCGATTTTTAAGGGCCAGAACCTTGTTCAGTTTTTTTGGAGGGGGATTAGACCCCCCCCCCCCCCCATCAAATAGTAACTAGTATTAATGGCGACAGCTTTTATACGACTACAAAAAATAATAAAGAGATGACGTTTACCTTCCTTCAGCACGAGAATGCTCCTTTGCACGCCTACTAGAGATTACAAAGTGAATTTGACCTTCCCTCAGAGCCAACACACTAATGCTAGTGTCATTTGACAAAATCTACGGACTACTACAGACTGCCGACAGCGGTTACTCCATCACAAACAGATAAGCAAGCGAAAAAGGGTTATATAACACGTAAATACACACTTTATGCTTTGTTTGAAGCAAATTACTAATGTCGATAACAGACGGAGAAACCACAGATCTAGTATCAGCGGCCTACTCAAATACACTTTGTCACAGTTCACTTGGTCGCAAAAACGTTGCCATTTCTCATCTTTTTTCATAGTTTCCTCGAATGTGAATAAGTAATACGAAGAGAGAATCGGTATTTATGATAAATGAATTCGTGTCGATTTTAATCACCGGAGACTAACTGCGCTCATGAATTAGAAAGGAATTAAAAAGAAGGCTAAAATTCAAAGTGTTTACCCAGTACTATATTAAGGGCCTTCATTTTGTCATTTAAAAATATTCCCGTACCGATCCGTTGAGAAAACTTCTGTTGGAGTTGGCGATGGGTTTGACCCTTTCCCCCCCCCTCCCCTCCCCCCACCCACGAGCGCGGCCTTATGTTTTCTATCTCCTTCAAATCGATTTAAATTTTGTACAGGCAAGGACACAAACGCAATGATTTTAACTTTCAGCATGATATTAGGTCGGATGGGGCAGATTTGTTTTATATGTGTTGTTATAAAATTTAGTGTTGTCGATTGAACGGTGCAAAAATGACCCGATTCCGAGTCTGATCTCGTGTCAAATGTCATATTAAGTTCATCGTAGACTTAGCTTGATGTAGCTAATGCAACCAATGGTTTTCCCCAAATCTTCCCGATCAGATGCATGATAGTCGTTAAAAGTAATAACTACAGTAGTTTGATATTGCTAAAATTACACCTTTCTCTGAAATGGCGGATTCTAACGGTCTTTAGTAACAGCCTTACTGTCAAATCCGTTGTATCGAGATCCGCGTTTTCAAAACACGATTTGTTTTGTTTTTTTGTTCCGTCAGTAAAACCATTCTGAGCCAATCAGAGTCTCGCTTTGTGCATTCCCCTGGCTATACTCTGGACGAAAACCAGACAGTGTCGCGACAGAAAGCCAAGCAACTGCACTAGGTGAGAGATGGAAATAATCTGATTGGCTTAGAATAATTTAACTGACGGAACGGAAAATCCCAAAAGACAAAAACAAATCGATGATTTGAAAAAAAAAACAACGGATTCGACAGTAACGAACAAACCGCCACTGATCTTTCACCCGTTCAGCGATATGTATCATATATAGATAGGCTAAACTGCAGAATACTCGTCCACTTATTTGCATTTTCCTTGTATTTACTGCCTTGTTCTATAGAAATCGAGGTGTGAAGTCTCATTGTTAACTCTCATTGTGGACGGGTATTCTGCAGTTGCTCCTATAGATATATATGCTTTCATTTTTCTCTCCGCATTTATTTTCTTCCATGCGTGTAGGCTGAAACTTAACTAATTCTTTTACCAAATCCCCAGGGCGAAGTTAATATAATCACATAGCACAGCGGCGTAGCCAGGATTTTGAACAGGAGGAGGCCCAAAAGACCCTTTCAAGGCATATTCACCTGTGTTTTAGATAATGTCTCATACATTTATTGTATTTTTGGCTGCTAGAAGGGGTGGCTTGACCACCCCCTGGCTACGTCCCTGTTGCATAATAGCTTGTTAAGCAGTAACCTCACTCGTACAATTTCTTATTTTTTAATTTACCTTTTTGATAATTTGAAAATTAGCCGTAATCTGAAAATATCGCGTGTTTTACTTCTGAAGAAAAACTAATCACTTAGCTTTAAGTAAACCAGTTCATCCATTTGCGATATCCTGCTTTGTTTGTCTTCGCTTACAATAGGTTCATCCTAGCCCACAAAGCTTTAAATGATCATGACTTAAAAGACCCTGTATTCGATTTAGGTTTTCTATGAGTTATACTAAGGGCTGAAACCTTTAAATTACCTCAATGCACCCGTCTTTCCTTCAATATCAATAACCCAGGAGGAATTCTTGATATGATATGATGCCTTATCATTTATTCTGTTTTATTCAAGTCTAGACGGTCTGCAGAAAAGTAGTCTGATAGATTAGAACGTACCTCTGGGCGTAGTAATTTGTACACCACATGTTCGTTATGCATAAACTGAACGCACATAAACAAGAAAAAAAACATATAGAGAGGTATCGCATGGAGACATAGTCCTACTTTTTTGGTATACCACAGGAAAAACCCTGAATGCTCTGTAGAATGAATAAAAGGGCTTCTTATCAGATATTGATTCATCTGATATACAAACCTGAAGGATTGACCGATTTGTTTTTATTTCAGGATTTTATTTTATCGGTATCACATTTTATACGCTTTTAAAGATTTCATTCGACCCCCGGCTAGAATACTTATCGGAATTTGCGTTACTTTTATCTTCTATCGCGTAAAACTGACTGGAATATACGGTATACAAGAAAATAACTTACAGTAAAAGTAGATAATAGCTAAAACAAAATTTTTAAAAAATGCATGTTGGAAACAAATCATGGCTCAGAAATGCCGTAAGATTAAATTTGTCAAATGAACCGCTTTGCACAAAGGCTTTTCTGAAACACATATGCCTACAGAAAAGTTTATGAGCAGGTTATTTCTAGTTATACTTACGATGTTTTGCAATCTTCATCGAACAGTCTTCCACTTCCATTTCCCCTCAAGTTATAGCCGGCCACATTTTGCGAGAATTGATTATTTTTAATTTGTTAAGTTGTAAATTTGCCGTAAGGCTACTCCAACAGGCTAAATAAATCCATAACGCGTTACCAATTCTCAAGCTTATAGCGATTACTGACAAGCACTTCGCTCGCACCTGAAAAAGCTGCGTTAATGCCGCACGAAACAGTAGTATATAGGGTTCATTTGGACATCAAAAAAGGAAAAGGTTGTGACGTCACGGTGTATGTATAGCTTTGTTTGCTCTGCGTGGTGTGAATAAAACTCATAGCGGCATTTTGTTGAGCTGATGTGTAATAAAGGTAAACACTTTGCAACGGAAACCATACAGCCGAATGATACTTAAATTTAGTCTGTGTTAAGTAGCTCAACCTTTGCTTAAATGAAAAGCAAGCGCATTTTTGCCAGCAGTGTTCCAGCAGTTTGTTTCATTCCTTATAAATCAAATACGAAGGGAACAAAAAGGATTGCCAGATCAATTAACCTGTCAAATATTCGACTTGTTTTAAAAGCCTTAAACGATCTACTATCTGGTGAGGTAAGAGCACCCGTATTCAATTAAGCTAAGTATTTTCGTATGATTTTAAGAAGCCTGTTTAGCCAAACCAACTTAACTGTACATACATGGCTCATATATTTTTCCTTTATGAACATATGAATAGATAATGATTTTCAGACTAAAACCTCCAGTTATTTTATTCAAAATGTACAGAGTGCTCAAAGAATTCAAGGGGCTACTACACTTATAAACAGTTTAAAAAAAGAACTGTTCAATTATAATATCAGAATTCTGAAAACTTGTAATCGCCTCGCATACTTCAACCTTCTCAACTCCCATCCCACAGCGACACCTTTCTACCGCCCTTCTTCTCCCAGACAACCGGTCACACCACTGTACTCTATCCTCCCCCGGTCACTCCTATTCCCCATCCCCCCGGCCACACCTCTCTACTCCCCTCCCGCTCCACCCGGTCACACCTGTCTACTGGTCTCCTTCTCACGGTCACACTTCCCCCCTCCCCCGGTCACATCACTCTAATCCCCTAACCACCAGTCACCGGTCACTCCTATTCCCTATTGCCCCCGGTCACACCTCTCTACTCCCCTCCCGCTCCACCCGGTCACACCTGTCTACTGGTCTCCTTCTCACGGTCACACTTCCCCCCTCCCCCGGTCACATCACTCTAATCCCCTAACCACCAGTCACCGGTCACTCCTATTCCCTATTGCCCCCGGTCACACCTCTCTAGGCTCTTCCTCCGGTCACCGGTCACTTCTATCCCCCCCCTCCCCCTACTCCTTTAGCCCCCTCTTTCAAGAGATTTCAAGATACTAGTGTTAGGATATTTTGCTGTATTGAATTCTTGAATATAAATTGCTGTCATCTTTCACACGCTCAAGAAATACAAAATGAAAAGTTGAAAAATGTTGTCTCCAGCCAAACATTTCGTATGATATTTTAAGACATTCCCTGTTGCATTTTAGCTTATGTCATATCTCTCCCAGCCCACCTTCCCTGTTAACTTATGTCTTGCCATCCCCCCAGCCCGCCCTTCTTTTGTTGTTTAGCTCTTCTCTTGCCGCCCAACATCCCCCCCCGTCCATCCTTCCGTGTTATCTTAGATATCTTGGATTGTGTCTTGAATCGCAGCGATTCCATAGTTTAGGAAAAAGATACTTATTAATCCTACCCGTCAAAAAACATACACACTCCCTTCAGGCTAACAGGAAATTATATTACTTTTTCGTCAATATCTCTTCTAATTTCTATTTCTAAAAGACGAAATAAATGCTCTTTTGAAGAGGGTCGTGAATAGTGCCCATTGAAACACTCATGGTGTTTTGTTTATCTAACTCTCATAAAAGCTCTTGTAAATTGATGTTTATATGAGTCTCCTTTTTCTTCATAAAAACTTTATTATACTAATTAAGTTATCCATCATACTCGAAACACAAGCCCAATTGAAGTGTTTGCTATAGGGCAATAAGAGATTCATAGCAGATCAACACGTTTCTCATAAAAGCCTTTTAACAGGTGTTTTTCGCAGTTATAGAATGTCACCCAGATTGAATACTTCCCAGAATGCACAGCGTTGTTGTCTAAAGCGATTTGAGAAGAGGACTTGTCGTGCATGCTTTGTTTGTCTGTATTACATGCATATATATTGTTTTACCTTTCTGGTGCATACATGTTTTTTTTCCCTGTGCAATCTTCTTTTGGAATCATCGTTTGCGTTAAATTTGCATTCTAAATGTTTGTGTCCTTTTTTAAATCGCAAGTAAAACAATACAATCGCTTCCCCAAATCAGCCGATGGAATGAATGCTTCTTCACACTTAGATGTTGACAAAAAAGCGGATGGCAATGACTGCCAGGTACTAAGTAAATAAATGCGTTTCTGCTCTCGATAACAGAGTTTGCAATTAGTAACAGTCAGTCAGTCATTTTCGACTACAATCTTCTCATAAATGAATCATTTTATAATGTACGCTATACTGCATACAAAAAATACGCACTGAATATATAACAGAGCTCCTATTAGAGCGAAACAATTCAAGAAACATGTCAATGTAGGTGCTCAATGGGTCATTTAAGATACCGATTTCATTTGACTCTTATAACTCAAGTACGCGCTGAATGTACCCAAAACGCTCAATTGTGACGAGCTCCTAAAAAGACGCCAATGCTTACAGTAACAGCTTCACGCGTACAACGTCGGCGAAGAGCTGCTCTGGGTTTGATAAAATATGTGGTTAGAAGTTGTTCAGAAAATGTTCAGCTTTCAAGCGACTAGGTCACGTTTTTCGTTGCCCATCATGCATTGCGTCGGTAGCCATATTTTACACCGATAAACAAAGTAAAATCCTTTGGCGGCCGTGTACATTTAAAGCTTTATGATATGATATGAGTATCCTGAAAATGATATGAGTGTCTTGATATCTGATATGATATGAGTGTCTTGAAAACGGTGAACAGTATCTAAATTTCGGTTATCCTGGGACGATTATTGATGAAAACAGCAATAATTCCTGTTTGAGACAGGCATGTTTTTACTGACAACTCTTACTTTTCATATTACGGCAAGGCAATCTCAACCCATCTCAATCTTGACACACAAACACTGCTTACTACGTTCTAGCGCTCCAAGGATGGATTATGCTGATAGTTTGTTAAGTTGCGTCTTTGAACAATGTTAGTTTAATATTGGAACGGTTGTACACCTAGACCGCGTGGTACCGTGGTACTTGCAGATTAACTCATCCATCACGCAGTTTTCATTTTCAGAAATTGAAAAAAATATATACTGTATTAAAAAACTCTAGCTCCCTTGCCGGGTTCCCCAAATTCCTGTCTTACTTTCGAGACTTTATTCAAGGTATTTCCCCTAATTATTTACTTCACTCACGAGGGGGGGGGGGGGGGGGGGGCAAAATTGAGCAGTATACTGATATAGAAAATATCATTTTATAAGTTTCACATAAATTCATAAATGAAGTAGGGCAAATCGCAAGTTAAAAGACAAAGACGTCCCCCAGAAAAAAGTATCTATGCAAATGAAATATGCACTATTACAGAAGTAGCATTGTACATCCGCTTGAATCACTATGAAATCCAATCAATTAAAAATTGCCTCATTCTATCGCTAAAATAAACAAATAAATAAAGCAAATAAGAGTTTTCAGGATTCAAAATTAGTCAAAGCTAGCGTCATATAAAGTGTTTTATGTTTACTTGAAAGCCTTAATAATTAATTATTAGTTGTCCAAAAGGCATTGTTTTTTTTCTGGATGATTTGCCATTTCATCAGGTTCAATTCTATTATAAGCGAATACGGGATCCCTGTATAAGCTATCAAACTATAAAAACAGTCTTCGCGGTGGTGCAAACGTTATTGATTCGATTTTAACGATATACAGCTTGCTAAATAGTAATGATATATCGAAAAGGTAGTTTTGATGAATAAAAAATATGGTCGATAATGAACATTTGATGGCATATAGTTTTAGATAAATTTCACCTTTTCGACAGTAAAAATGGTACGACGATCTATGTTTAAACATATAGGAGGTTTTTATCGGAAAAAGGTGTGCTGTTTTTAAATAAGATTGTACAACATTCACAAAATCTCAGAGATAAATGTTGCTTGTTTAAAGATAATATTAATAGTACCACACACTTTTGAACCACCGGGTTGTTTATCAACGGAATGCCATTAAGTCGCTTTTAACGTTGCAAGTTTGCTTAAGAAAAAATCCGAAGTACACGAAATAAATTCCAAATGTTACTCATTGACAAAGTTAAAAACTTGAAAGCGAATCACTTTTCACCGATGGCTACGATCGAAGATAACCGATTATCGATACTCAAAACATAAATCTCTGTCATAATCTTACCATGATTTTGCGTGCAGTACACTTACACATCAAGTTGGAGTTTGAAAGAGTAGAACCAACATGACTCGATTTATATAAACCATCGGGGGGTCTGGTGCGACCAGCATAAAGGGCGTGGTCACAACTATTGTTTAACAAGGGCGAAGTGAGGTAATGCAGTCACCTGCGGGCAATAACCTGATATTACGGACTGCTTTCCTGGAGGCAGTGTTTTTAAAGATATGATACCATGCTATTTAACATTTTGCACGCACGAAAATCTCTCTTTAGATATTATTCCGTGAATTATTCACTCGAGCGGAAACCAGAAGTGTTGCTCTTAAATCTCGAAGCACGTCCAACAATCGCAATACTTTTACGACAGTTTATTAGTATTTTGGGTTGTGGTATCGGTGTTTATCGAGTATGGTAAAATTTATTTGAGCTAACAACAATAACACTAAAATCGCCGAAAACGAAGAAAGATGGACGCACTGATAAAAAATGTTTTTACGCTTATGAACTTTCTCTAAACGTTAATACCTTTTGATAATCTAAAGATTTTGACTATATTAAATATTAAATCATTTCCCTCTGGTGGTATATAAGTATATATACAAATTATTATTTAATTACTTCCCTTCGGAGGTGTATACCTCAGGGGAAATGAAGATCGTTAAGTGCTAAGACTTTGGTATTCAATTAAAAGACATGTTTAGAAGTCCTGATATGAAAACCATCAACAATACCTTGCCGAAAACATCAATATTCGCAGGTGATATGTATGCAAAAACGGATCACTTCGGCGGAAGCCTCGAGCATGCTTTAGAGAAAAGATTTTGACAGCAGTCTCTCTTGACTTCAAAGTTTAATGCTAATTCATGTTTAGTTTGGCTTTCTTCTCTAGAACTATTACTTCTTTCTCAAAACAAGTGGCAAGCCATTGGCTTTTGTCACAGAACAATATGTGTTCATCATTGATTTGATGTTTTTTGGGGGATGATTTAGATTTAAGGGAGACCTTTAATGTTTTTGGTGCACTTATTTAAGAAAATTCCGGGGACTCATTTCCTGGGGGGGGGAGGGGGAGAGGATAAGGATATTTCTCTGATCTTTTTCTGTGGGTTAGGTCCTTTAACTCTCTCCTTGGGGCAGGGGGGTTAGGTTCTTTGAGTCCCTCCGTGGGGGGAGGGAGTTTGGATCTTTTCTGGCGTAACAGGAATGACCTATTTGTTATCAACTTACGTGATATTGACTGACCTTGGCCTTCTAACAAAATTGCTGATCTTCTGGTCAAGATCTGGGAGAAAAACAAGCAAGCGAGTCACAACCAACAAATGACAGATCCAGGGGGGGGGGGGGGTAATAAGGGCGTTGCCAACATCCCCCACACAATGAAATTTTAAAAGAAATGAATGGAAACTAAAAATAACAATTATACCTCCCGCCCTCATATGTTCTACATGGTGTTCCTTCTTAGAGCAGGGTCTGGATGGGGGGGGGGGGGGGGGGGGTCTGTATGTCTGTAGTCAGTTTAAACTTCCATAATTTGTCGGGAGTCGGTAAGAATTATCGGTCTTTGTCGGTAGTCGGTAGTCGGTGACTATAATCTAGTACTTCGCTTTGGTACGTCGCTTTTGTACTAGATTCTATAGAAGATTAAACATTATTTAGGATTGGTTAGTAATTAATAACTTATTGATAATAAATTCATTATTAATAATTGACTGAAAAGTTGATGCAACAGGAAATACATAGTACAGATTCTGAAATGTCCGAATTTAAGTAGATTGACGCTGGAAGTAAAGAGTAAAAATACCGGAAATAATAAAATGTCGGTAGTCGGCAAATATTTTTTTGTCGCTAGTCACTAGTTTTTTTCATTCTTTGCCGGTCGTCAGTTACCTTTTAAGCCGTTTGTCGCTAGTCGGTTAACCTCATCCAGACCCTGTTAGAGAAACACTGGGCCAATCTCTTGGAGGCCTGGGTCTAAGGGCTTTTCAAGATTATGAGGTAAAGATTTGACCAAGCGATCAAGTTTTTCATGACAAATTCTTGCCGCGAGTCTCAAATTGACAGGAATCAGCATTTTTCACCATGTTTTCTGGAGATCAGGGAGTGGGAAAACTTTAGCATCAATGTCCATATAAGGCAATACAAACGAAGGACACTATCCATTGGGAATACGTTTGATATGATAGGTCCCTTTGAATGATACTCCAAAATAAGGACATGCTCCAAATAAGGGTATACTCTGAATAAAGACATGTTTCAAATAAGGGTATGCTCTGAATAAAAACATGCTCCAAATAAGGGTATACTCTGAAAAAAAAACATGCTCCAAATAAGGGTACGCTCTGAATAAAGACATGCTCCAAATAAGGGTATGCTCTGAATAAAGACATGCTCCAAATAAGGGTATGCTCTGAATAAAGACATGCTCCAAATAAGGGTATGCTCTGAATAAAGACATGCTTCAAATAATGGTATGCTCTGAATAAAAACATGCTCCGAATAAGGGTATGCTCTGAATAAAGACATGCTCCGAATAAGGGTATACTCTGAATAAAAACATGCTCCAAATAAGGGTATGCTCTGAATAAAGACATGCTCCAAATAAGGGTATGCTCTGAATAAATACATGCTCCAAATAAGGTTCCGCTCTGAATAAAGACATGCTCCAAATAAGGGTATGCTCTAAATAAAGACATGCTTCAAATAAGGGTATGCTCTGAATAAAGACATGCTCCAAATAAGGGTATGCTCTGAATAAAGACATTCTCCAAATAAGGGTATGCTCTGAATAAAGACATGCTCCAAATAATGGTATGCTCTGAATAAAGACATGCTCCAAATAAGGGTATACTCTGAATAAAGACATGCTCCAAATAAGGGTATACTCTGAATAAAGACATGCTCCAAATTAGGATATGCTCTGAATAAATACTTGCTCCAAATAAGGATATGCTCTAAATAAGGATATGCTCTGAATGAGGATATTGTGTTGAAATGACATGCTGTCATGCTCGAGTTTACGAAAAAGTATTTTCTCGCATTAAGGCACAATTTTTTTATGGTAGTAAGGCGGCCATACGGGAACGGCTGCGATACGAGACGTATCCGATGCTGCAAGCAAGCTCTACCTCGTGACTGCTGCAATACGAGACGTAGTACCCGAAATTGCAGGCCCGAGCAGGCCCGAAAATGCTTCGGAACAAACTCGGGACGGCTGCGAAACGAGACGCACCCGATACTGCGAGCATGCCCGACAATGTTTCGGAACACACGCGGGACGGCTGCGAAAAATATGCCAAAAATAGAGAAATCGGATGCCAAAGAATTCGGGAAAAAAGTTCTCGGTGACGCGAATTAACGACCACGGTCCATCTTAAATTTGATTTCATGGCTTAAGAGAAAATGTCTAACTCACATTCTCAACTTCACTTTGACCATGTAAAAAATGTATTTTAAACCTTTTAGAATTTAATTTTAGAGAGGAAAAAATCAAAAACAATTTGAAACCAATAAACGTCGCCACGTGTCACGTGGCAAGAATAACAACGGTGAAAAGAGGAGATAGTACGTTATAAATTGCATGGGTTAAATTGATGATATAATTTTTGTAAATATGGACGAATTTTCCTTGTTCTGTTTCCCCTTGTACTACAACACTTACACACATCTTGTACAAGCAATATAAAAATCCCAATAACCGCATTTGAATAAATAACAAGCAATAATTAAGTTCGAAGGCAATTTCGAAGGCACTTTCGGTAGCTCTAACTAGCGAAAAAGAATAAAACCAAAAAAAATAATGTTGAAATGAAATTGAAATGGTAGGGTTTTAGAGTTTCAAAAAGCAATGTTGTAGAGTTCGTAATATTTATATACATTCAGTATAACAAGTTGTATTATTATTACGAGTAGCAGTGTTGACAGCATAACAAAGAGTAGCCGGTATTGTACTGACTAGACTGTTCAATAGAACCTTACAAAGATACATTCGTAAGTCAAGAAATACGTGAGCTAATAGTTTAGGTGAGTTTACAAAAAAACACATAAACCCGTAGACAAAACAAAGAAGCTCGTTCTCTCGTGTTTGGTACATATCGGTGGCATGTTTGCCCTGCTCGATGAGATTACTATTGAAAATAAATTCAAAGGTAAATGCGAAAGAAAACGAACGCAGTAAACACACCCCCTTTTACAGATGAAATCACGGCTTTTATTGAGATTAGCGGTACTTGAACTGATATTTGGTGGGATATAACATAATCGATGAATATGAAACGCAAACGGGCAATTTACTAACACCTTGCATGGAAAATAATCCAGGAGAAAACAATGAAAGGACTCGAGTTATTTGGCATAAACATTCATTCAAACTCAAAAAAAGAAGAAAAGACATTGATCAATTATTTTTAAATCATATCAGCTGGTTCTGTTATCGGTGTATCTACGAGAATTCTATACTTCTGACAAATCCCGAGCAATGGAAAGTTGTATTGTTGAACCATCTCGGGGAGCATCTGGTTTTTCTTAAGTTTTGAGCTCCAAACTCAACGGTGAAAGACGTGAAATGCGAAAATTGTAGCGTTAATTTTACAAGCTTAAATCTCGTAACGCCTCAAGACACTTATCACATCGACTGAAAATAATGATAATCTACAAGGAAGAGATACCTAAATAGAACGCTGATAACAAGTCTCAGGCGTAGCTTAAGACGAAGGCGCTAACTAAAACTTACCCAGTTCGCAGGCGAATGGATTTTTTCCCCGTTCCATTACGGTGTCTGCTCTCTAGCGTACTGTTTTGGGTTCGAAAATGCGGTTCGGGAAAAATTCATCATTGCCTGAATGAAAAACTTTGTCAATTAGAGTATTTGTGTTTGGTTAGACAAAGGAACCAATTGGGAGCGAGTACTTTATATCTCCTACCGAAGCGTTCTCGACCCAGGTCCGTCCTTAATGTGACTTATCGATTTTAAACAGAACAGTTACTTTGTAATTCTGGAAAAAGTCTGCGAAGCGTGAAAAGTAAAATAAGATTTGCTGCGCGTGAAATGAAATTTGTTACGTGGATTGGAACGTGTTGTGATAACGAGATAGTCCTGAGACGCCTGTCACTTCGATTGACACGTGTGTGTCCGTTATATCATTTAGGGTTTTCCTCCTCGGCCCTTATTGGACAGCGACTGCGCCAAAAAGCACAAACATGACAGAGCAATTTTCTGAGCCAATTCATCCTAGTTAAGACTAGGTCAATCCATCAGCATGGGTTTTTTTTATTTGATGGGAAAGGATGAGAAATAAAGGAAAGTCGAGATGGTTTATCAATCTTCATTCTTAGGAGAAAATTAGGTCTGAGGGGCTATAAAAATTTGGCCAAAAAGCACAAACATGTCATAGCAATTTTCAAAGCCAATTCATCCTAGTTAAGACTAGGTCAATTTATCACCATGTGTTTTTCATTTGATGGGAAAGGATGAGAGATAAAGGAAAGTCGAGATGGTTTGTCAATCTTCATTCTTAGGAGAAAATTAGGTCTGAAGAGCTATACAAATTTGGGCTCTGACTAACGATTCAAGATTTCGAAAACGCTCTACAAATTACCCATATGTTAACAAGAACAAGTAAAACCAATATGTGTTTTAAATCAGTTTTTATTAAGTCATACAATGTGCATTTTAATGGCCTCTTAGGATTTGAAATTGGGAAAACAACGCAAGCAACTAAGAAACATCAATAAAAGAAGAGTGATTTGCAAATACGAAACGATCAAATCAATCGCAAAGTTGGAACAAGAATGAGATATCCAAGTTTCACATAATGTTTGGTGTTGTGGATAAAATTTGGTGAATGAAAACGTGTAAATGAGAATTGATAGTTCTGAAAAGGCGTGAAAATAATAACACATTCTACTAATTCGGTAAGTCTTAAAACGGTGAAAACAGAGAAAGAGAGTGTTGGAAAGATATTTTCAAGGAAATGACATGCAAAGCAAACGAAACAACCTGAAAAAAGATAATAGATTTGGGAAATTTGAATATTTCTGAAAACACCGGAAAGGTGTTTAGTTGTTGCTGAAAAGTCTTAAACTAATTAAAAGAGGGAAATATTTAATTGGCACTGGAGGGTATTTGTGAATATTTGCTCTAGTTAACAAATGATTTCTATCGGAAACACACCCTCTTAAATTTTCTAGCTGAACAGCAATGTTTCGCATGTCTTGATTGATTGCACTATAAAGCCCTGCTTTTCCAATGCTTTAAACAGAAATATTGGCGTCTTTTTGACGCCTTTAGAGGTTGTTCGCTCGGACAGCAATCGGAAGAACTGGTGCATCTGATGGGTTTCGATTTCCGGCCCGTTATGAAATCACGACACTTAAGAACTCGCGCTTGATTGAAATTATAAGATATCGTTCAAGTGCGATTAAACCATGTAATGGATGATAAAAACGAAAAAAAGGTTACTAAATATTAGGTTGAACTCAATCCATAAAAATAGCTTTGATCTATAATGCGACGATAAAGATACGATTGGGCATATGAAACCTACAATAGCCTTATCAAATGTTTCACGGTAACACGTCGCCACATTTTTTGTTAATTATTTGTTGGTTATGTCTTTTATGTCTTAATCTTAAGTCCTAGTCCGGTATTGTCTTGATGTCCTTATGTCAGTCTCACGTCCTTACGTCTTACGTCCTTACGTCCTAGTTTATATTGATGTCGTTATATCGGTCTTGTCTCCTTCTTTAGGTATTGTAATAATGTCTTTATGTCGGACTTACGTCCTTAAGGTCTACTTTACGGTATTATATTGATGTCCCTATGTCGGTCTTACTTCCTTAATTTCTACTTTACGGTATTATTTGGATGTCATTATGTTGGTATTACGTCCTTAAGTTCTACTTTACGATATTATTTTGATGTCCTTATGTTGGTCTTACGTCCTCAAGTTCTACTTTACGGTATTATATTGGTGTCGTTATGTCGGTCTTACGTCTTCAAGTTCTACTTTACGGTATTATATGGATGTGGTGTTCTAGTTCTAATTCTAGTCTTACTAAAATAACTAGTAATACTAGAATAATCTAGATAACGGTATTAAATTGATGTCGTTATGTCGGCATTTGTCCTATTTTTTTTTATGATGCCCTTGTCCTTTCAGTGTCGACTACCAGTTTTTGGTTTTACGATGTCCTTGCTTGGTTTCCTGCCACAAGTGATGTAACTTCCGCGTTCTTGCATCTCTTTTACATGAGTACTTTTAATATCTCATAGACACTCTATCGTTTTCTCGTATGTTTGAAATGCCCTTCGCCTTGCGAGTTACACGTACTATCAAAAGGGGTCTGTCTACGATATCAAAAGGAGTCTCTCTTTACTTTGACAGCGCATCCACGCTTTGCGGGTATACAAACAGCCTGACACCTGACTGTGAACACTGTTATTATGGCTAAACAGTCATGCGTGTCTGATAAGGAATCCGGAAATTTTTACCAAGAAATACCCTCGCATAAAATAACTCAATATGATGCTTGTATAACGCTGTTTAAGTCGTAATGTAAATCAAAATGTTGAAAAGATATGATTATGGAGGCTACTGCTATAGAAATTCAAATTGAAACACTTACGTTCGTGCGAAGTTGTGACAAGGATGTATGGAAACCATCGCGATCTTCGCTTTGCTTCTGGAAAAGCTGTCTGGGGCCTTTATATCAAGTGTTAAAAGCTGCGTCATCAGAAATCACAAAGGCATAAAAGCTAGATTCCTCTTTTCCAATTAGAGCTTTGCGGTTCAACATGAAAACTATTCCTAATTTGTTTGTTTGGATTTGGTCATTGTTCGAGGCCCAAAAGCTTTTATTGCCGTGGGTATACGAATACAGGGGGTATCGAAAACACCTTCGGCTTGGCTCAAACCGACTTAATAAAGAGAATAACAGATCAGCTTGTTAAACTGCGCATACAAGTAAGTAATACTGATAACGGAGATACTTTAAGGCAAGCCCATTCCAAGGGCTCAAAAAGATTTTGAAGGAAATGAAAAGTAATATATATAATTCCATCTTTTTCCACAATCAGATCATGTTTTGGTTTAGAAAAAGGGATAAAGTTTATTGGTGTCCGACTCGTGTGGACTTTTCACTGCAGCTAACAGCAGGGGTTTCAATAAACTTGAAATCGAGGAAAGCAAACTTCAAAATATATATCTCTTAAATACATTTTTATGAATGCAATTTTAATATCGACAACAGCAGATATCCGAGTCGCTGGGGAAGCCCTTCTAAAGTAACCAGGAAAAATTCATATCATATAAATAAAATAATTAGTGTGATCATTATCTGCTAAGACCTAAATTCCATTGTTGTATACGGGGCTGGTGATTGTGGTATAGCTTGTGGTAGAATTTATTGTTTTTAGTAAACAATTTGCTTGAATGTATTTGCAAATTGTATTGGAGAACCTAGTATGCCAACCCCAATTTTTTTTTCGGAATGTGACCTTCGCGCTTGCAAAGATTGCAAAATCTCTCATCGTAGCAGGATCATCGCCTATTCCAGCACAAGTCGCCTTGAGATTTTTTCTAAAATCTTAACGCATTTCAATTTACAAAGATAAATCCCCCAGTTTCCTTGTTTTGTACTTCTGGGGATTTTTCTATGTTTCTTTTCTATGCGAGGTTTATCACTTGCTTCAGAATTTAAAATATTGCCTCTAGGGATTTGAAAACATCTGAATTCTTAGTTTTGCGACTACCCAAAATGAAACTTGCGTCTCTATCGTAAAAACCTTGGCGACATTATACCTACGCATGGACCTTGAAGGTTTTCTAATTTTTTTTGAGCAATGAAACTACGATTACGGCTGTAACTTATTTGTTATATTCAACATTCTGGCAGGGTGACTTGCAAAGAAAAAGAAGATAGCGGTTATTCATTTTCTGACCAATGTGGTCGAAGCAATAGCAAGCGCTTCTTCCCTCCATTAGAGCTTTTTTAAAAATATATCTCATAATTGTGATAATGAAGCCATATTATGCAAATTACTTCTGGCAACTCATCCTAGTACAAATATACAAATTACGTGCACTTTGAATATCTCATGACAATTAAAGAATCGTAATCAACTCAACAGTTAAAAGTGTGTGGTTTATATGTTTAGATAGTCTCACATTATTTGGAGTCAATATTTGTTTATCCCCGAGTGCATCAACTCTCTCATCATTACGGATAATACAAAAAGCACGCCTACTCGTCCCTACTCGTTCCTTTCAGTCTTTCCTTCCGCTCCAATTAACGAATGAAATTAGATGTTTGAAAATAAGTAATATAGTTGCATATTTGAAGTGCCTACATCCTTTGATATCTGTTTACTTGTTATTGTTGATAAAACAAGATTAAGGTACAGTAGCAGGGTTTGAGTAAATATCTACAAAGATATAAGCTAATTTGTCACCCAAATGAGAAAATAGTAATCTAAGATTTTATCATAGAAACATGATTTTAGAAAGATGTTATGAAGTTAAGATTTATATGTAGAATTTTTATTCAAAATTTGTCCACTAAATATCGTTCTGTACATTGCGGGTCTCAATTTACCCTGGGTATCAGAGGCTCCAAGCATCACTTCCAAATACAACGATTGAGGTCTTCGCTTCGCTGCTTTGCGGCTTTTTGGTAGTGAAACTTAAAGCCTCTGGTACCCAGGGTATTCTCCAATTGAAAGAGGATGAAGTTTTGAAATCAGCGGGAGACGTTACATTGCAATAACAACTGAAATTGACACCAATATAGGAGGTTAATGAGAGTAATAATAAAAATGAGAAACCCATCAGCTCGAAGACTTGAAGGCAAATATATGTTCGAGAGTTGGAGATTAATTGTCGAGGTCGGTAAAAAGGAGATAAATTAGCTGCATGTTTTGATTAGAAGTGAACAAAAAATCTTTATAAGTGTGTAATGGAATTCATTCAAGCATGACAAACAACAAAAATGAGAATCAACATCGATCATAACATTTTCCGAATGGAGCAAAGAGCAGAAAGTTCAAGTTACCCGGGTAAAATTGCCTAAGGGAGACAAACAATGCACTCCTTCTTTATAAAAACGTCTTCAGGTCAAGCTTGAGATTTCACCAAATTTTAATGCCGAGGCTCAAATAGCAGCAAAAATACTTCTTTGTTAGTCTGATGCGTTCTAAAATCTTTAAATGCAAAATGAAATTGTGTTCATTATAACACCCTTTGGATCCATCAACGCACTAGAATTTGTGTAATTACCCCCTTTCTGACAATTCATTGGGTATTCCTTTTTCCTATACTTATTTGAAGAACTCCTAGAAGTATCTCAATTCAACAAAAAATTCGCACAGTCATTAATTAAATTCTCTTTCACCCTCAGAGATCCGGCGAATGCCCAATGATTCACAGAGAAAACCACTTAAAGGGACATTAAAACCCCAGGACTTTGCGGCGCCGTGTTTGAAAGACGGAAATGTTGTAATGTTCACTCAATTTTTAGTCAATGACAAGACCTTGCACAAATGTTATTTAACAGTATTTTCTCCTAACAATGTTATCACTGACAAAGCGAGTTTATAAGAGTTCAAAGACGATAATCTCATATCTCTACATTATTTTACTTATGATAATCTGTAAATAGTATGCAGATTAAAATGCATGTTGTTATAACGCCCTTGGCAGTAAGTATACAGTAGTTGTGATTCATCTTCTAAGAGGGGTTTCTCAGTCATAGATATCATAATACCAGAAAATAAAATATTGGACGAGCCTTCAATAGGAAATGTTTACTTTTTGTTTACTAATTGACTAATTGAAATGTTTACTTTTCGTTTA
The DNA here is from genome assembly GCF_932526225.1 of Nematostella vectensis. Lineage (NCBI taxonomy): Eukaryota > Metazoa > Cnidaria > Anthozoa > Actiniaria > Edwardsiidae > Nematostella > Nematostella vectensis. The sequence continues at coordinate 6,704,508 of NC_064045.1, read as the reverse complement.
CCAATTGACTTTAAAAGTGCAAAAATGCTTTACCTTTTCGCAGCCAGTCTCTTGTCTTGGGGTAAAGCTCTAAATTTGAAAGTGCTCTAGTCAGCTACACCATAGCCTGCTTGCAGGCGGTACTCGGTGTTATCATCGCGGAAAACCCGCTCAGTTCGGTGATCGGGCGCCATCTTGTATTTTGAGCCGCGCGTTTCCTGGGGATGAGCGGAAAAACGGGAACCGCGCGGCTCAAAATACAAGATGGCGCCCGATCACCGGAATGAGCGGGTTTTTCGCGATGATAACACCGAGTACGCCTGCAAGCAGGCTAACTACACCATAGTTATTGTTATCTTCAATATTGGAAGATGAATTATGTGATGAAATTTCGAAATATAGGCATCCAAAATACGTTATACGTTATTTACCCAATTCAATGGAAAATATCGCGATTGCTTCTCAAAATTAGCCGATGGAAAATTATATTCAAAGAAATTAATCCGATATTCTTAAAGAGCCCTTGTCAGCCGCATAATTGTTATTGTTTTCATTTAATATTGGAAGGCGTATAATGTGCTAGAACCTCGCAAAAAACAAAGTTGAATATTTTATTTACGAAATTTAATGGAAAATATCGCACTGGCTTCCACGATGGGAATGGATGCCTTCTCACGCTTGGTATTTTGCTAGGATGACAAAATGGCGGCTGACATAGTCTCTTTAATGTCTCACTGTTGAGGACTGCTCTTCATCTAGAGACAGAACAGCACTCTGCTTCAGATTGTTCTTTATGCGGAGAATTGTCATCCAGAAAGTCATGAGCCCCCTAGCGCAGAACCCCCCGCCACTGACTAACAAAGGCTAACAAAAGTTAGCGTTTAAAAGTTCCTAGTCCCTAGCGAAGAACCCACGGCACTTATTAATAAAGTCAAAGATACACCGCTACTGACTTAAGAAAATATCTCCACTAACAAAAATTAATGTTTGAAAGGTCTGAGTCCCTAGCGAGGAACCCCCGGCGCTTATCAATAAAGTCAAGGTTACACCGCTACTGACTCAAGAACATATTTCCACTAACAACAGGTAAGTGTTTAAAAGTTCTGAGCCCCTAGCGTAGAACTTTTACACCGCCACTGACTGCTTAGATCATATTGTTTTTCACCAAAAAATGCAGGTCGTGTTTAAAAGTTCTGGGTCCCTAGAGCGTAGAACCCCTGGCGCTTATTAAAAAAGTCAAAGATACACCGCTACTGACTAAAGAACATATATCTCCACTAACAAAGGTAACGTGCTTAAAAGTTCTGAGGGCCTAGCGTAGAACCCCCTGCGCTTATAAACAAAATCAAAGATACACCGCTACTGACTAAAGAACATATATCTCCACTAACAAAGGTTACAGTGTTTAGAAAATCTGAGCGCCTAGCGTAGAACCCCTAGCGCTTATTAATAGTCAAAGATACACCGCTGCTGACTGAAGAACATATCTCCACTAACAAAGGTTAAGGGTTTAAAAGTTATTAACAGAGTCAAGAAAGCATCGCTACTGACTTGAGAATAACTTGCCCTTATACATCATGAAATAGCTGTCTGACCGCAACGTTTTATACTTCAGTAGAAATGTCACAATAACCTTTCCAAATCAACAGATGCAAAAGACTGCTCCCTTAAGCTTAGTATATTGCTAGGCTGAAAAAGAGGGCTGACAAACACTTTTAAATTCTTTAAGTGATACGCCGCCATCGCCATAGGACCTTCAATTATGGCCGGAGGCTCTTGATGGCAAATCATGACTCCGCAAAGTCTCAAAGTGGCGATAATGGCAAAATAAGAACCCGCTTTTTGGGGGACCACGGTCCTGCGGCAAAAAGCTTTATCATAGCTTTCCCCACTCAAGCAATGGTCCATACTTAGCGCGCGTTTATACTCAGACATGACGGAATGGCCATCCTTGTATTCCGGACTGAAATGCACATACCCAGATTTTGGCTTTTTAAGATATTTTTTCCTTGATCATCCTTGCGCTATGTATGGGCCCAGGGACGAAAAGCACAAATTTCAATGAGACCTTACAAAAAGTCGCATTTTCCGCCTTATTAGTTGGGAAATGGGTTAATTTAGGTTTTTTCCGTCATGTCATATCTCCAGTTCTGCGTATTTTAGAGAACTTGCTTGATGATAGCGTTAAGAATCGCAAAATTCTAGCCGGCGTTACCGAAAAGTTTCTTAAATGTTATTAGAAAAATACTGTCACGCGCTTCAGTGTTTTTAGGGTGGCTAGATTAGGAAACGTAAAGCAAATTCTTTCTATGTAATTGCACTCGATCAAACACGATCGGAGAGTGAGTTTCGATATAAGCGTCACAATTAGCTGCGCTCATGTGCGATCATATGGAAATAACTTTGCGAGCGGAATACGATCGAGTGCGATAGTACGTCAAATTAGCAGCGATCGGTTGCGATAGTACGTCAAATTAGCAGCGATCGGTTGCGATAGTACGTCAAATTAGTTGCGATCGTGTGCGATCATAAGGAAACCACTTGTGCCTTAATACGACCGGTTGCGGTAGTGCGTCAAATTAGCTTCGATCGAGTGCGAGTACGTCAAATTAGTTGCGACCGAGTGAAAAAGTACGTCAAATTAGCAGCGGTCGAGTGCGAAAGTACGTCAAATTAGCAGCGATCGGTTGCGAAAGTACGTCAAATTAGCAGCGATCGAGTGCAATAGTACGTCAAATTAACAGCGATCGGTTGCGATAGTACGTCAAATTAGCAGCGATCGAGTGCGAGTACGTCAAATTAGCTGCGATCGGTTGCGATAGTACGTCAAATTAGCAGCGATCGGTTGTGATAGTACGTCAAATTAGCAGCGATCGTGTGCGATCATATGGAAACCACTTGTGACCTGAATACGATCGGTTGCGATAGTACGTCAAATTAGCAGCGATCGAGTGCGATCATATGGAAACCACTTGTGACCTTGATACGATCGGTTGCGATAGTACGTCAAATTAGCTGCGATCGTGTGCGATCATATGGAAACCACTTGTGACCTTGATACGATCGAGTGCGATAGTACGTCAAATTAGTTGCGATCGTGTACGATCATATGGAAACCACTTGTGACCTTGATACGATCGGTTGCGATAGTACGTCAAATTAGCTGCGATCGAGTGCGATAGTACTTCAAGTTAGCTGCGATCGTGTGCGATCATATGGAGACCACCTGTGGCCTGAATACGATCGGTTGCGATAGTACGTCAAATTAGCTGCGATCGAGTGCGATAGTACTTCAAATTAGCTGCGATCGTGTGCGATCATATGGAGACCACTTGAGACGTGAATACGATCGGTTGCGATAATACGTCAAATTAGCTGCGATCGTGTGCGATCATATAACATAACGACATATGCCATTACAAGTTTAAAGCCCTTCTAATTCCTATCCAAGAAACATTAATATGCCCAATTTTGCTTGAATTCATTATTTGGTTTTATTCATGCACTGAATTGTTTTACCGTCTGCGATTTTCGTGTGCGATCAAAAGCGATAATATGGATACCATATACCTTTGGCTAAGTTCAAACGTCGTATTATCCATGAGCCGTATTCAATTAAAATGCGTGCAAATGATTCGAGTCGATTGTTCCATTTTTATTAGCACCATTTACATTGAGTACGGCTCATGGATACGCGAAGTTTGAACTTAGCCTTAGATTATGGACATTTAGGAGTATTTTCCGCGCTCTATATAACGATTTCAAAGTTGGGTATTGGCAGTTGTAATCGGGTAACAGCATGAAATTATTTTAAGCTCACGAAAGCTCAGAATGCAATACAAATATACAACTATTTCAATAAAGGTTGTCAGTGCAAATGGCGATTGGCAAATGGCAGTTCTACGACCAAAAGTAACTATGCGTCTCGAAGAATATGGATAAATCAAAACAATTTTCCATTAAAGGTTACCAATGCTTGGCTCTGACATTGCTGGACTTTATTTAACACCTTTAAATTTAGGAATAATTAGTGCCCATGAGCCATTTGCACTGACAATCTTGGGTGAAATAGGTATATAACATTTTAACATACGCTTGAATTAATTGTATTTTGCCCGTGCAAACTGCGCCAGCATTTGCCAGCATTGCTGGCGAATTCTTGCTCGACTGAACAAAAGACAAAGAAAATGTCAGAAAGTCCATTTCCCATTTTTATATTTCCTTTGTTCCATAGTCAGCCAAGCGAAAATTCCCCAGTATTGCTGGCAGGTGCTGGCGCAGTTTGCACGGGGCTTTAGAATTACGATTGCAGTTGTCAGTGCTGAACCTCTTCTCCCAGCTAATTCTAGCTACCCCCCCCCCCCCCCCCCATTCTCCCCAATCCATAAAATGTATTTTACTAACACGCTATTATTAAAAGCATGATCAGATTGAATGTTTCGTCTGTTAGTGTGAATAAATACTTTGTTTCTCGAGATGAGGCTTAGTATGGCTTTTCTTTCGTGAATTCGTGTATGACCTTCTTTCAGATATTTAGTGAAATTCTGATGTGATCTGATAACACTTTTTTTGTGGCAGACAACATGATAAAATAAAATGAATCAAGCAGTGAGTAAGGATTTTATCGAACATGCTACTAGGTTTGTGGCAAGACCGAAGTGCGGGCAAATATCCCACGCTGGAATTTTCTATGAAAAATCTATGTACTGAAACATTAAAAGAGAAACTTGTTCTCTCAATAATAGGTAAGATGATTACGGCAATGATGATGATGCGTGGTGATGACAGATGAGTTAAAGCTGTCATCGTTATTGAGAAAAGATGACACGATAATGTACAAATCTCTGTTAATTGAAGACTATTTCACGTTCTCTCGGGCTCTCAGATTATCAAGGGCACAAAATATCTGTTTCGCAGCCCGTTTTTTTTTTTGCTGGGAAGATCTTAAACCCCTTGGTTGCTTGGAAAAAATAGTATGGCAATATTTCGTCACAAAAGTGGTTATGCTGGGAATATTTTTTGTAGGGCTGGAATGGATGCTGGGAAAAAAAAAACTCGACCAGAGAAAAAATGTATAATCTCTCGCTGGCTGAGAAGAAAAATGTCTAACCACTGCTGGCTGGGGAAAAAAAAGAAGGGTCAAAAGGAACAGACGTTTTTTTCCCAGCATCTGTTGAAATTGATATTTTCGACATCAAAACATCTTCAAACGACAAAATATGCCATTGTAACTACTTGTTTTTGGAGGGGGGATTCGTTGTGTGGCCTAGGATTATGTCGGATCATAAAACTCTTATTATCTAAAACCCGAATGTCAAATCAGGCCGAATATAAGCGCTGTATACTGAACGTTTTCTCATCATCTCAATTGTAAAAATAATCGTTTTTGAAAACAATAAAATGCCCGTCGGTGCGTTTAGCATTAAGCGATGACCTGTTAAACGGCACAAAAGCACAAAAAGAAAGAAGCCTTGTATTTTTACCTTATTACCTAGCCGTGGTTATCCCATAAGCCAATGGAATCGTGGTCGTACCTTCCCAGTCACTCTGCCACCACTGGATTGCCATGTGCTGGTCGCTCAGCATGGCCGGCTTACGTGTCTGATGGGTTTTTTGCTATTTTTTATAAAAAAAAATCGACCTCAAACGGAATAAAATAATTAGTTTTAAAGTCTGAAGCGGGCTGGAGATCCCGCTAATTTCAAACCTTGATAAGAATCAGAATTCAATAACGAATGATTAATGAATTTAATTTTTAAAATGGTAAAACCGAAATGATTTTATTAATAGAATAAGGCATATTGTCAAGGGACGCTAGAAATGATTTTTCAGTGTATTCCTTGACAAATACAATATAATGTCGGCGAGTTTTTAGAAACGTAATCCTCTTTAAACAGGAAAACACGGCCGGCAGATAGGCGGAAATTTACCAACGGGGGATTCGCCGGTTAACGACGACAATGGAAGTTATTGAAGAGTTCTTTTATCTTCCCTGGCTTGATTGAATATTTTGAATTCTATTTGTTCTTTGTCGGCATGATGGTTTACTTGGTAATAGGATAACCAATTAGATTTGTTATGCATGCTTTGTAAAAAGAGTGAATTTAACGGGGACAATTGGGCATTTGATTTTCACGCGCAAGTAAACAACAACTTACTTAATCTCAACATAATTAGAATATTTGGGGGAGGGGGGGGGGGGGAAGATTATGGAAACACGTTTTTGAATTTCCCAGACCCCTTACTTTCCCATGTGACCATCACCCGGGGGGGGGGGGGGGGGGGGGTGAATACATCTAATGCTAGTCGAGAAAATATACGCTAACACACAATTAGTGTATTCAGCAGCAAAGTCACAGATATTATAGTCCTGGGAATCTAGGTTTTCTATTCTTAATAGGGAACTTACGGCTAAGAGATCACGTGACCTTTCTGGGTGGCAAATTCACAAAATAATCACATAATTGACTTTGCACGTCAAACCAGAGAACGACGAAAAAAAAAAATATCTAAATGAAACTAAATCCTTTCTGAAAAAAGAATTCTGGGTTTTTTTCTGTGTTGCCGTTATTTTGGCCAGTTTGCCACCCAAAAAGTCATGTGATCTCTTAGTGCAAGTCCCCTTATTCACCTGATATATGATTTTCTGTTATGCCTAGTGCACACTAGTGACATAGTGACATAACGACATAACGACATGGGCGCGCGCACTTTGTTTTGCCCGACATAACGACATGGACATAATGACATAAGAGAATAAACATGTTTTTTTTCTCTTATGTCGTTATGTCGGGTTTATGTCAAAATGTCGAACATTCACACATACGAAGATAAGAGTGCGCGCGCCCATGTCGTTATGTAACTAGAGTGCACCAGGCATTAGTGATCGAATATTTTTGTTCCATAACCACCTCAAGACACCCTAAAGGATATCACCTTAGGATCGTTTTAAAGCCAACGTTTATTTGTTTTTTATATCGAAATTACTTTGTATGGATCTTGAGTGGCGTATTGTATCAACAGCTCACTCTCTGTTCCTTTATTAGGGAATAACATGATCTATGGTCCGCTTCAATCATTTTTTGCTAACTTAGGCCTAGTGCACACTAGCGGCATATCGACATAACGACATGGTCGCGCGCACTCTTATCTTCGACATAACGACATGGACATAACGGCATAAGAGAAAAAAACATGTTTTTTCTTTTATGTCATTATGTCCATGTCGTTATGTCGGGCTAAACATAGTGCGCGCGCCCATGTCGTTATGTAGTTATGTTGCTAGTGTGCACTAGGCATTATTAGGAGATAACATGATATATGGCCCGCTTCAATCATTTTTGCTAACTTATTGCCCTACAGCAGCGTCAAGACTTTCCACGTAAACCTGCATTAAAGCTTTTTTGTTGGCTGCCATTTTGAGAAAAAGGCCTGGTCCCTTATGTTTTAGATAGGGGAACAACCCTGTGACCTCTGACGGGTCGATAGCAAAAATACCCCCTCTCCCCCAAAAGAAAAAGAAACGAATCGAACAAGAAAATCTTGTCTAAAGGGTAACAATATCTGTAAAAGAAAAATAACTATCAATCCAACCGTTCACAAAAAGATATCGAGCTCGAAAAAATTGTTTCTCCCCCATCTGATATTCAATAGCTAGTCCTTTAAGACAGGTTTCTCTGCCAGCCGCTATTTTGTCATCCTAGCAAAGTACGAAGCTGTGAGAAAGCATCCATTTCCATCGGCTGATTTGCGGAAGCCAGTGCGATATTTTTTATTAAATTTGGTAAAATAAAGTATTAAATTTTTTTTTAAATGATTGTTTCGAGGTTCTAGCACATTGCAAATGAAAACAATAACAAAGGAGTGACAAAGGCTCTTTAAGAATATTGATTCGATATAGAATGATTTATAATATTTCATATTATTCCCGTACTCCCCCCCCCCCCCCCCTCCGCCGGCTCAAAATCCTGACTACGGGCCTGACTACTTATACTTTTGGTATTTTCTTATATTCTAAGTCATATTTCGCCGCACTTATTTTTATAAATGTATTTCTATACTAATAACAGGTCTGTGCTTATTCATAATCATTTGACTTCCCGCTCGAATAGTAACTTAAATCTATAAAAGAGCTTCGATTATCTATTTATCTGCGGGCCCCTTGGCTAAACAAGGAAAGGGCGCATATTTTGTTGCATATTCCTTGAACCTTAGCAGCAAATTTAAAAAACAAAATAGCACGGGTAAAAATCGAAACACTTTGCTAGTCTAACCTTGCTAGGTTAGAGATAAATGTATATTCAACTAATTCAACTGTTCAATTGATTCACTATTACAAGGCGAGATAGGCGAAATATGCGTATTCAAAAAAGGTCGTCATATTCAAAAAGGTCACAATATTCATTTCCCTGATTTTAAGCTAACTGAATGTGTGATTAATCTTTCCTAGAAGCTTAACCAATCTTGTTTGTGATAACGTTATGGAGGAAATTAAGATACATATTCCCGTTATTTTCCTTGAATTTAATCTCTTGCTCCATAGGTCAGAGCAGGTTGGCAGAACACGAGCTGTCTCTTTGTGTTTGATGAATAACCCGAATTAGACCGATATCTTGTTAAGGACTCTGTCAAGAACAATATGACAATGTATGGGCTGGACTTCATTTGTTTCTTACCTTTGCACAAGAGAATGAGGAACTTCTAGCGTGAAACAGCCCTGAAGTTTTTCCGTCGTAAAAAGAGAACGGTCTCGGATCTCAGCGAGGCATCGGGCTAGAAGAGAAAGATAATCTAGTTAATCTGGGTCTTTGGTCAGAATACCCAATCAGGGAAGGTGATTTATTAACTTCACGGGAATAAACGAGCAAATATCAGCGGGAGATGGCCGTTTTTTACGCACATTTACTTATTATATTCACTTGTTAAGGCCGAAGTGAGATATAAAAGCCTTTATCGTGAATAATGCAAGATACTGAAAGAAATTATTGAATTGTAGGTCTCGTATTCCATTTCTGTGTTTCGAGACGTCTGGCTTTCCCTTAGGTCAGGAACAGGTGATGCGGAAAAGTTCCTCTTTTTTGTTTGCGTTTCGGGCCACGACATTAATTAACGCTAACACATTTTATTAATAGAAGTATTTAGGGTGATATAGGTTTCTTTTTCTGGGCATCATTTCTGATTGACAAGATTAGACGTTTTATTTAGCCAGAGAGACACGTTATAAAACTAAGTTTGAGTTTGCCTTTTGATTTGTTTAATTATAGAATTATTTGAATCAATATAGATTGAGTTGTGTCTGTTTTTGAACGTTTGAGAAATTAACAGATCATTTAGCGCGTGGAAAAAGGAAAACAGACAATCGCCAAGAAAATACATGAGTTGCTTCTCGTTCAAGACACGAAATTGTAGTACCCTTACTAATCCATAGTATCTAATATGCTCCCACGAAGTCATTTGAAGTGGTTGATGGTAAAATTCTCGCTAATAAACTACAAAAGGCAACTCGAACAAACGCACTTATATCGTGGCATTTTTTAATTTAGCATCGTTAGAAAAACCTCACCATTGACCCTTTGTGACAAAGGAACACTGCTGGTGTGTGATGCACTTAATATAACTATTCAATAAAGCCATCTTAGGCCTGTTATGACATGAGAGGAATTCAAAAACTTCGTCTTAAGCTTACGGAAGGTACTATCGGAATCGATAAAATTCCTTATCAATTCAACCAATCAATGTAACTAAATATTTATATACACAATCTTTGTAACTGTGGATTTATTCCTTGAAGTAGAAAAACACAAAAGTGTTATCTCATAGAAGGAAGCAACACTTTTTGATAACATCCGATATCGAAAATTGAAATTCGAAAAAGTGGATTGCTGAAAAAAGTATGGTGAGAACTAATGTATGACCGTTTCTTTGGACAACAACAACAGCAACAACAACAGCAGACAATGACAACAGCAACAACGAAAACAACATCAACTTCAGCAGCAAAACAGCAACAACAACAACAACGTCAACAACAAAACAACGATAGCAAACAACAAAAACGACAGCAGCTATAACAGCAGCAACAACAACCATGACAATGACAATAACAACAACAATATCGACGACTGTCGAAGTATTTTATCAAAAACACAAAAAGTTATAACCTGAAGAAGGCAGGTATTGGCCTGCCGAAATATCGTTCTAAAAAACATAAATCAGCGTTGTTGTCGACTTTATCTTTTAAAGGTTTTATTAATTAATCAACTGTAGAGGCTATCCGGTGGTTTCTTACGTTTTTGGTTGTTTACATTTTTACATCACATTCCCCATACACATCAGGCGCGCACCCAGAATTGGCTAAGGGAGGGGGGGAGGGGGGGTGGACGTGCGCAGCAATAGGGTATCATATGGAAAAGTATAGTATTTGAAGATTCCGCAATAAGAAATGACCTACTTTTTGGCTTCCAAGGGGGGGGGGGGGCTGGGCGCACCCTGCCTACCCCCCCCCCCCCCCTGTGTACGCGCATGTACATATCAAATTAACAAATGATGTGTTAATTTCGCGTTGGGTTGCACATAACTTGAAGCCATTTATCTGACAGGTGAAATCTGCGTACCTTTTCTTTTCGCCCCACTCCCCCACTCTTACTCCCCCACTCTCTTACTCTCTCACTCTCTCACTCCCCAACCCCCGTAGTTTTTGTCATTTGTTTTGGAGAAAAAGGATATTTTCTGCCAATAACATCATCTGTTTTTGAAGAGAGTAGCTCAAATTAGAAACACATAGTATTGCCCCAGGCAAAATCAAAACAGAAAACAATCTTTTTCTCATCATAAAAAAAAATAACACTGCGAAATATATAGATTGTTTTATAATAAAAATAAATAAAATGTGAGTTATACCATAAAAGATCCACCCCATCCTTCAGTTTTGCCTTCATAGGATTATATTTTTTCTGTTTTTCTTATTTGTCCTTTACTAGGGAAAATATTCGTCACACATGCAAAACTCGCCTAGAGAAGAGGTTTTCAAAAAGCCTAAAAGCATAATTTTCATTTCGCATTTTAAACTTATCTTTCGAGAAATGTAAATTTGTCTGGAGAAGAGGTTTTTAAAAAGCCTAAGAGCATAATTTCCCTTTCGCATTTTAAACTTATCTTTCGAGAAAAGCAAGCAAGGCTAATTAGGTGTCTCATTAAGATGTCTGGAAGACGCGGAGTCAAACTAACGTAACACATTTGGCGGCAGTTGTCATGGAGACCTGTCTAGCGCGACTTGACTGCTGGCGTGTTTGGAGTTTTGATAATTATAACTCCGAGGTTTGGGCGACAAATAGTTAATACAGTTGTTTTCCGATTACTCAACCCTCGTTACTCAAATCTTTCGCTTCTCGAACTGGTTCTACTTCTCCTCAAGTACTTTTACATACATTTTTACCCTCGACAAACCAAACTACCGTTTACTCAAACTATTTTTATTATCCCTATCCCTTAAAGGAAGTCAACTGTGTATCCAGAATTATAGCTGCAAAGTAGCATTTGTCCGTCAACAATCGTTTTAGAACATTGCGAAAATTCCAAACTAAAACTCTAGCATGTTTGAATAACCCTAACTGCTTTCTTTTAGCTTTCTTTAATCGTAAAGCACAAATCTTGTTGTCCAGAAAAAGAAAAACAAACATTTTTTTCTTAAATTAAGGGATGTTCAATGTGTTAAAGGTCAACTTTAACTAGACTTGCAAAGCAAATGCTTCTTTGCCACCTTAAAACACCAAACAATTACATCTGGAAAGTGCTACGGCTTTTCTACACCTACCCAAACTCAGATCAACTCACTTGGTAAAGACTTGGTGCATGGATAAATTATCAACTCTTCACTTCGCAAAGTCTTCTATTTCGTGATTTCACTGCCAATTGTGCGTGCTATATTATCGAATTCACGCAGCCAAGATTGTATCTCCAAACAAAACAGCAACCTCTTTTACCTCGATATTGCCACTAGAATAATTTGTGACTTGATGAAAGACTGGAAGAAGCCATATGCCCTCTCTCCTGGACGTTTCTACTCAAAGACCCACGCGTCAAATGCAAAACGCGACTTCCCTTCTATCAGCTGCCTAGTCGTTTTCTCACTCTCCACATTTAACGTTGTCGGGCTACTTTACGTGTTGAATTCCATTTGTGCACATTTGTTTGTTTGATTGCTGCCCAGTGATTATGGGGCGCAAATAAATTATTTATTCTTTTGATGTTAGGATTTGATACAATTCTAAAACGTTACACTTAAAAACTGTATCAAGCAACCGATTGGACTACGATCAAATAATGTAATTATCGGCGGTGCCGACGGATAAATTATTTACAAACCTCCAAAGATTCTTGTGATTTTCTGTGCAGAATTCCCCAGAGAATATGACAACTAGCTCATATATCGTCACAAGTATTACTTATCTCTTATTCTGTTTCCTGTTCACTTAAAGTGCACAGAAAATCCAGGCTTTTTCGGCATTTGAAGTGTTTCAATCCGGATCTTTTCAAACTAACAGCTTAAATATATTTGATAGTTTTAAGTCAACATGTTTTACGATAAGTGAAAAACACTTTTCTATAAGCACTTTCTTTATAAGAAAGTCCAGCCAGGGATTTCTCCAAATTCTAAGAACATGCCGAGGCTCAGCAGCAAAAGTATTGCTTTGTTAGTGTGATGCGTCCTAAAATGTAGAATTAAATGATATCAACCTTTAATATTATTGCTATTGATAATCTGTGCAATTCTTTCCCCCCAATACCTTATTGGTTATTGTATTTTTATGACATCTTTAAAAAAACCCTTGTCAGTCACACCTTTGTTATTGTTTTTATATAATATTGGAACGCACATGTGCTAAAATCTCGAGATAATAATCTAAAAACAAAGTTCAATACTTTTGGCTTCGGCAAATCAGCCGATGGAAATGTAAGCCCTTTCACTTTTCTAGGATAACAAATGGCATCTGACAGAGGCTGTTTCACAAAATTTTCAGCCATACAATGCTCCAAACCGTAGAAACGACCCACGTTACTAAGTGTACTTGTGTTTTTTTATAAGAACCTTTTTTATACAGGCTGAGTTTTCACCAAATTTTAATAACATGCTAAGAACACGCCGAGGCTCAGATAGCAGCAACATATTGCTTTTTGAGTAAAATGCAGTGTTAAATTGTGTTCATTAATAGCAACCTTAAACATTATATTGCTATTGATCATGTAATTCTCCTCCTTATAATTCATTGAGTACTATATTTTATAAGCCCCAAAATTTAAGAACATCGCTAAGAACATTTTCAGCCTTAAAATGCTCCAAAAATAAGAACGTCCCAGCCTCAACTGAAAATTTGACGTTCTTATAAAATAAATAGTGTATTCAGTTTTGCGTTTATGCTCTTACTCGTTTTTTGTTACGATAACGAAATATCAATAATACATAATTAAAGTCTGTACCCACTTGCTTATTATTTAATCGATAAAAAACGATTTTTTCTTACATTTTAAAGTAACAAATATACTTGAAAGCTTTTCGTGTGGCTAGTCATGTAATAGTGAAACAAAGAGTAACATTACACGCCTATCTGCATTTATTGACGTTTGTTTTCACTTTTAACGTTTGGTCATTATTTTTCTACTCGACTGAATCAAGCGAGCTATCCTTAACTTTGTTTAGATATCAATACTGTGTGCACCATTTTTCTTTTCTTACCAATGAAATATCATAGAAAGAGACAAAAATACTTAAGCAATGGACTATCTAAGCTATTCTCCGTGGCTACCCATTGTATCAATTGAAAATTATCAACACTGATGTCTTTTGCATTCACGACACAAAAAACCCATATTGATTTGTTTGCATAGATACTCGTATATCTTTTTTATCCCAAACGATTAAATCTTTAATCCAAGAGCGAGGCGAAAACATATCTTAATGGATAAGCACAAACTTATCGAACAAGCAATTGGTAATTGTGTTGAGAACAAAGATTTCCCTAGAGAAAGATGAAAACTACACATCAGTGAAAACGTAAGCATGGCTTTGTTGAATATTATAAAATATGGATCAGATGTAGTCGGTGTCAATATGCATTTGGATTCTAATTCGCCTACAATACCTGATAAAACGCGGCTTTACTTAACATCGCAACCTTTTTAACACCTGTCAAGTAGTCTGCAATGCAAGTGTTTACCCGGTGTTTTTTATTGGATTCATTTTTGCTCAAAATCAAAGATGGCGGCTACGAACCGGTTTTTAGCTGTATAAACAAACACACGCGTGCATTGCAGGCTACCTGTAAAGTTGTTGTTGTTTATATCCTTCAAATTTAACTGCTTTGTTTTCCTCCTCCTTATCTAAAAATCATAGATTGATTTGCTCAACCCATTAAATTTAATGTTTATCTTAAAGGGTTAAACAATTTTCTTTTTTTACGTCCATTCCCTATCTCCTTACGTTGATTTTTATAACCGATGTTTATTTTCATTGTTTACTTACAAAAGTTAAACTGTATTTTCGGCACAAGTTGATCACTATAGTCCACGGCCAAACATTTAGAAACCGGATAAACGATCAATCCATGAACAGATAGACAGTAGGCATTGCTAATAAACCTTTTACGGCTAAAACTAATCAGAACAGCGGAGGAAACTTCCGACGTGTGAGCATGAGAGCCCTATAAGTGACGCGAAATATTGACAGAGTTTTACCGTAATGCGAAAAGAGCAAACGGATTATCTGCTGTTACCAGTAAAGCGAATACATAAAAAGTAGTTCAACATTACATAGAAGCTTTTTTATGTAAACTGAGAAAAGAGATGGATGAAGGATGCTAGTTGTCTCGTGAAATTTACTTTTAAACTTATCTAGTACTCAAGCTTATACTGCGGACTTTTTTCATATAAATTTATTGTTCGGGAAATCTTTTAATTAGTTCTATTTTGCTTTTGTTGAATGGCAAACGGGCAACGAAAACGTTAAGGCTAAATGAGCGATAGCCGCTCAAGGTCTTGAATGAGTTAAAATGAAGCTGAATGAGCGGTAGTGTATCACTTTATTAAACAACGGAAGAAAATATATACTTAGTTGATAACTTCAATTCCATTTATGCCCAAAAAATGAAAATGGTTATAGCACTACGGTGTTCTAGGGTAATTGAAGAGAATAAAAGACTACCGCTTACATTCAAAAATTTGAGCGGCTACCGCTCATTTAGGCACTGCGTCTGATAAAAAGGCAAGCAAATCATAATTTCCATCGGCAAAGTTCAAGAATCAACTGAATTAAAGGCGGTAATAGACAGAGTATCTGAGTAAGTGTCGAGCATAGCTTGATCGGCACAATTTTTCTGTGGAATATATCGGTGTGCCTTTTAGCCGATTATTACTTTCGGTTACGTTCGAGTGCTTTTATTTATTCATTTTTTTTCAGATATAAAATTGCCGGTAGCCAAAGTATCAGGCGATTTTATTTTTCAAAAGCTGGAGCGGAAAAAATACTCCAAAGGGAACGGTAAAATGCCTGACGCTTAGCCTACTAGAAGGCGCCTTCTCCCCCCAAGCCCGCCCCCCCCCCCCCCCCCCCCAGCTTTTGCCTTTTGCTTTCGCATCCAGCTCGCGCACGGCCAAAAATCCAAGATGGCACACAAAACACGAAAAAGCGGGGTTTTCGTCGCGGAAACACCAACAAACGCCTAAACAAACGCCTTGTAGGCTACCTGACGCCCGGGCTAAATCGTGAATGACCTAAAGGTTAGTTCACACTACGACGCAAGCGCAAACGATAGAACACACAAGTCAGAATTGCTTAACACAAGCGCAAGACAATCAAGCAGTTATGTTCTCTCGCGCTTGCTCTTGCCTTCAAGTGAGAATCGGAAAATAACGTGCGTTGCGCATGCGTCCTAGTGAAAACCAGCCTTTTCAGATATTTCGAACAAACCACGTGGCAAAATCTAATCACGCACAGTTCGGTCACGCATGGAGCCCCATGGTTACGCAGCCTCATTGTCACACAGCCTCATTGTCATAAACGTCTAATAATTATCAATGCGAGTCAAAAGCCAAGGCTGTTGGTGTTGTGATCGGCTAAAAAAAACCTGTTTCTCAAAAGTGCCAAGCAAACCGAGCGTATTTTTAAACAGTCAGAAGTTTTGGAGCCGAAAACTCTCCCGTGCAAAAGGAGGTCGAATACAAATAAACTAAATCTGAGATTTGGTTCGCCTGTCACCATGCGAGTGTCAGTCGTATTTTTTGTGTTCTGTGGCCTTGTAGCTGGCGTACAGTCGGCCTGTTCCCGGTCAAACTCTACATGTCGAGGCACTGTCATGTGCCCGTCCTGTGTCAGCGTCGCTTGGTTTGAGCGAGTCCCGTATGTGTATCGCTCTGAGAACGACACTGCTGGAATTCTACCCGGTAAGTCACAGATATTCCGATCAGAAGCCGATTATTGTAGACGCGTAGTTTATTCATCAGACGTCGGACATAGACTAATAACCTGTTACTCGAACACGGATAACTCGATTGTTCCCCATTGACAAAAACCATAGTTCTTGGGTTTTTTCCCTTTTTTGACTTGGCCTTATTTTAAGTCATTTTTACACTGATAAATCGAACTCAAACCCGATTAACTCCTCGCTAGATAATTTCCCTATTCTTTGTTTACCCTCTCGAACATTCTTCTATTTACTCCTTAAAAATAGCAAGTTTTATTGGCTACAGTTATTGAATTTCTCTTCGTTATCCTTGAGTAACTCGAATTGCTAGCTCTTTCTCTTTTCTTTTTTTTATCCAGACTACTTAATCATAGTTATACCTGTAGAAATATGAATACGAATAATGGTGTCTAGTCACGTGTGTCTAGGTGAGCTGTGTGGACATAAATTATCTAATGTGATGAATTATCAAACAAGACAGAAACTAAATGGACGTAAAATAAACATAATAGTACATTAATTATTAATAGTCAATTAAGGTCAATATGATTAATGAGAAAGTTGACTTAAGTAAATAAGGACATGTCTAATAAAGCGTATCATTCAAATTGCATTTTAAACAAAAGAATTCAAGCGTTAGTGAAATCTATAAAACATAAGCAAAAAGAATAAAAAAAAATGCAAAATCTTCTTATAAAGCACCTTGATTTTGATGCGAGAACGACAACAATGGCTAAAAGAATGTCGACCGTCCACTCCTTTTAATTTACATCGAAAAAAAACAGTCTGTTTGCAAGGAAACTTTAAGATAACCATGCACGATAAAAGTATGGTTATAACTTTATTGAAGTTTGATGGAAAGTAGATCAGTTACTTGCTTGAATTAGCCGATGGAAATGGATTTCTTTTGTGTGACTCGGAAGCGTAAAATGGCGGAGTGGTTGCCCTTCTTTAAGCTCTTTGTGGTCTTCACCCGATCGTAGAAACATTCCCAAAGAACACCTTTGTATTCAGCTCTCAGCTCTGTTATCTTGATTTGTTCTACCAAACAATAGAAGCTTTGACACACAACAAGCCGCGGTAGATGGTGCCTTGCATGCTCGCAATCATATAAAGGGAAGCTAATGCTCGGGTTCTAACGTTATTTTTAAACAAGGACCCGCACTATAAAAGGGCTTAGCTCGGCCCCCTTTCGGCTGAATAAGATTCAAACTTCAAGATGCCAACACGCCGTAACATTGCGTCGGTAGTGAGACTTTTTAGTTGTGTTATCGTTAATAATTTGAACTAGTTTTCACTGCACATTCCTGCTCTTTTGGTGGGTTGTTCATTGTTAGTAGAAAATAAACCGAGTAAACGAGAGGAAAAGCGCTTCAAAAGTGTTTGGGTTTCGCTCCTCGTGGGCAAACAAGACACGCTTGACTGAACTCCGGAGCTCCGCACCGCGTAGCAGTTTACAAACAACTGCGCCTTTTGTGGCCCTGGTCCAGGCCCTTTTATAGTGCGGTTCCTTGTTTAAAGCGTTCGCCAATCTCGAACGCCGGGCCATCGAATAGAAAGCAAACTTTCTTTTTACTATTCCGTTCTAAGACACCCTCTTATGACGCAATCTCTCTTTAAACAGACATTCTGCGCATGCTCCTTCACAAATGTTGCGAACCCGATCCTTCCCAGAATGCCTTATGCCTGGAAATCTACCACAAGTCACCACGCAACGACTCGGACCGACTTCTACTCGAGACGAGCACGGCTGACATCATCTACCCCACTTTAGTGGACCTGAAGACTAGCGTTGCGCCGAACGCGGGCGCGGAGATGATAGGGCTTATACCGCCCTCTAGTATTGCCTTTGTTGTTCCCAAGGGAAAGCTTGTCAGCTTCCCCATGAAGCTCCTGTCCGCCGTGTTTGAGGCGTGGCCAGTGCTTATCTTCACACTGTTGCTGTCTATATGTTCAGGGACCTTACTGTGGTCAATGGTAATAGAGCCCGAGATAGGGGGGGAACCTTACTATACTGTGGTCAATGGTAATAGAGCCCGAGAAAGGGGGGGGTGGGGGTACGAACACTTGTGTGGTCTGGAACAGTAAAGGTCGTAAGTGAAGGATGGAAGTCACACTGATGATGCACATGATGATGGTGGGGTGCCTGGTGCGTACACTGGGGGTGCGCAAGTTTCCGGGGCACCCCACCCCAGAACCCCACCCTTGGCCGCCTAAAAGTGGGGTCGTCAGACACTATTCTTTTCCCGAAAGAAGCCTATATTGCCTCTGTCAATCCTAGTTAAAGGCCTGTTAGTGATAGTATTATTACGAAATTGATGAGAATTTGACTCCTTTTCCAGGAACTCAAAACCAACCCGGAACATTTCCCGCGATCGTTTTTCAGAGGATCCTGGGAAGGATTCTGGTGGGCCTTCGTCTCCATGACAACCGTAGGGTAGGCTAATTGAATCATCAACCTTAACTATCAACGGAAGCTGCAGCAGTAGGTTTAGCAACACTCATACACCACAGCATAATACCAACGGCTGATATCCTAAATTTCTGTTCCCTAAATCAAAGTTTTTTGCCGTTAGCTATGGTGACCGGTGCCCCCAGACCGTACTTGGCCGTATTTTTGCGGTGGCCTGGATCCTACTTGGTGTGTGCATCGTGTCGATCTTCACGGCGACCTTAACTACGTCATTAACCGCGATCAGCCTGGACAAGAGGAGCATCGCTGGTTCCAAGGTAAGAAATCCGCATGCGCCTTATTGCTGGCCAGTAAGCGGGAGAAATGCATCCTTTATGCCTCACTAGTCAGCGGTAGACAATTGACACGTGCATGTGCGCTTTGACTAGCCGGTCAGCGCTATAGACGTATTATCGGGTCAGCGGTAGACAAGTGGCACAGACATACATGCTCTAAGCAAATTCGAGACATATTTGATTGACGGGAGTCCAATATTATAAGGATTTCTCTACTTAAGAAAAACAATAAACATAAATAAATAGAATTTCATTGACAGGTTAAACGGGGATTTGAAAAATAGCCAAATAAAACGGAAATTCGAATAAATAATCAAACACAAATAGACAAATTTTAAACAAGCAACTAAACAAAAGACTGACCATATTATTTTCCCCGTGGATCTCAATTTTATCATGCCATTATATACACCTAATTCGAATAAGGTTGGAATGCTATGTGTCGTAACCCGCAGTGCTTCATGGGTAACGTATTTATGGCTGAATCCTGGTCTCTGAACGCCGATAAGAGGTACATAAACAAAAACGCTAAAGCTTTTCAAACCTGTTTGTTTTCATAAACTTTTATTTCTCATTTATTTGATATCCATGAAGCACTTCGGGTTACGACACAGATTCTCCGAGTGCAACCATATTTGAAATAGGTGCATAACTAACGCGCTCTTTATTCTAAGGTCGGCGTGTTAGAGCGGTCGATAGAATTCGCTGTTGCCATGAATGAACAAGCCGACATACAAGGTAAACTACTCTCTTGTAGTTAACTTAGGACTATATCATATACCAAGGCTACTTAAAGACAAATTATAGCAAATGTGCCGCACATAAGCCTGTTTTCCTTGCAGTATACAGAGACGTGAACGAGATTCGCCAAGCTCTCGATAAAAGGGAAATAGATGGTATGTATTTCTACTTGCAAAATACAATGTGCTACGTAAGGACGTGAACAGGGCGGATGTATATAATACTAACAGCAACTGCAAACGAATGACGTAGTAAGTAGCGTATCCATGACTCGGGCACAGTCCCTCCCTCTCCCAGCACCTCGGACCATCCAACGACGTACACAGTACTAGGCCGACAAAAAAGCGAAAAAACGACTGAAGCGGACTTCCAAATATGGCAAGTAATTTCCTAATAAGGAATTAACCGAGCGAGGTAGAAAAACGATAGTTTTAAAACAAGATTGATTGATATGGATTCCCTTTTTTTCTCAACGTGGTATGGTTTGCAGGGGTGCTTCTCGATAATTACCAGATCAGCCATTTCTCCGAAGTGTTTCCGGATTCCTTATTCAAGAAGAATGCAGTCGTGAGGCAGGACGGGATGGCTTACGGCGCCATCATCAACGACCCCGTGATTCGCGCGTGCTTCAATAGGATTCTCGCGCGCGATCGATACCTGGTCGTCAATTTCGTCAGCTCACAGCTGAGTAAAACAGTCAAGGTGGGTAAAAAAGCGATATTTGTTCTTAAGCTCGGGTTTAAACGATACCTGCTTGTCAACTTCGTCAGCTCGCAGCTGAGTAAAACTGTCAAGGTGCGTAACAAATCGATACCTGTGTGTAACTTGGTGTTGAAATCGATCGATATCATATTCGTAAGCTCTGGTGTGATTGATAACTCTTTGCCGACGTCTGGATTCTAACTTAATGCAAGAAGCGGATTAACACCTACTTGTAACTACTCAAAACGTGTGGAAGAGGGGTGATCTGTCGCCTTGGACTTGAATAACCTCTAGTCAACTCATCTTGAGGTCAGATTGAATTGGAAAAGCTCAAACTTCCCATGATGCATTGCTGTACCATTTGTTTATATCAAGAAAAAGCCAAGACAGTGATGAGAATTTTAGGTCCTCGGGTCCACTTTTTTGGGTAGCCTTTTTTTATCAAATTATAACTGTAGACAAGACCAACGCCTTGCTTTCGAGCCAAAAATTCACAGCACTCCCATTAACTTCAAAACGATCCATTGCCTATTTTGCCATTCGCTACTACTGAGCTAGCAGCCGCTGTGATTGTCTGTTAACAGTTATTCTCTTCTTGTTAACAGGCGATTAACAAAGAGGCGGTAAAGAACTCCCAGAGCATTTTTGATCCGACGGGTGACCTGTTCCTGCCATCGCTTTACACGTGTATCGTAATCGTGCTTGTCATCTTCGTGATTGGAGTCATCGCAGAGATCGTCTATCTTAACCCTAGCGGGTGTTTGCGGCGCAGAGCAGGTAAGACCAGCACTTATGCCTGGTGCACACTAGTGAAATAACGACATAGGCGCGTGCACCCTTATATTCATATTTATTTATATTCATGTTCAAGAGTGAATGGTTTGACATTTTGACATAAGCCCAACATAACGACATGAACATAATGATATACATGTTTTTTCTTTTATGTCATTATGTCTATGTTATTATGTCAGGCTTAAAAGAGTGCGCGCGTCTATGTTGTTATGTCGTTACGTCAGTAGTGTGCACTAGGCATTACTGATGACGTCAGTATTACGTCACTCTATTGCCCAGTCCCTCATCGTAGAGATCGTCTATCTTATCCTTGGGCTAGCCTGTGGGTGACCTGTGATGTTTTAAGACGTTAAGGCCTGGGCCTATTTTTCAAAATGGCAGCCTGCAATCTCGTAATTAACACAAATTCCTGCAAGTAAACATGGTATTTCTGGACGTACACAGTTCTAGGGCGATAAAAAAGCGAAAAAAATTATTAAAACATGCTTTCAGATATGGTGTGTAATGTCCTTAAGGAAATGACCGAGTGACCAAGAACGACGAAAGTTTTCAAAACAAGATTCATTCAAATATATTTTCTGTCTCCAGCGTACTTGCTGCACATATCAGGCTAGGCGTGCATAGCCAAAATGAAGTCACAATATTAACCCTAGCGGCCTAGCGGATACTTGCCGTACATATTAATGAAATAAACACAGGTGATGTCCCAATTACCTCACTCTAGGGTACGCCAAGCTTGTGCATCCGTAATCTACCCCACTATTCTAGTCTGATAAAATATTTGCGCGAAATTCATGTTTAACAGGTAATGGTAAATACACTCTTTTTTATAAGAGCGTTTAATTTTCAGTTGAGGCTGGGCCGTTCTTTTTTTGGGACATTTTAAGGCTGAATATGTTCTTAATGATGTTTTTAAATTTTAGTGTATATAAGAATATAATACCCAATGAATTATTAGGAAGAGAATTACACAAATGATCAATAGCAATAAAATTAAGGTTGTTACTATGTGCACAATTAGATTCTGCATTTTAGAACGCATCAGAACTAAAAAAGATAAAATTCTGCTATCTGAGCCTCGGCGTTCTTAGCATTTTTTTAAAAAATTTGGTGAAATCTCAGACTGCATGTTCTTATAAAAATGTTTTTTTATAAATAAAAGAGTGTAATGACATGTTTTCTAGTGTTCTCCTTGTAGTCACGACTGATTTGAGCTTTTTCTTATTATTTCTTGTTTCTAGTTGTTTTCCTTAAAAAATGCATTTGGCAAATTGCTGCGTTTTTTTCTCGGAAGCTCGTAAAGATTTGCGTCCATACTTTTTATCATGTTAATTGCTTTTAGGAGACATATTTTTTTAACTCGGGAAACCTCGCAAGAACAAGCGATTTGATTGGTTGAGAAACTCTGGATGAAATGCAATATACACCACCTGCGCCCCGAAATCAAGAAAAATGGAAAGTACAACAGCCGATTTGCAAGTATTTCCGAAAAGAAAATTGCTTTAAAGTTCGTTTATATACTAAGGCTAAGTTCAAACATCGTATTATCCATGAACCGTATTCAATGCAAATGCATGCAAATGAACCAAATCGATTGTCCCATCTTCATTTGCACGCATTTGCAATGAATACGGCTCATGGATAATACGACGTTTGAACTTAGCCTAAGACAATTATACCATTTTCATTTCGAAGGATAGTGGCTTCAAAATATCTACTTCGCCACTATCCACCTCAATGGAAATGGTATAATTGTTAATTATGTCTGAAAATATTTGATAAATGATGAATGAAATGCACTCAAAGATAAAATCGCGGCTGTGTTTTTTCTCTCGAAAGCTCGTAAAGATTTGGTTCTATATTTTACGCGATAGAGATGTTTTTTTATGTCTGAAAATAATGCGAAGTTAAAGGTTAATTTAAATACACTGTGAAGGAAGAGCCTGGTGCTGGTATAATTAAAGAGCTCCAGACAGCCACACCTTTGTCTATTGTTGTCATTTAATATTGGAAGGCACATATTGTGCTAAAATTTCGAAATAACCACCTGAAAGAAAAGTCTTATACTTAATAAACAAATTCAAGCGAAAATATCGCATTGATTTCCCCAAATTAACCCTATGGAAATGGATGCTTTTTCATTCGATATGGATGACAAGTCATTTGATAAAACCACAAACCAGTAATCTAAGGACAAAGGTCTTATACTTCAATCAAAATGTAATCAAAAGTATCACAATATTTTCCCAAATAAGCTGATAAAAAAATATATGCTTTCTCACACTTTTTTTTGGGCCGGGATAGCAAAATGTCGGCGGACAGACCGTATCTTTCAAGATGCTCTTGAAAAATTGACATTTTCTTCTCCTACCTAACAAACAAAACAGTGTATAAGAGCTCTACACAGTTCGACTTGAAAATGTGAGTTCAAGTCTGATTGTCTTTGTGTGATCGTCAAACATAGCGGTTCATCATCGAATAAGGAACAGATGTCTGAGACATTTGTGAGAAACCGTTAATTGCTTTAAAGAGATAGCCATCAATTATGCCGGTGGGTGCAAGATTCATTATTTAAGACAATAAATGTTTCCCGAAATAGACATACGGTACTTTTAATAAAAGCCCTAAAGATTAATAATAACTGAGAAAAAAAAGATATAGGAAAAGGCTTAACAGTAAGGTGTTTACAAGTGGAACAGTTTAGCAAGGCATTGTGTCTCTACTTGACCCATTTCCCTCTTAGAAAGGATGTTTAATGATTTTATCATTTATCATGGATCATATCATCTTATTTGTTTTCGAACCCCCTGAATAGAAAATGTAAAGAAATTGAATGTTTGTATTTCTTTTATGTGTTTGTTAAAGAATTCTTATGGAGAAACCTTATTCTTTGTGATGCCTTTGGCCCGGGAAATCTTACTTAGCTACTTCACTGCTGCCTCAACCTTACCTTAATAGTTGTTGCTCGGTTGCTTCATGCGTACGGACAAAGATTTTTGTGTGTAAAAAGCGTTATCCCCTTAAGAAAGAGCTAAGAGGAGGTTAGAACGGGGGGGTTTGCAAACGTGTCCGAAAGTAGTCAAAAGGAGCTGTAACAGGCGCATACACAGGGGGGAGTGGGGCGGCAAAAAAGTGGGCCATTTCTTATTTAGGAATCTTCAAATACTAGGCTTTTTCAATATGACTGCGCAACCCACCTAAGCCAACCCGGGATACGCGCCTGAGTAAGTTGCCTTAATTTCTTATCCCAACGCCCCGCTCTCCATACTATCTCTCCCTTCAGTCCCAGCCCTTACCTGTTTTAAGTACTTGGCTTAAAATTCCCCTGTTTTTCTAAGCTGCTCCCTCCCGAAGAGTTCAGGTTTCCTAAGGGTCTTGGTGAGTTATCCACGTTGGAAACTACAAAACAGCGCACTACTGTTACACGGCGATCGCCAGTGTGATCAATCGTCGAAGCGTAAAGCACGAGAGGGGTATAGCACCGGAGGTCAAGAAAATATTGAATAGATGATTAATAGATTCTAGGACTACCTTAAAGTTGTAAATTTTACATCGCAGAGTGTCTATTTCATTCAGGAAATAGACCAGCCAGAAATTCTTGAATATATAGACGATGACATGAAATATTTTACTAGCTTTTTAATTCGATCTCGGGCCTCGTCAAAATGTCACTATAAAAATAAAATTTGTCTTTAGCAAGACAAATAACAATGGTCGAATATTCGTTTTAGTGATTCAAGCTTTAATGATAAACCGGCGCGCTTATATGCCGAACTCGAAAGAAATGAATGTCACAAATAGAAGGAAGTGTATGAATATACGAGATCCGTTATCAAAAATTGTTATCATGTTTAGCACAACAAGATTTAATTTACAGTATTAAGATTATCAAGACTAATTCGTTTAGTTTTAAATTTTCCTTTTACAAGATTTATGCGAAATAAGTTTGTTTGAGAGAATTAATACATCAAGCAATCAACATTCCCTCTAACAGAGTACAGAGGCAAACAGATCACAATCATACAATACGTTTACTCGAGATGTTCTATTTATCCAGGGTAAAATGTAGAATATTACTTTTGGACACGAAATCGACTTTGAGCTTGCGAGTTACTCGAATTTGGTTCAAGTTCCTTCTAAACTGAGGTATCTCCATTTCTACCACGATAAGAGAAACCTGTTTTAACCCAGTTTGATGTGGAGCAAAGGAAACGAGCGGACACAGAAAGCTTGTGCGCATGTGTGAAGGAAGTTCGATTCATCAAGTTATCCCAACGTAACAATTGATAAAGGTTGATAATCAAAGGACAATTAATGAAATTGATCATAATTGATATCAACTTACTAAATGATTATAAATTATTTTTAGCACTTGGTAACAAATGATGCTCACATATTTTTTCCGTTATCAAGTATCATCAAGTCGATCGATTTATATCAATCAACTTGATTAAAATGTTATCAATTATGATTGATTATCAATTTCTATTTATTAGGATTTTTATTATCAATTGTTATCTGAAATATCAAGTTTAGAGTCGCCCGACTTTTGATGATCTGTTGTTATCAATTTTTTTTTACCAATTGATAATCCTCTAGTAAATTGATATGGATTATTTTCAATTGATGCCAATTATCAATGCTATCTGTTACGTCGGGATTTATCGAGAGTAGAAAATCACACCACTTCGAGTAAGCGAAATGTTCAAGTTTAAAGTGTTTGAAATATCGTGATTGCACTGCATACATCTTTTCTCATTTTTTTCATTTTTTTTTAAATCCATACAGGCATAGTCGCGTGCTTTAGGTCATCTAGACGATTACACCCGAGTGAGTGGGTATCTCACGCGATGAGCAATCATCATGGATTTGTGTCATCGGCTTGAATCGGTAGATCGGTGAACAAATAACACGCTGGGAATAGTCGAAGAATGTCTGTAGTTTCTACTAGACATTCGGGAGAGGAATCGCCTCACTTTCTGTCGCTTCAAACACTCGAAACAGAAGCTTATCTAAGGGTATTCTAAGTGCTATTTGAGGATAAGTACTCGATTATCTTTATGAGACGAGAGAGTGTGAGAATAAAGGTGTGAAGAACCTTCGCCGTTTACTCTATACACAAACGCACTTTTGTGATTTTTCCTAGTAGATTATACAAGTTTTTGCCCATATCTATATATCTTTGCCCGTTTAGCCGCGTAGATCAGCTGCAGCGGCGTGACTTTGTCGTTATTTTGCTATGAAACAGGAGTGATTTCTCACACCCTATTGTCAGAAGAATTATTTACCTTTTCGTGTAAAATGCGCATTCAACAAGTTATATTCCCGAGTCAACAAAAAAACAAAAAGTTTTTACACTTCTCAAGATCACATGAATACCCCTGGAACTTATTAGCGAGATCACACACTTAATTCCACTTGATCATGAAACGTAAGGATTGGAGTATCGCCTTACCTCTCTACCACCGCGGTCTTGATTAGATACATCTATCTTTCCTCTCCCTCCCTTGAATCCTCAACAAGCTCTGCGGGTAGAAAAGAAACCGAGTGTTTTCTCGACGGTAAAGGTGGCACTGTAGGTCGGAATGTTTATAAATCGTTCGGGAATGAACTCTCCTTTAATGCGCAATGATTGCTGAAACATGATCAGTCTAATTACTCACTGGCAATTGCGAGTTAAACGCTGTTTGATCGGTTGGAATCGTAGCCTTAAGCCGTAAAAGACTAGTGTTGGCGTCTACTTGCTCATCACGCTTGTAACATCAGATCTGCTTACAGATGCGCTAAGCTGTTTCTCACAACACAAGGAGTTTGGGCTAGATATAACAGTTGGGTATGAACACAGGGAGCAGGTGTACTTTAAAGGGATTCTATCAGCCTCTCCTATTTTCTTGTTTCCCGTTGCATTATTTGCAGATGAAATTAGAAAATAACCATCCCAAAACATAGCTTTATCTTTAGCGTACCAAGTTCAATTGTTAAAGAGTGCCAAATGGATTGCAGATACGCCGATGGAAAAGGATGTTTTATTATTAGCTCTATAGCTGCTGGGGTGGTAAAATGGTGACTGTCAGAGCCCCGAACAAGCTAACACCGAATACTCCTCATCCCACACCCGCGGGAACTGTGCCTTTAATAAATGTCATAACATCCACAAATTGGAGCAATAAGTTGGGTGAATATTTGTAAAGCATTGCAGTGGTGATTATTATAGGGATTTGGAAAGTAAGCGACCTTATCTTAGAGCTGCATGAGGGCTGGTATAAACCCTTTTTATAAGAACAACTTTAAATTAATATGGTGCTAAAAAAAAAAAAAAAAAAAAATGCCTTAAAATCTCATGGGCAAAAATAACTTCGACGCTATAGAGGCTATTCTTATTTGGACATTGCTTTTAACAGCATATTCCGTTAAAAAAACTACTGTGGGTGAGCATTGAGAAAAAAGTTGTCACTGAGGCTGGGTTATTTAAGGCTTGTACGTTCTTATAAGAAAAAAAATATATATATATATTAGAAAAAAAGAGTGTATTAAGCTGGTAATGACAAGACCAGCACCGTACTTAGGGTTCCTGATTTAAAATACCACTCGTTAAAGATGAAGTTTTGACTGGCTAAAGCATTATTAGAGTCATATCTCGCAAGCCTAATGGCACGCGCATGATAAGGTAACCTGCTCGATTTTCTTGCAATTGTGCAAGATTGATTCTCACTTCTGTTTCGTCATTAACGAGTGAAGCTGAAGACCCGGGTAGCAAACGGTCGAAACCGCTAGAAAAATAGAGTTATGTTCGGATATCGTGGAGTGAGATCTATCATCCTTCAACTGAAAAAATAAATTACAAAATATATTAATAAATAAATTTCAAAAGCATTTTTGAAAAATAAATTTGAAAAAGTATTTTTTATGACAGGAGGATTTAAGCCTTATTTGCTGATGAGGCTTGTGTGAGATGCGTGGTTGGCACAACAAATGCCATAAGCGCGCCCCTAAATACTTAAGGTCACGCGATACCAACTCCCTGGGTGATGTGACACTAAATACTAAAGTCACGATCTTTTATCTTTTTACTCAATACACCTCCATTGCGCGGCTGGGCTAATCGAATTGTCACAAGTTACGCCGTAATGATTCACCTTAGTCCGTGGACCTAAGCGCAAGCACGGTCAAAGCACTCAGCATTATGGGGAGGCTTAAGAAGCGCGCAGCGCGAGTTTTTGCTGAGTTTATACAGTTAGAAAATTCGCTATAAAGAACCTATTACGACGTAAAATCATGGTATCGTTATATCGCTATAGAAGCTACCAATAACCATTTTATACATTCCCAATTTATAGTTTAAAACAATGGGGTGTAGCACTAAAACGTTAGGATGAAAACCCGCGAAACTTAATGCAACGTGAATGTTTCAAAGCAAACTCAAAGAAACACGCAAAAACAAACAGATGAACAAACGGCAACGGATGATTTGCGTACCCAGGCGCCGCGAGATGCATTATGGGGAGGCTGAAGAAGCGCACAGCGCGAGTTTTTGCTGAGATCATACAGTTAGAAAATTCGCTATAAAGAACCTATTACGACGTAAAATCATGGCATCGTTATATCGCTATAGAAGCTACCAATAACCATTTTATACATTCCCAATTTATTCCCAATTCAGACCCGCTATTGACTCTTGACGTGGCAATGACCTACAACGAACTATGACCAAAAGGGGAATAAATATGTCTGTTATTTACCGGCTGGGAGGAACATAGATGGAAAATCACGTGACCCCAGCCACAACAATGGGGTGTAGCACTAAAACGTTAGGATGAAAACCCGCGAAACTAAATGCAACGTGAATGTTTCAAAGCAAACGCAAAGAAACACGCAAAAACAAACAGATGAACAAACGGCAACGGATGATTTGGGTGATAGCCCCCCCTCCCCCCCCCCACCTCGGCACATTTTGACATATTCTGTACCTATAATGGATTTTGATAACACCTTTTTCTGTTGCAGCGAGCTACAAGTTTTCCAAAGACTCGATAGAGATGAAAGGAGTTTCGCCTTCGCAAGTAGACGAACTGGAACGACAGCTTATCGGCGATATACAAGCCGTTTTCAAGAGCTACAGGGATAAACTAGGAGGAGTC
This sequence comes from Nematostella vectensis, assembly GCF_932526225.1. Lineage (NCBI taxonomy): Eukaryota > Metazoa > Cnidaria > Anthozoa > Actiniaria > Edwardsiidae > Nematostella > Nematostella vectensis. The sequence continues at coordinate 6,674,951 of NC_064045.1, read as the reverse complement.
GATAAGCTAGCGGCATGAGTGCAGACTACCTGTGGTGAAGGAATGAGGAAAGTTTGGTCAGACCAGCTTTATCAGTACGGGCTACCTGTGGTAGGACGGACCGGAAAGACGACTTATTGGGTTATACTGTATAGGGCTTGATCAAGAGTTACAGCCAAGCAGCATATTCTAGAAGTTTCTAATAGAAAGTGAATGCTTGGAGGACGGGACAAACGGTGTTTCAGTACAGGGGTTCTCGAAAAAGACCACTATGAAATCAATAAAATACAAATCAGCCGACGGGGAAACCTGTGGTGTGGACACGAAAAATTGCATCCACTATATAAACACGCGCATGCGCTAAAAACCCTGCTGATGGATATGAAATCAAAATACAAATCAGCCGACTGGGAAACCTGTGGTATGGACACGAAAAATTGCATCCACTATATTAAACTCGCGCATGCGCTAAAAACACCGCTGATGGATATGAAATCAAAATACAAATCAGCCGACTGGGAAACCTGTGGTGTGGACACGAAAAATTTTATCCACTATATGAAACTCGCGCATGCGCTAAAAAGACCACTGATCGATAAGAAATCAAAATACAAATCAGCCGAATGGGAAACCTGTGGTGTGGACACGAAAAAACCCATCCACTATATGAAACTCGCGCATGCGCTAAAAAGACCGCTGATTAGCATGAAATAAAAATACAAAGTGACTGGGAAGCCTGTGGTGTGGACACGAAAAATAAGCTTTTCGCATATGCGATACCAAGATTAGACTTGCTCAGACTTGCTCTCCGGTCGCTGCGCTCCCTCCGAGAAATAAGATAGTCATCAAACAACAGACAACAGGAAGCCTTTTGTGGAGCCATCGAAACAGGCGCCCAATACATTATAACTTCGCGCGTTGCTTTATTGCGTTTTTTGTTTTAAGGGGAAAAAACCTAATAAACGGGAAATATCGTGAGAAATGAGCTTCGTTATGGATATGAAATCATAAGGAAAAGAAGTTAAGCTACTTATTGAGAGGTCTCACGTCTTAGAAGACCTAGATAGGCGAATTGCGCTAACAGATCAAGTGACTTTTTGAGTGCCGAATTTGCCACCCAAACGGTAACGTGATCAGTTAGCGCAAGTCGCTTATTGTTTAGCTTTAACTCACAACTCGCGGGAGGAGAGGATAGGCGCACTTCAGATAAACTATTAGGATGCGATGTAAATAAAGAATAAAAATATTTTAATATTTTGAGGACAATAAATTGTATAAACATCTAGACGCGTTACCTGGCTGGCTTCTTTCTTGGAATCTGACTGTTTCTAAGAATTTGTTCGAGCTCCTCATATCTCTGCCTCATTTCCTCGAGCTGACGTTTTACCTCGGCCCCAGTCTCCACCGCGTTATTCCTCTCTACTGTGACGTCATCCAGTACTTTTCTGGTGGATGATAACGAGGCTTGCAGACCGCTGACCGTTTGTTCTGCATCCTTGACTAGCTGTGTCAGCAGATTTCTTTGACGCCTAAGCTCGACTATTTCTTCATCGGTCTTAGAAGACCTACCTATATAATCTACGGCTCTCAGAGTGAGTATTCGAGAAGCTCTTTCAAGGCGCAGTACTTTTTGAGTAAGAAACAATTCCCGTTTCTCGAAATGAGACGTAATCTCTTTGAGATTATTTAGTTTCTTCGAAATACCATTAATTAGAATAGAGAGTTCTTGTTTCTCAGAGAGAACTTTTTTCGCCTCGGAAGCAAGTTTTACCAAGCTCTCTTCATTTTTTTCAAGTTCGGATAATTTTTGTCTCAACGCTTGTTCCAATTGGTTATTATAAAGTGCTAATTTAAAAAGTTTCTCTTCGGAAGCCGCTCGGGATTTCTCCGATTCCCGAAAGAGTCGTTCGGCGGTGACTCGGGCCTCGTGCTCCCTGGCGGACTCTAATTGGGAGTCACGCATTCCTTTTATGGCTCTTGCACTCTGGAACGCCGCCAGAGCCTTTTCCATCATTACCGCCTCCAGCCTAGTTTCCAGGAGTTTCTTCTCCTGCTCAACTCTTTGGAGCCTGGACTCTAGCTCCCCTACCCTCGCTATGAGGGCCTCTGAAACGTTAAAGCCATCCGTTCGCCCATATAAGGCTACACGCAGAGCCTCGCTTCCGTGTTCTTCTATGAACTCGATCAGCCGAGTTGCTGTACGTGGGGTGTTTGACGGGAAAGCGATGGAGGAGTCTTTCCTGAAAACCAATAAATACGAACAAGGTTATTCGCTTCCTTTACACCCACACACTAGGAAATACTACAATAAAGGCTTATTTAGGCAGAACGATTTAAGTGTAAATCAGCCTACGACTCCTCTACAACGTTCGGCTAAGAAAGTCGTAGTCTGTAATTCAGGGCTAAGACATGTCGTGCTGTCTAAATCAGCCTTAACACACCCACTATACAATCTTACTCCTTTAATTGCTTGATGTGGGCATCAAGTACTATGAATAATGATGCCCGCCAATTAATCCCGAAAAAAGGTGGATACGCTTTTCAACATAATCACGAGTAAATTAATAACCATACATGCCAGCCATGTGTTGGGGCAGTTTGCACACCAGCCAAACTTCGGCCCAGCATTCCGCTAGCAATCCTGGCCCAGCTATGCTGACGGGTGCTGCACGGGTATTAGCTATAGTTGGGCACGTTTAGTTTTGACAAAATGAGGTAAGAACATCAGGATTTATTCGATCATATACCTACCACCTCATCTCCTGGAAATCAAGACAATGAAGTAGTAATAAGGGTACGAAAGTAGACCGGTTTTTAAAGGGGAACTAGGCACGGTGGGTACGATGCTGGATCGACATACCTTCCTGCTGGGAAGAGGATGATGGAGGGATATGAAGACACCGTCAGATTCCACGGGAGATCGTTCTGATCCGCGTCGATTCTGTTGTAAAGTAAGCACAGCATCAAATACAGTCGAAGCTCACTCAAAGAACGCTTTCGTAGCGACAGCTCTCTTAGCGACAGCTTACAGATTAACACTCTCGTAAGCAATCAACTCTTTTATTTTAGTATCGAAATAACTTTCCATTTTGGAAAAAAAATTGTTTATACAAAAGCAATAAAATACAGCCGTTTTCATTGCAGGCTGGAATGAACCACAGAGCGATTCCAGCAAATTTATTTCATTACCAGAAGGTATTACAACCTCATTTGCATAGCGGAAGGAAAATGCATGGTCAAATACCCAGCGAAGTTTCTATAAACTACTTGGTTAAATACCCGGCAAAGCATCTAGGAAAATGCTTGGTCAAATATTTCGGAAAGTTTATAGGAAATACTTGATCAAATACCTAGCGAAGGATCTAGGCCATGCGAAGCGAAGCATCTAGGAAAATGATCGGTCAAATACCTAGGAAAGTTTCTGGGTAATACTTGGTCAAATACCCAGCGAAGGATCTAGAAAAATGTTTGGTCAATTTAAAAGGTTTCTAGAAATATGCTTGGTCAAAAAAAATGACCTAGGAAAATGCTTGAACAACTGGGAGGCTTTTTGGAAAATGCTTGGTCGCTTGGTTACCTAGTAACGCTGACTTGACTGATGTCCTGGAAAAAGCGCGCCACGGCCAGAAGAACTGGTGCGAAGTTGATGCACATTCCGCACCATGGCGTGTAGAATACAAGAAGCACATCCTGTCAAATAAAATAAACATTTGATCACATGAATGTCAAAGCCAAAACAACAAATGAAGGGTCAGCTGTTGGGACGGGAGTACACATGAACCTACCCAACGAGATGGTACTGAGGACAGTTTTAGACATACTGTAAACTAACAGAGCAAGATGGTAGAGGGAAGTCGTACTTACATATCGCGCCCTACTTTGCCATACAAATTGAGATAACACCTCATAGCGTGACGTTTTATTTTTACTTTTTTTCTGAGAGCAATCTGTGTTATTTTGAAAACAATTTGCCATTCAGAAAATGAACTATATCTTATAGTCGGGCTTAGACCAATTTCGCTCTTCATGCACTAAAATAATGAATAACTGTACTGTGTCGTTCAGGCTTTTACATAGCCTATTTTACAACTTCAGCAAAGTTGTCTAATTAGAAGTCTGTAGCGTGTTACAACTTGTACCTGGTTGATAACAACGTCATGAAGGCTGACTTCGTGACCTCCATGACGAATATTTGGCTACTGGCAAAAATTGTCCCCATGGGGTGGAGTAGGGGAAGAAAGACCTCACGCAATACGCAAGTTGTTTGATCATTGCTAATAAGAACGCCATGAAGGCTGGCTGTCGTGACCTCCATGACGCACGCACGCACCTCCATGACGCATGTGGATACTGGCAAAAGGTGTCCCCATGGGGTGGGGGAGGGTGGAAACAAGACGTCGCGCAAGTCGTAAATTGTTTGATCATTGCAACAACGTCATGAAGGCTGACTGTCGTGACCTCCATGAAGCACATGTGGCTTTGGCCAAAAGTGTACCCATGGGGTGGGGGAGGGGCGTCATGTAGGCTGACTGTCGTGACCCCCATGAAGCACATGTGGCTATTGGCAGGTGTCCCCATTTGGGTATTTGATCATTGTTGATAACAACGTCACGAAAGGTGACTGTCCTGACCTCCGTGACGCCGTTTGACTACTGGCAAAAAGTATAACCAGAGGGGGAGGGGGAAAGGGGGGAGAGTAGTCCTCACTTAAATCGTACAGTACCTGATCATTGTTGATAACAATGTCATCAAAGCTGTCTGTCGTGACCTCTGTGACACATACAATTTCTCTTGAACAGGATATCCCCGAGGGTGGGGGTATTCGTAGCCGACGTTCTAGCTTGGACGTCATGGATTTCATTACAAAATCAACTGCGAAGGTAAATTTCATATAAAACCCTTTTTACTTGCAAGATAGGTATAAAAAAAAGACGAGCAACCTTGTACTGTAAAGTTCAGGGTAAATCCAACTTCCAATGTCAACACTGTATAGATTACAGATATAGATTACAGATTTCTTACTAGGCCACAAATTGTTCTTTAAGTGGTAGCAAAACGCATTTTAGTATATTCTAAGATAATGTTGCTTTCATACAAACAATCTTACCTAGATTTTCTTTAGTGATAAAACAATCTTACCTAAACTGTCATTTGTGATTTGACGGCTTTCATCAAATACGTACTGTGCTTCATTCTGAAAAAAAGAAACAAAACGCAAGTAACAAAATAGTCACGAATCAGCCAACTTAGTCTAGATTTCTGCCGTTTTAAGGCGCCAGTTGTACCCGCCATACTACTTTACCTTGACATCCACGATGACTAGCGCAACCCTGTCAGCGCCCCAGCGAACACCCAGTCTCTCAGCAATTATACCATACTCTTCAGAATCCATATAGAAGAAATTCACTGACTTATTGCTATGGCAATGAGCACCTAGAAACCGCGTCACATGACCCGTCCTATTGCAGCCATCTGTTGCGTCATCATCTGTGACGTTACCAGCCGTGACATTTCCTGGTGTGGGGGCGTGGACTTCTGCAGTGGGTTTCGGCTTGGCTTGGTCTTCCTTGCTCGCCAGCTCTGTTAATCGCTTTGTTTCGTCGCTAAGCATGGCTTTAATACTCTCAACATTCAAGTGGTCGTTCTTTTGAGACATGCCTTTTAATGCCACGATATTATCAAAAATACTATCAATAAGACTGCTGAGTTTGTTCTCATAATCAAACAAGCTCCCTTTACGGACGACTTCCGTCTTGGGGTCAACCCTCTTGCAGCATACACTCGTTACAAGGCTACTCGGGTTGTAGCTGGTCAAAACCGTGCTGCATGGCCTGGGTGCTAGACCGCCGAGCAGCCTGGCCTGGATGGCACCAAACCTGTTGTCATGGTTACCCGAGCAGCCTTTTCTGCAGCGATGACAGATGTCACACACATTGCGTACTGTGTGGTGTGCGTTGATGACTGTCTGGACTTGTAGAGATCGGCAGATGCTCTGCTGGGGCTTGGCTGCGATTTTATGAATGGCTGTTCCCAAGGACTCCAATTCTTTATGCTTATCATGAAGAGTGGTGTTTGTTGATGTGGTCTTGTTACAACTGCAGTTGTGGTAGGCGAGAGAAGCTTTTGTGAACTGTGTAGAGATGACAAAGGGGTCAAAGGGGTCTATTTACATGTGTAACCCCGATAAATTAAACACCGGGTTATCCACCATTCAGGACAGGATATTAAACAGAACAGGATATTAAACATATTAACATATTAAAGATATTGCAGACCCGTGGAACAAATTGCAATAGTCAAAGTGCAGTAGTCAAGCCAACACAAAAGAAAACAAAAAAAAGTGTATTAGTGATAATTAAACTAAAGTTGATTTCAAGGGTTTAAGAAAACCACTGAATGAAGTAACAATTTCCCAATACATTTACTACATACGTTGTATATTGTTTGCGCATGCTCTGGCCATAACAAACACAATCGCAGTGTTGAATCGTTCGAGTAGAGGTACATTTCAAAACAAAAAGGCTGGTTTAACCGCGCGGTACTGGAACTAGTAGTCTTGCGCTTTTCAGCACTGCCACTACATACAGTGTTAGACCAAGAGTGCAATTCCACAGGTTACCCACCAGTCTCAGCAGAGGAGTCGATACGTCTTTCCTTCTGAGGGGGACAAAGAGGATAACTGCAGCTTTCTTGCTGAGCCTGGACGCCAGAGCAGCATGGTTCGTGGCATTTGGAGTCAACTGTGTCACAATCTTAAAAGGACAGAGACAGCGTGCTGTCAACAGAGTCAGCAAAAGCGGCCTGGGTCGGGATCCTAGAAAGCAGATTAACTCTAAACCAGGGATGACTACTCTTTTTATTCAATAAAATGTCAAGATAGCCGTATTTATCCCTGGGTTAGCGCTTAGCTTCTTTCTAGGAACCAGCCCCTGTTCCCCATCTTAGAGCCTGTGCAAACGGCGCCAGTATCACCAAGCAAGCATAGCCTCCTAAAGGACCTTACAGAATCAAGTAATATAAGCCTTCCTCGACCATAAAGGTCATAGGTGAAGCATCATTCAACATAGCTAGTGCAGCTCGATTGGACAGAAGGCAAAGGCGATTCTGCAAACTTGCAGCATCACCTAACATCGCCTGAAGGCAGCAAAACAACATTAATATCATTAGCAATCTAGATACGTACTGTATGAATCCATGTGGAATTCTCCCAGACCTCCTTACAGTAAAATATCTATCAATTTCATTGCTCAAGTACCAAATATTATAGGGGGAAATTTACTTTTTGAATAATGTAATCTTTAACAGCGCGAAAGGTAAAACCCTGTACATCGGATATATGTGTGGATTTTTTTTGTTCCGACCAATCAATTACGAAATATTCGAACAGTCCACTAAAAAAGGTCTCAACAAGTCATAGTGTCTGAATTCTCATAAAACTTATTCGTGTGAAGGCAATTACCATTGCACACTGTATATTTTAAGTGTTCACGGTTTTACTGGTTGTGCTGTGAAAGAAATCCAAACAAAACAACATTGATAAAAAAAAGTCAACAGACTTTTGACAAACCACTTACTCACCTGCCGTCTGTTTGTAGCAATCCATGTCGTGATGTTGCATGATGTGATGCCTTTAGAGGGGTGATAAACCTGAAAGAGATGCAAGCAAATCGCGTTAATCATAAAAATTGCACGTACAGTGCAGCCTGCAGGAAACTTAACATTGTGTGCGCGAATTTTGCGGGGTTTTTCTCGTGATTTTTTAGTGTATTTAGATTCATACACTCAAACTACACGCACCTTAAGTGGACGCAAAATCCGCGCATGCTCTAAACTCAAACTACACGCAAAAAACTCGCCCGACGCTGTTAAGTTTCTTCCAGGCTGTACTGTATTTAAAGACTTCGGTCGGCATTGGGTGACTTTACTGCAGCAACGACATAACGAAAAATTCTCAAATTAGCTTCTTTCTTATTAAATATGGCAGAGATTTCTTCCTTGAAGTTTTAAGGAAGTAATGGCAAACAAACTATGTAATGCAACTTGCAATAAAATTTTGATGCGACTTTCTGTCAAGTGTCATTGAAATGTGTAACTTATGACCCAAGCGTTCATAAATAGCGCGATTTTGAAGGTTTGCATACCGCTCTCACAGAATTAATGTTTTGAATAGGAAAAATAAGTATTGAATGCATGGAGCCGACGGCATTGTACGAAATCGTGATCGTGGGAAAGAGTATCGTTTTTCTGTTATGTCTTTGCCGCTACAAAATATATAAAAATGAGGTGTACATTAAGTAGCCAGCTAAACACATTTGTAACATTCAATCCATCTTATTTTCGATTTCTTAACCATACTATAACGGGAATAACAAATTAAGAAGGCTTCTTTCTTTTATTTTTTTTTCCAACTCCAAGCTTACTCGAGTGCTTGAGATTACCTCAGCAAGAAGGTTAAAACAATCCCTATTTGTTCATGACTAGCCCAAGCAGGGCCGTAGCAGGGGGTGGGGCACTGGGGGCACATGCCCCCCCCCCAATATCTTAAAAACTATAAGGAAAAGACCAGTAGGGGCGTGGCTTTGCCCCTAAATATTTTCTTAATGTTTCTGTATTGTGCCCCCCCCCCAATATTTGGGGCCAAGACTAGGTATAAATCAACACAAGGTTGAAAAGGTATGTTAAACACCCTTGTGAAACAGAGTAGTTGCCCTTCATCGTTTGTTGATTTATATCTTGTCTACGCCACACCTACGCAGACCATCTAGTTTTTCTACAGCTTGGTGTTATACCACATAGCCCAAGACTAGTCTATTATTCAAACTACATCGTTTACAAAGTTACACTGACCAAAGGAGGTTTAAATGCACGACAGAACAAGACATTTCCAGAGGAATGCAGGCCTATAGTTTTAGCCACCTCCTCGCTGGTGACAACTGCAAATCTTGGACTAGAAACTGCAGAGAAACAAAATACAGAGGATTAATGTAGGTGTATATTGTATGAATGTCAGTGGAATCTAGTAAGCAAGATACATATAGCAATGTTGTGTGGAAGAACAATTATTATTCAGCTTCTGTGCTGCATTTACTCATGGGTTGATTACAGTAGCTGGCTGTAATTCCGAATGCGGCACATTCACAAACACAATGAAAATTTTTCTCAAAATGCTGACTAATAAATATCTTATTGACCTTGTTTACTTTGGCTTTACAAGAAATTATGGAGCCTGGCTCTTGGGCCATAAAACAACGAAAAAAAGTATTGGGTCCATCATAGAACTATGGGTCCATAAGGCCCATGAACTCAGTCAACAGAGCTGCATTTTTTATAGCTTTCCTGGGTAATCCTGAAAGACTAGGATTTAATCAGTCAAGCAGCGGCCATGAGAAAAGCAGTTACTATTGGCTCTTTTTGACTTATTAAGGTATACAAGAACCATAGCAAGCTTTGACAGGGCCTTTTTACAATCATTCTGAGAGGTACACCATAAGTGACATTCTTGTGATTAGCTGTAACTGTTTAATTTTGGGATGGAATGACTGAGTGGATCTAAATGCAGTGAAAATGACAGAAAATTACATGGTCTAAATAAAAATAACTGGAAATCATCATCCAAGTTTGAGTGAACAGGATTCTTCTATGTGTCAAGTTGGAAAATTGCCTCCCCCTGCCCATTTCCCCCCCCCCCCCCGGCTCACTCACTGTGTCCGTAATGTTGTAAGGCCACTGTGAAAAATCTGAAGTACTTTTTGCTTGACAGCTCATGTGGCTTGAAGAAGCTTATCACCACCTCCTGAGATAAATAATTTAATGGATTAGATTTCCTGTCAATGTACAATTGCAACTGATATTTTCATTTTTCTCACTTTTATTTAGAGGCTTTTTTAAAGCAATCAGGGAGCAGACATATGTGAACTATTGCACATAATCAAAATAACAATAACATTATGACAAGTAACTAATAAAAGTAATAAAAGTCACAGTTCTAAAATACAAAAACAGCAATTATGTTAAAGTACCTGGAGCTGGGATAGATGCGATTACAGGTCTGTATTTTATCAAGGTATACATTTAAAGTCTTAGCCAAGTTTAGGGATCTTGTTTTCTTGAAAGCAGGAAAGTAATAGCCTTAGTTCAAATGCTGTTCTTTTCAAGCAGCGTTTCTGATGCAAATGCATGCAAATTAACCTATTCAATTATTCAATGCTCATTTGCATTTGGAACGGCACATGAAAAGAATAGCCTATGTGTAGGCTACACATAGGCTAGAAAAGAATGGCGCTTATCCTAGGCCTTAGGGGCCGATTACATGACGAATTTCAGCCCATTTAGGGAGTCTGAAAGGAATAGACCCTGCGCGAAGAGACCAGAGTATTTGATCTCGTGATACCTAAACAACGTTAGACTAGATCCATGTGGGATGTTTTTGATTGCTGTATGCATGCATGCTAATGACATAAAAAAATAAGCTGTATATATGTAGAGCAACTACTATGTTAAATAACTACAGTATGTTTAATTTGAGAATTGTTTGTGAAAATGTGTTGGTCTCTAGAGGGATAAAAAGAAGAATGTGTATGCAATGCCCTGATCCATTGAACCATATTCGCTCATCCAACCTAATATTACTTGTAGTTGCGAGTTTATTTCCTCAGTGATCATGGTATTACAAAGTTATAGCATGGCATTTTGGGGGATTTAGTGATTAAATGTCCCCTCAACCTCGGGATGACTAGTAAAAGTTCCTCAACCTGTGGCATCCAGACTTCAACTAACCATCCCTCGGTTGCAAGACATTTAATCACTAATTTCCCTCGTTCCATGCTATAACTCATAATCAGCCCCTTAGAATCATACTATGCATTGTAAAGCACATTGTAACTTGCATTAGATCATAAAGACAACTAATTTTGCACTATATAAATAACAAAATTATTAAAATTATAAATTTATCATTGTTCAAGACTGATAATAATACAATTAAACAGTCCCAAAATGTTATACAGCTTTTAGCTTGAGGGTCCCAAAAGTCTCATTCTCATTTTATTCAATGATATGCCAAGCTCAGAAACAAAGCACAGGTTTTTCTACCACTAATTTGTTGTATGGAGGTCACACAGAACGAGTGCCCAGGGTAATTCCAAGTTTTCTCAAAAGGAATACACCATCCCAAAGAGATCAGATGTAGGTAAGTTAATTTATATATTTATCACTAATAACTAAAGGCAGATCCACAACAGGGGAGGACAATAAATGTTAACATACATCGACATAAATTGGTTGATTTTAGCTCCCATATCTTTCTCATAAACCTTTTATGTTGAAAAAGAAGGGGGTCTCCCTCCCCCCGACAACTTACAGGCTCCTGATCCACCAGTACTTTAAAATCACTCTCTCTACCAATATATGTAAATGGTCGCACAACTCCTTGCAAGAATTGTACCTAAGAGGGAAAGAAAATAACATTATCATTATACTCCAGGTAATATACTGACCATACTCATCACTATTACTACTATCATCATAAATGACTTTCCAGGTAATATAATGACCATACTCATCACTATTACTACTATCATTATAAATGACTTTCCAGGTAATATACTGACCATACTCATCACTATTACTACTATCATCATAAATGACTTTCCAGGTAATATACTGACCATACTCATCACTATTACTACTATCATCATAAATGACTTTCCAGGTAATATACTGACCATACTCATCACTATTACTACTATCATTATGAATGACTTTCCAGGTAATATACTGACCATACTCATCACTATTACTACTATCATTATAAATGACTTTCCAGGTAATATACTGACCATACTCATCACTATTACTACTATCATTATAAATGACTTTCCAGGTAATATACTGACCATACTCATCACTATTACTACTATCATTATGAATGACTTTCTAGGTAATATACTGACCATACTCATCACTATTACTACTATCATTATGAATGACTTTCCAGGTAATATACTGACCATAATCATCACTATTACTACTATCATTATGAATGACTTTCCAGGTAATATACTGACCATACTCATCACTATTACTACTATCATTATGAATGACTTTCCAGGTAATATACTGACCATACTCATCACTATTGCTACTATCATTATAAATGACTTTCCAGGTAATATACTGACCATACTCATCACTATTACTACTATCATTATAAATGACTTTCCAGGTAATATACTGACCATACTCATCACTATTACTACTATCATTATAAATGACTTTCCAGGTAATATACTGACCATACTCATCACTATTACTACTATCATTATAAATGACTTTCCAGGTAATATACTGACCATACTCATCACTATTACTACTATCATTATAAATGACTTTCCAGGTAATATACTGACCATACTCATCACTATTACTACTATCATTATAAATGACTTTCCAGGTAATATACTGACCATACTCATCACTATTGCTACTATCATTATAAATGACTTTCCAGGTAATATACTGACCATACTCATCACTATTACTACTATCATTATGAATGACTTTCCAGGTAATATACTGACCATACTCATCACTATTACTACTATCATTATAAATGACTTTCCAGGTAATATACTGACCATACTCATCACTATTACTACTATCATTATGAATGACTTTCCAGGTAATATACTGACCATACTCATCACTATTACTACTATCATTATCAATGACTTTCCAGGTAATATACTGACCATACTCATCACTATTGCTACTATCATTATGAATGACTTTCCAGGTAATATACTGACCATACTCATCACTATTACTACTATCATTATAATTGACTTTCCAGGTAATATACTGACCATACTCATCACTATTACTACTATCATTATAAATGACTTTCCAGGTAATATACTGACCATACTCATCACTATTGCTACTATCATTATAAATGACTTTCCAGGTAATATACTGACCATACTCATCACTATTACTACTATCATTATGAATGACTTTCCAGGTAATATACTGACCATACTCATCACTATTACTACTATCATTATGAATGACTTTCCAGGTAATATACTGGCCATACTCATCACTATTACTACTATCATTATAAATGACTTTCCAGGTAATATACTGACCATACTCATCACTATTACTACTATCATTATGAATGACTTTCCAGGTAATATACTGACCATACTCATCACTATTGCTACTATCATTATGAATGACTTTCCAGGTAATAGACTGACCATACTCATCACTATTGCTACTTTATAAATGACTTTCCAGGTAATATACTGACCATACTCATCACTATTACTACTATCATTATAAATGACTTTCCAGGTAATATACTGACCATACTCATCACTATTGCTACTATCATTATAAATGACTTTCCAGGTAATATACTGACCATACTCATCACTATTACTACTATCATTATAAATGACTTTCCAGGTAATATACTGACCATACTCATCACTATTGCTACTATCATTATAAATGACTTTCCAGGTAATATACTGACCATACTCATCACTATTGCTACTATCATTATAATTGACTTTCCAGGTAATATAATGACCATACTCATCACTATTACTACTATCATTATGAATGACTTTCCAGGTAATAGACTGACCATACTCATCACTATTACTACTATCATTATAAATGCCTTTCCGGGTAATATACTGACCATACTCATCACTATTGCTACTATCATTATGAATGACTTTCCAGGTAATATACTGACCATACTCATCACTATTGCTACTATCATTATGAATGACTTTCCAGGTAATATACTGACCATATGATCAAAGTGATAGTGGACAGGTGGGGGGTACTGAAGGCCAGGGAATTTGGAGTGGTACACAAAGAACTTGGGAAAAGAGTCAAGGGTGTACTTCTCACGGCAACTGCCAGCCCAGCAGTTAATGGCAATAAATGTCACCTACAAATAAATTGAAATAAAGGCATAAGTGTTTTCTTATCGCAAATACTTATATGTATAACGAAAACTGACAGCTGTAAAGAGCAGCCATTAAATTTATCTAATACATACATTAGATACTGCTCCCTTTTCAGGGCTGAAAATGCAGGTTTCTATTGAAAATGGCGCACCTTGATGGGAAGGCTTTTATTAAAGGGAAGGCGCACACAGGGGGGTTTGCATGGTGTGTGCACCCCAAACCCCACCCCAACCCCCCCCCCCCCCCCCCGCTGCCACCACTGGCAGCCAAAAAGAAAGTAATTTCTTGAGGAATCTTCAGACACTATGCTTATGTCATAATACCTATGACTGTGCACCCCCTCGGCCAATTTGGGGTGTGTGCCTGAAGGTTACCAAAACTGAATAACAAATACTGTAGGGTTGACCATCTATTTTAATGATGTATGAATCCTCAATGTCACCAAAATCTATAAAACATTAAAATATTTGCACTTGAAGAGTTTTGAAGGGTTAGTATCCTATTTTTTCCAACAAAATGAAAGTGTGATACTTTTGTGATCTACGACAAAAAGATAATTTATTTTCAAAGAGATTCTACAGAAGTGTTTTCGTGAAATTCTTTTTTATTTTAATTTTGTTTTAACTACATGGATTGATTAATTATGAGCAAAATTGCAGTCATGTTATCAAGCTTAAGAACATGAATTCTTTTAAGCCACAGGCCCCAAAAAACAACCTTACAGTACAACTTGATGTTTACAGAGCAAGTAGACAAAAAAAACTACATATAAAAACAGTTGGCCAGATGGCGCAATACCCAACGCCTAGCAGATAATTGAAAACTTTCTTACCTTCCCATACAAAAGACTTGCGGCAATGTTGAACTCCTCCACTGCCCGTCTTGACTGTCCACACCACGGAGCATAGAAGAACACAAAGTTGAGGGGGCTGTTGTGGAGAAAGCTGGATAACACCTGAAGTGAGCCATTAGAGATCTCATGGACGTGGGTGGCTTCATCAGAAAATAGCGGTGGGTGATTAGGGTACAGAACAAAGTTATCACCACTGCAAGAGAAAATAAGGGGAGCTAATTAACTAAAAATGGAAATAGTATATATGCATATAAGCTAATGGGAGCAGGAGTGCTGGAGTTTGCTGAGCTTTGCCTCAGCCTCTAACCAACTAGGTTCCAGGTTTGATTCCGAGTTCCAGGGTGAATTGAGTTTGTTAGGTCCCTTTTTTTCCGTCTTCTCAGGTTTTCTCCCTAGCCATAAAAGAATTGACCCTAGGCAGTTCCATAGAGGCATAAGACAATGCAGTCGGTGATGGCACCATAGTAGGTCTTGGAGACCTGGCTGTATCTGCTCAATAAGAATTCAGCATCCCTGCGGCAAGTAGGTTGATTACCTTTGCAAATATTTTAATTTCCTGTAAAAACCTGAGTGCTCCAATAGCATTTCCTTGTAGGCGTTTATACGGTCCCATGCGAATAGCCACTGCATGTATCTATGGCAGGCCCATGCCAAGGGAAGGGGGGGGCAAAGGGGTGCGAACATCCCCCCCCCCCCCAACAACGGCCAAAGGTCCAATTTTGGTATTTAATAGAAGTGCTATTTGTATACAAAACTATAAAGCATAAGCTAGATCACTCTAGATCACTGGTATTTAGCCAAATCCGACAATAAACGTCTTGTGAGATACTGCAAAAGCATAAAAAATCTCTTCTTCTTTCTTTATTTTTTATTTTTTCGGATTTCGCACCCCTCCAAAAAAACCCTGGGTACGGGCCTGTATGGCGAGTTTAATAATTATCATACTGTTACCACATGAAAAGAAATTAACAATTACATTTTATCACTTAAAATAGGGCAGCTGAGAAGAGAATAATATCAGTTAACGCAGGACGGATAAATGAAATCAAGTTATTACCGTAGCGTAAGCTAGTGAAAAAATTTCGGGGTCTGTTTCCCAAGTGATAATTTTATCTACTTATATTATTTGAGTTAATCAAGTGGCATTTAAAAAAATGGTGAGCTGGATTTTGTAATAACACAGCATGGGCAATCATAAAATAAAACGCAGAGAAAGTAAGATAAGCACTTATGTTCTAAACATGAATGAAAATAAACGACCCCCAATGAAAGTTATTAGAGTATTCGGGACACGGCTTACCGACAAGAAATCCACGCGAAACAACACACAAAAACAACGCAAACACTGCAGAATGCCCATGGATGCCGAAGAAATATCATAGCCGCATCATGGCTGAGTCTGCAGCCTTTTCTGCCTTGACTCATTCACCTAAACTCAGAGTTCAGTCCGCCATCTTTTGTTATCTACGAATCACGCCGAACCACGTACGGGAGCTGGGCGACCGCTCCTCCACAGAGAAACCGCGCGTAGATTTCCCCATATTGACCCCTCAACACTGGCTTTGGGCTTTGAGACTAGAAGTAAACAACCAAAAAAAATTATAATAATAAATAAATGAAAAAATAAACACAACGAGATGAAGATACCCAGGCATCAGTCTAAGTGATAAATGGTCTTGAAGATTGTCTTGATTTTCTAGGTAATATTTATTAGAAACAACAACGTAGTATACAAGGTCCGAGCTGTGTCAGCCATGTTTTCATGAGTCCCTCTATTAAGTGACGTCACGTAAAACTACAAGAGACTGTCAATCAACTATCGTGACATCTCCCCCCTAAAAGGAGATACTGCTTATCAAACGTAATATGAACTTTACAGTTTTATTTAGTCGTCTCAGATCAACACAAATCCTGACCTTCTCATTACTCTTTGCGACTGGAATCATAGGCGCGCACCAATCAGTAGGCTCTGTAATTTCCTCAATTATACCTTCGCGCTTCATTCTATCCAGCTCACTCTGGACTTTAGGTAAGAGTTGAAACGGGATTTGTCTGGCGGTATTGACGTGATACGGTTATGCACCCTCTCGTAACTCGATTTTCACTGGCGCACAATTAAGAAGACCAATATCTCCGAATACGTCAAACAAAACTTCTCCAACTCTCTGTACTAGACCCATTTTACAAGCAGTTTCCCGTCCTAGTAAATTGTTCACTTGCTCTCCTGCAATAACAAACATCTTAACCTGGTATGCCTCTCCATTTAGCTGAGCTCCAGTCAGAAATTGTCCTTTACAGATGAGTTTTCCTCCTGGACTTGAAATATCAGCGCGCTCTGGCTCTAGCTTTGGAGGGTTTGGGAGATGATTATAAGTCGATTCCGACAAAACTGTTATATCAGCCCCCGTGTCAACCTTGAAATTAACAGGTTTCTGGTTGATTAACAAATCAACTGTCCATGGATTCTTTGTTCCGTCCGATTCTACATCTCCTAAGAAAAATCGCTGGTCTCCCTGTGGTTGTGTAACCTCATTAGCATTCATAGGTGGCGAGTGACAAGCTGCCGCAAAATGATTGTATTTATTACACTTGTTGTACTTTTTTCCTTTAGCGGGACAAACATCATTATTAGCGTGTGTGCGGGCGCACCTGTCGCATTTCTTAGCTCCTGTTTTTTTTTTCCTTGCCCCTTGTTTTGTTCTTTGAACTTCCGGTTTCTACCCTGCGTGCGGGAACCCTGGGGTTTACGGTGAACTTCTTCGAGCAATTTGTTTGGACTTTGGTCTGAAATTTGAGATTTGATCAACCCGGATTGTCGAGCCATTTGTATTGCTGAATCCAGGTTTAAATCTGATTTCATTTGTAGCTTCTTAGATAGTTCTTTATCTAGAGTTCCAATGACAATTCTATCTCTAATTTGCTCGTCCTTTAGATCCCCAAATTCACAATATTCAGCTAATTCGTACAGGTTTCTTATGAATGATTCTGCCGATTCTCCCGGTATTTGAGATCTCTGATGGAATTTCGCTCGCTCATGAATAACATTTCTCTTTGGAATAAAATAACCATCATATTTCTTTAGGACTTTCTCTAAGTCTTTCTTGTCAGCTTCTGACCCAAAATCAATAGCAAAAAAAATTTCCCCTTCTTCCTTCGTAAGTTTCGTAGCAATCGCGTATCGCTCGAACTTCTGCTTCCATTCCGGCCACTTTAAAGGCTTGGTGAAGTCGAAGAACTCCGGTGGATTCAGGAATCTCGCCGCTGCCGCCATGTCTTAATTTTCTAGGTAATATTTATTAGAAACAACAACGTAGTTTACAAGGTCCGAGCTGTGTCAGCCATGCTTTCATGAGTCCCTCTATTCTAAGTGACGTCACGTAAAACTACAAGAGACTGTCAATCAACTATCGTGATGAATCTGTGAAGCGAGAGAGATATGTTCTGCCAACCATTGATGATGTTGCGCCCAAGATGGCTGGAGCGACCTTGTTTTCAAAGCTCGACGCGTCAAGTGGATTTTGGCAAATACCCCTCACTGATGAAAGCGCAAAGCTTACGACCTTCATCACACCACAAGGCAGATTTTGTTTCAGAAGATTGCCGTTTGGTATAACCTCTGCACCCGAGATATTCCAGCGATGCATGACAGATTTGTTGAAGAACCAAGAAGGAGCATACGCGATAATGGATGACGTCATTATCGTCGGGAAAACCCCGGAAGAACACGACAAAAGATTACGCGAGACTTTGAAGATCATTGAAGAATCGGGTTTGAAGCTGAACAAAGAAAAGTGTGAGTTCCGAAAGAAAGAAATCTCTTATTTCGGACATGTGATTAACCAGCAAGGTATTAGTCCAAACCCCGAGAAAGTGAGAGCTATCCAAGCACTCGCAGCGCCAGAGAATGTCAGTGAGTTAAGCCAAGCGACAGGCATGATTAACTACCTTGGCAAATTCCTACCCAACTTATCCACAGTCATGGCTCCAATGAACGACTTGCTTAAGTCAGATACAGTCTGGCAGTGGACCGAAGTACAACAAGAAGCCTTTGATAAGGTCAAAGGGATGGTATCCACAACGCCAGTTCTAACATTTTACGATCCAAACAAGGCGGTCACTGTTAGCGCAGACGCCAGTAGCTACGGAATCGGGGGAGTTCTACTTCAGGAAGACAAAGGGACATTGCGTCCAGTAGCATTCTGCTCGCGAACACTAACACCAGCAGAGACCAGATACTCGCAGATCGAGAAGGAATGTTTGGCATCCGTGTGCACTTGTGAGAGATTTTCACGTTATCTGATTGGTCTAGAATCTTTCACACTTCTTACAGATCACAAACCGCCAGTACCGCTGATTAACTGTAAGGATTTGGATAAGACACCCGTGAGATGTCAACGCCTGATGAGGTTTAATGCGAAAGCAGTGCACATACCTGGTAAGGAACTTATAATAGCAGACACACTGAGCAGAAACCCACTTAAGTCAAATGTGTCAGACAGCGAAGATGTTAAAGCATACGTAGACTCAGTAGTGAACACTAGAATTGCGAAAGATAAACTTCGAGAGATAGAGAAAGAAACTCAGGAAGATTCCAAGCTTAAGTTAGTATTGGAATACGTTAGAAATGGATGACCGATGCATCCAAAACAGGTTCCCGAAGAAATACGAGAGTATTTTGGAATTCGTAACGAAATATCAGAAGTCAATGGCAAGCTCAAGTTTAAGAGTCGTATTGTGATCCCAGAATCGATGCGCGGTTACGTCTTGGACAGAATCCATGATGGACACCAGGGTGTAACCAAGTGCCGCGAGAGAGCACGTCTCTCCGTCTGGTGGCCTGGTTTAAGCAGAAGTATCGCACAGAAGGTTGCGTCATGTGAATTCTGTTTAGTCAACCAGCCTACGCAGAGGAAGGAACCACTAAGAACCACACCCCTACCAGATAGACCATGGCAGATGATTGCAGCAGATCTTGCAATGTCAGATGGTCAAGATTATCTTATCGTCACAGACTACTATTCAAGGTATATTGAAATCGCACACACTACAAAGTCACCTCATACTACCTCCAAACGAGTGATTGGTAAACTTAAGAACATGTTTGCGAGATGGGGAATACCCGAACTAGTAAAGAGTGATGGGGGACCTCAGTTCACATCTAAGGAGTTCGAGGAGTTCAGTAAGGAGTATGGTTTTACGCACGATCCATCGACCCCACATTTCCCTCAAGGAAATGGTGAAGCGGAAAGTGGAGTACGAATTGCGAAGAGGATTCTAAAACAAGACGACCCTTTCTTAGCATTGATGACTTATAGAGCAACACCGACACAAGCCACAAAGGAAAGTCCTTGTAAGCTTATAATGGGTCGCGAAATACGCACAAGATTGCCTACACTAACTGATAATTTACATCCAAAGACGCCAAATCACAAAGAGGTGAGAAAAGCCGACGAGAGAACCAAGCAGAAATACAAGAAGTCATTCGATGATCGTCACGGCGTTAGATCACTACCTGTACTCGAAGAAGGAGATCAAGTAAGATTCAAACTTGATAATGAAAAAGGAAGAAAAATCGCTGGTCTCCTCGTGGTTGTGTAACCTCATTAGCATTCATAGGTGGCGAGTGACAAGCTGCCGCAAAATCCAACAAAAATCCAACAAAAATCCAACCAAGGTGATAGCAACTACTCTTTAACCAAATATGATAGTTCCAAGAGATCAGCTAAACACAGCTGAAGACACAAATATATACCTTTATCAAAAAATACCATGGGATAAGTCAAATTTCCAACGAATGTAGGAAATGTGAATAACTTTCTGCGATCATTGCTTTTGAACAACAACAAAGAAAGCTCAGATGTCAGTCTTCACGGCATGAATGGACTGTTTAGTTCGAAAACTCCACGGTATGTAGAAAACAAACTTTCTAAAACTCTGTGCAGGAGGGTACCCCTTTTGCTTTGCATTTAATTGTCAATGTCTGACCGGACCAGCAAAATGTATAATTTGGCGTCAAAGTGAGGATTTTAGATTTTTTATATTTCCCTCAATGATAGCTTTGGGGAGGCTAGTTACTATAAGGTTTCATTTTTTTTTTTTTCATGAAAAAACCGACCACTCTGCGACGCTGTCAGATTTCAGCAACAATTTAGATGCTTTACAAATATTTATTTCTTGCTTTCGCAACAGAAAGAAAACGCAGTTTGAGGTTGGATTTCCCTCAAGTATGTAACGAGCTGCCGGTCAATGAGCTACCAATGTCCAATTTTGTGTTGAATGATTATTACAAATAACTTTTTTTATGACTTTGAAAAGTAGCCATTTATTTTCGAACAATTCGGTTTAGGTTCCAAAACAAAATTTTTTATACCCCGGTAGCTCTGTAAATCTCATTACATCTTGCAGTAGAAATATAGTACTTGTTAGGGAATGTTTTTTATTTTTGGGCAAATGCTTTCCCGCCTTGTGGGAGCGCCTCTAATTTCAGCTATTTTTTTGTATAAACATGCATTTTCTCTAGCCTGATTTCCAGCAGGCTACCATTTTCTCATGCCACGCGACAAAAGGATCGACTTGTCACGCTATTCTTGTTATTTATTCATTCTATAACTGTATAAAAAGGTTATTAGTATCTTATTGTATTTTCTTTCTTAGGTCACAAAAAAAACGAGAAAACAATTATTTTGCATAGTTAAGGTGCGGATATTTATGACATGAAATTCGCTATGTATAAAGACAGGGAAACGAAAACAAAATGGAGGTGAGCTGCTCTTTTCAACTAATAGTCCAGGGGCGGATCCAGAATTTAAAAATGGGGGGTGGATAATGGCCGGCTAGACGGCTTATAACTGATCCAGTGGTACTTCACATGGTAGGTCACTTCATACATCTTAAAATACAATACTTCATGCTGAATTGGATTTGTCGCGTCAGCAAAGTCAAGCAGGCGAAGGCACATGGAAAGTACCTCCCGTCCCTCAGACATTTTTTTTTAAATTTTTCTACTCAAAAAGGGGGAGGAGGCCATCCCCCCACCCCCCCCCCCCCCCCACCCCTGTATCCGCCCCTGTAGTCGGTGGTTCCTGCGGAAAAACCCGAGGTATTCAAATTCCTCAGTTACAGTTACAAACTTAAATCTTATCCCCCTTAGGAGGAAGAAAACATCCATAGGAGTGAAGTTTCAATGTAGCACACCTCTACCCCAAGGAAG
The DNA here is from genome assembly GCF_932526225.1 of Nematostella vectensis. Classification (NCBI taxonomy): domain Eukaryota; kingdom Metazoa; phylum Cnidaria; class Anthozoa; order Actiniaria; family Edwardsiidae; genus Nematostella; species Nematostella vectensis. The sequence continues at coordinate 6,652,918 of NC_064045.1, read as the reverse complement.
TTCATCTACTCTTGTCGTCCCGATTACACCTGGAGGAAGTTTGTTTCTGCCAGAAGAATCTTCATTACCGGAGACCAAACCGCTTGAGCATTTGAACGTGTTCCAAAATTCAAGAGTGCTCAGTCCAATCCAATCTCAACTAAATGTCCCATTGAAACACGCAAAAAAAACTGTGTTTCAGCTGTCCTAGAAGAGATAGCTCCTTCTCAACCTGGTGCAATATGGCAGCCTACATTTAAAGCTCTGTCGTCATGGAGGGCCTTGATGTCGTCTTAATGGATGCAATGGCTGGCTGCTACTTGGCTGCTAATAGCTGGCAAACGCTGTCCATCATGGCAGATAAAGTGGATACCTTATCTCACGAGGTGGCGCTACAGGGAAGCGAAGCTGCATTGTGCGCAGTATTGAAAAGGGGTGCCAGTTAAATCTCGCACCACCTGGATCAATCGTATTTCTTCCGACAAGATTGAACATTTTATCTGCTTTATACCTAGTCCGCATATTGTCCATGATCTTCCTTTTGGAGAAAAATGCATAAAACTTTCTTCTAATGAGCAGATAAAGGTTTCAAATGTGATCCGCATGCTAGTCCCAGAACGCATTGTACATCAATACAAGGCATTTTGCGAAGAATCAAGCTTCAGCCCTCTCAGCCGCAGCACCCTTTTTCGTATTTTCAAGGTTTGCTCTGCCTCAGTCAGGAAATCGCTGCAAGAGATAGATTATTTTGCGTTTCTGGTTCGGAAGCATTCGAGGACCTGCGCATTGTTGCTGAGAGACTTGGTGAGTGCAGCAAAGGGATGTCATGGACAAAGTGCCAGCAGGACCGGCTCAAAAGAAAGAAGCGAAACGAGGTAAAATTTTCACTAATTCGCGCAGGAAAAGATTCTCAGAGGAACAGAAGACATATCTGAACAAAAAATTTATGTTAGGAGAAAAACGGGGCACAAAGCTTATCCTAACTTCGTGGCGAAAGAGATGATGCAAGCGAAAGACATCAACGGCCGAGGACTATTTGGTTGTGATGAATATTTGACCTCCAACCAGATAAGCAGCTATTTTTCACGCCTGGCATCCAAAAAAATGCCCTTTTGGGTGATACCGACAGTATAGACTAAGGTGACATGGAAACTGCTGCAATCGAGTCAGCTATAGCGGCCGCTACTGACTTGGCGATGAGTGAGATCAGACCCCGCAACCCTATTGTATACGATACCTATGACATATGTCAGCTTGCCTCCGAAGGAAAGCTTTCCAAGTTTTCAGTACCAATGTTGCAGAAAATCTGTGCAAGCTTTAACACTGAGATTGTTGACAGCATGCGTCGTAATAAGCCATACTTCGAGAGGCTGACCGGTCTTTGGAGAGAATGTTCTTGCCAAACAGCGACTCACGCAAGTGGTAAAGGGAGGACTGTTTTAATATGAGTATGGTGGACAGTGCTGAATAACGTATGCGCATGCGCGTGCTCTGGCGAAAACAAGCACAATCGCACAATCAAGCACAATAGTGTTGAATCGTTCGAGAAAAGGTACGAAAGGCTGACTTCAGTCGCTGATTTGACTAACTGTACAGCTGTAACTAACTGTACAAAAGATGACAGATTTGTGGGATAATGAGGGATTCATAAAGAAAATTATAGCCTTAGGTTTGGTGTAGTTTTCTTAGCATTCGCCAAAATGTGACAGTTCGCCGGTAAAGCCGCCATTTCAAAACAAAAAGGCTGGTTTAACCGCGCGTTACTGGAACTAATCTTGCGTTTTTCACTTCCACTCATAATTTTCGTTTTTTTTTTCTTGGTCATAGCCTTCAATGTAGGTGTTTACCCGGTGTTTTTATAGCGAAAAACCGGCCTCGAGCGATTCGTAGCCGCCATTGATGGCGGCTATAAAACACCGGGTAAAGGCCTGCATTGCAGGCTCTCTTGGTCAAGATAAACTTAATGTGAAAAAGCGTAAAAGTAAATAAAGCGCAAGAGTTTTTAGCTACCTTTGGGGGTGGGGGGAGTGAGAAGGGGGAGGAGAAAAGAGGGGATGGGGAGGAGAAAGGGGGTACACAGAGTAAAACTGGGGTAGAGGAGAAGAAGAGGCAGGTAAAGGAAATAGAGGGGAATAAGAGGTGGTGAAAGGGAAGGTTAAAAGAGGGGGTAGAGGAAGAGGTTTTTTTTGCCATGGTAAGCTCTCTTTCCTCAGTGTAGCAGTCAGACAATAGATTTACAATCGTTGGAAGGAAATGTTTCTGCCACAAGCTGTGCAGTGATCACATTAGTACCCGTGTCGCACCTTGCCATGGAAAAAAATCCTGCCACCGTTTCTGAAATAAGGACAAATAAATAATAAATAAATAGTAAACACTGCATACCAGATCTTTGCAACCCAAAATGCTCTTTTTAGCACCAGTTTACTTCCGGTCGATTACGTAACAATCTCCGATGATTTTTAACGGAAAACAAGAAAAATATTCCAAAATTGTGAGAATATTGTGTTTTTGGAAGTTTCTTTGAGGATGTAATTGATAATTTAAGGCGGATGGCCTATTAAATAAATTCTAAGATTCTACTGTCTTTTCACAGTAGAGGTTTCCTTCGGTCAAGTCAACTGGTGACAATGCGGCTTTAACTAACAGAAGCAAGACATGTAGCTCAATATTTTGGCTTTTTACGTAAAACAGGTGTAAATAGGTCCGCGCCTGAGCAGGAATACGAACCGGTTAGAGCTGAGCGCTTAAGGAATGTAAATCACCCACTACTTTGTTATTGTTAATTATTGAAAAAACAGGGATTTATTCGAAAGGAATCTTCAAAATAACGAATATATGAAGTCTGATATGTTATTGAGGATATATGATTGAAAATATATTGGCTACTTGCTTAAATTAGCCGATGGATGCTTTGTGTGACTCGCCATTGTGCGGGAGCAGAAAATGGCGGCGTGATTGGCCTTCTTTAAGTGAGGGCCGTCTACGTGTATGTACATATATATCCCGCTTACTCGAACTATAAAAGAAGACAAAACAGTCCGAGACAGCGGGGGTCAAAATTAAAAAAATATAATATTAGTTTTTATTAATTAATATTCAGATTAATATTACCTATTCGTAATGAGTGAGGTATCCTTATTTATATGTGTGTGATGACAATTAATGAAAAAAATATGCCTTGCATTCGATATGTGTCACAAATGAGTTGAAGTTGAAGTTTTCTCCAGAGTTTCAAGTCTTATTTAGGACACTGAACCGGAGGTCCCGTCCCTCCAAGCTGCACTACACTAACCTGAATAAAAGGGACGTCAAGAAAGAATACAATAAACCATCTGGCAGTGACCACCCCCAGTAACAATAATTATTAACTAGCCTCGTCCCCAGGCTCCTTTTCGCTGCGCGGCTTCTTTTTTGTGACGTCACATTTGATTTGCCGCTTGCCCAAGAATGCCAGCGCTACAACAAGCCGTCATTTTGAAAATAAATATGACCGCGTTGCATCATGGGGCCTGAGCTGACAAAGGAGAAGTCTGGGGACGAAGCTCATTATTCATGTGGAGCCTAGCTCTGTTGTGCTAGTATACAAAGAAAACCTTGTTCCACTGGCGTCACCCCTGGCCCGTAGCCAGGATTTGAGCGGAAAGGGGAGGGGGGTGAGGAGGTTCGCTTACCAATTCAGCGGACAATTTGGTGCCCCTAGGGAAACCCTAGGTAGTAGGGACAACATTTGTTTGCACAAGCCCGTGTGAACCAGCGGCGTAGCCAGGATTTTTAACAGGAGGGGGCTAACTTTTAGGGTTCTCGGGTTACATTGTGAGTTACATGTGGGTTACATTGTGAGTGCTCGATAAAACCTAGCATGACCGCTTCCCGCTATAAACCCGGAGAGTACTTTCGAAGATATTGACTTTAGAGGGTGATAAATCCTTAATATGAGGACTCTAGTCCAAGGGAAAGTCCTGGTTAGTGTTCAGAGGGTTTAAACCCAGAATCGCCGCTTTCGCAAACTCCTGGCTTCCTTGAGGAGAACAAGCAAGCCACGGGGATTCTAAACAACGAAATCACACAGGACAGCCGGGTCGCAGGCTACCCTTGTCTTTGTTTTCAAAACTAAACTTCTCTCTAACTAAATCAGGGGTACGGCTGGCAGGAAGCGGTTCTCACGTCGTCAAGACCCTCTCTGCACCATAGATAATCACTTCACATTGATACCTTCTTCCTTATGAATAGCTTCAGACCTTTATCAGAGCTGTTTCGTACTTGGAGCTGAACCATTCATGTGACAAGAATTCACCCTGAAAATACAGTAAAACTGTAATTTATTTTGATCTAGATACGTTGCGGCAATGAATAAATGTCTTGATTATCACCGCAACCATTACGAACGTCATCATCAGCACCGTTATCATCATCATCATCATCATCACATCATCATCATCAGCAGCAGCAGCAGCAGCAGCATCGTCATCATCCTCGTCATCGTCGTCCTCCTCTCATCATCATTATCATCGTCATCATCTACATCATCATCATAAATAATACTGGAATACTGGATCGTAGTTGGGCCGGTGTGCAAACTGCCCTAAAGCCCCGTGCAAACTGCGCCATGACCTGCCAGCATTGCTGGCGAATTCTTGCCAGAAATTCCACCGTTATCATCATCATCATCATCACATCATCATCATCATCATCAGCAGCAGCAGCATCGTCATCATCCTCGTCATCGTCGTCCTCCTCTCATCATCATTATCATCGTCATCATCTACATCATCATCATAAAGCCCTGTACAAACTGCGGCAACACACGCCAACATTGCTGGCCCAGCAATGCTGGCGGAATACTGGATCGGAGTTGGGCCGATGTGCAAACTGCCCTAAAGCCCCGTGCAAACTGCGCCATGACCTGCCAGCATTGCTGGCGAATTCTTGCCAGAAATTCCATTTCCCATTACCTTTATCCTATAGTAAGTCAAGCAGAAATTAGCCAGCAATGCTGGCAGGTGCTGGCGCAGTTTGCACGGAGGTTAACACATGGCCAGCATGTTGGGTAATATGTTCACGCGTGATTGGCGTTTGATGCATAACGGAACCAAAGGCAACCCAAGACCCCCATTTTCCTTGTGTTTTCCAAAGGCAGCCCACACTTTCGCTGGATTCCTGTTGAATTCGGGTCTATTTCGTCTGATGTTGTAGCGGTCGCAATTTTTTATACGAATTCGAGGGACAAGAGCACGACGAAAAACAACGAGTTTAATCTGATAATGAGAAAGTAGCACGTGGAATTGTTTTTCCATGAAACATTGCAATCATATATAGGTTTCGCGAACAAAAACTTGCGACGTTTTTTTTATTTATAGATGGATAAGGCTTTTTTCTCTCATTTTGAAATGACAGAATTATTTAGACGCGAGCTATTTTTGCTATGGAAACGATACAAATGAGCCCGACATTGCTTGGTTAGTGTGCAAACTGAACCAGCTAAGCTGTGATATGCTCGAATGACCACGAGACAAAAGAGATGCTTGCGCAGTATTGGTCATACGTTTAAATTTAATCAAAATTTCGCCAACACTCGCCAGCATCTGCCAGCACTTCTCAACTTGGTGTTCAAACTGCGCCAGCAATGCTGGGCCAACGTGTCTCCAGCGGCTCGCCACCATTATGCAGGCGCAGTTTGCACAGGGTTAACTTTCATGACCAGCTTTATCACTACCATGATAGAGCCAGAGGGGCTTGATCATGCGATCACTCCAACAAGCTGAAAATCGAGGTTACCTGCTCATCTTATTTCTCCCTCTAGATGCGAATCCATTCCCCTTCTGTATTTTTCTTATATCTACGAGGACTCTGGCCAATGAAAACGGTTGACATCGGGTCAGGGTTGTCTACAATGAACCGCATTGTCTCGCGAACTTGATCTGCAAAACCCGACGGCTCACAATGAGGCGAGGTAGAGAGATACTGGAACGATAAAGAGATTGAACTATGAGAAGATGTAAATAGATGCTGAAAAGATAAAAAGATTGAACTATGAGAAGATGTGAAGAGATGCTGGAAAGATAAACAGATTAAACTTTGAGAAGATGTGAAGAGATGCTGGAAAGATAAAGAGATTAAACTTTGAGAAGATGTGAAGAGATGCTGGAAAGATAAAGAGATTAAACTATAAGAAGATGACTTTTGACATCTGTGTTACCCCAATGACAATAGTTCTCATGAATTGACCTAAATTAAATTTAATTGTTGGCAATTTCTATACAATTGCGAAAGTTGATTTTATCAAGAGATAAGTTCCAACTAAGAGATAAGGTCACAGCTCATTTTCATTCTACAAGTTTTCTCAGGCTGGGATAACTCACAAAGCAAGCTCCATACATGCCTCATATCTGAACTTTAAAGCTATAATCACAAAACGTAGAATAAAATGATAAAAAATATACACAAAGGCACGGTTGGTATCATCAAAGCCTGTTGCCGAAAATCGATATTGGCCTGCATGAATGACATTTACCAGGTGGTCTTAAAGGTTATAAAACTGTACGATCAACACGCATCAGAAACCTACACTAATCGAAAGTCATCAACAGCTAAAATGAATCCGAATAAGGCCAAGGACAACGAACATTTTGTGTACAGCAAATATTGCGCGCGAGATTTTCCCGCCAAAATAAAAAGATTTCATTTGTTCGTGAGCTGTTATTGTTAAATTTTGATTCAGCTGCACAGTGCCTTCCGCAGGCTACTTGGTATCTAGGTTACAGTAGACGAAAGCTGTGAACATGATTAATGACCACATTTTACTAGATAAATATCGCCCTTGCGATAAATTAAAGCAAACTTCTACAAGCTATATTTATTGTTTTAATTTTTAACACAACACAAGCTATAAAGTCTATTCTAAATGTCTTCCGAACGAAAATGTGCCACAATTGAAGGTACAATGTTAACCGTCCGATTCCAAAGCAAAAACGCAACCTTGTAGTCTTTATATTCATTTGTCCAGTATTCAACCTCGATATCCCGACCGACATCTTTTATCAGTTGCACGGGCCATTATTGTTCAATCGCTGTACTCCAGATAGGAGCTCGGGTTGATTTTTGTACTGGCTTAATGTGTTCAACCTCTCTATTCCAACCAGAAGTAGACGGCCTTTGTATTGGGCTCGTTTGCCTATCCTCTATATCCCGGGCAGTACCTGTTGTTGTTCTCAGCGGCCCTTCATGCCCATGTTCTGTAGTACGACAAGGAACTGTGAATCTTTGTGTTGATTCTACGTGTGGAGCCTCAATATTTTGACCAGGAGCTGCACTTCTTATTACCGGATTTATGTGTCCCACCTCTGCATTCCGACCAGCACGTGGCATTCTTAGAATCTTCTTGTATTCCTCCCGGAACATGGGATTCATAACACCGTATATGAAAGGATTGATAACGGAAGAAAGTGTTGCTAGAAAGGAATATAAGAAGTAAAGTTCCCGAGGCAAGGAGAACAGACCCCGAGACATGTCGATCATATCCATAACTATAATTGGTGCCCAACAACAAACAAATCCCAGTACAGTGAGAAACAGAGTTCTGGTCACTTTGACGTCTTGGACGGTTGGTCCGGAGATGGAATTGGTGTTTTGCTGTATGGCGGTAACTCTGGCTTGGTGATTGTGAATTTTTCTAAAAATCTTGATATAACACGTGGTTAAAACAAGCATCGAACAACTACAACTAAAGTAGATTAACAACGAAGCTGGTTTTAAATTTGTTTTTTGAAAACAAAAGCCTTTTCCGGGATTGAAAAGGTACTTTTCCCCGCTAGCCAGGTACGAAATTGGTACAATACAAGCCAGCACCAATGCTCCACAAATAAGGAACCTTGTACGCATTGAAGTGAACAACCGTCGATAATAGTTAGTGCGCACGACTAGGAAATATCTATTAATGGCGGTGAAGGCCATTAGAAGAAGAGATGCACTGACGAGGCATGAGATATAGAAGCCGTAAAACTGACAGAAAAAGTCAGAAAAGGGCCATTTTCCAAGCACCAACACTGGAAATGCAAACAATGGGTAGACAGCGAGTAGCGACACATCAGTGACAGCTAACGCTCCGATAAACAAGTATATCACTTTGCCCTCATTTCTCTTTTTCTTTACGATCCACAGGACGAGAATGTTACCAATCAGCCCTACCAGGCTTAGTATGATGAACACCAGAGTCTCGATAACGACGCGAGCCGTTCCCCTTGACAAAGAGTTCTCTTGAAGGGCGTCAAACCGTTTATCTGCAGAAGACATATTTATTTCTAGTCCTGCAACCGATTCTACTAAAGGCGAAAATAAGCATTTAACACAGAGGTGAGGCAATAGATAAGCACAATGTTTATTCGCTTTGGATATTACTTTAGACATCTGTGTTACCCCTCAGTGACAATCGTTCTACAGAATTGACATAAATTAAATTGAATTGTTGGTGATTTTGACACAATTCCAAAAGCCGATTTCATGCAGAAGAAGTCAGTTCCATCTGCCAGATAAGCTCACAGTAGCAATTATTTCAATCTCATTTTCATTATAAAAGCTTTGTCTTTAAAGGCCGAGATAACTCACAGAGTAGAGCTGCAATACGTGTTTCCTATCTGAACATTAAAACTCAACGCAAAGCATTATGGGTCAAATTATGAGAACATCATGATGAAAGACGGTTCTTATTATCAAAGCCTTGTCCCGAAACTAGATATTGCTCTGCTTGATTGGCATTTACACAGATGGTTTCATAGGTTATGAAAATGTACAATCAGCACGCATCAGAAACATACACAAATGGCAGTTAAAGTTATCAACATACAAAATAAATACGAAGAAGACGAAGGACAATGACCCTTTTTTGGACAGAAAATATCGCGCGCACGATTTCCCCGCCAAAATGTGCCCAGAAAATCTCCATCGAGGCGCACTTACCAGACAAATAGATTTCATTTCTTCGGGATCTGGTATTGTTCAACATATTTCTTACTGTTTCTGGAGTTTTCCAATAAACACATTTAAATTTTGAGTCAACCGCACAGTTCCCTCCGCAGGATACTTGATATCTAAGGTTACAGTAGACGAAAGCTGTGATCATAATTAATGACCACATTGCACTAGCTAAATTGCTCGCCTCGCGATAAATTAAAGCTAACTCCTACGAGCTATATATTTATCGCTTTAATCCTTAACTTGTACTTCTTAGACTATGTAAAGGTTAATTATTGCTATTTTCATGTCTCCCGGACAAAAATGCGCCAATTTAGGGTACGATTTTAACCTTCCGATTCCAAAGCAAATCCGCAAACTCGTAATCTTTATATCGATCTGTCATATCGTGTTTTGGATAATTTATAGATTTATACATGTCTTGTTTTTTCTTCCATTGTGGCGAAATGTGCAAAATCTCATTACTTTTGGAAGTGCTCAAGTTATTGCAAGCCATACTTTCTTGAAGACATCTCAGCCCATTTGTTGAAAACAAGAGAAAGACGAGTGTCGTTAATAAGGATTGTCAACCGAGTTCTAGAAATGCCCTTTTCATGTATAACGAGTGTAGTTAAGAGGATTGTTTTCACCTTTTATGTATAGCCTTTCACCGAGATCTTCAAAACTGTCATATCTTTGGATCGTTGTTGAACTCTATGTACTCCCATGTCACAACACCAGTTCTGTAAAGAGCATAGGATCGAGGCTCTTCTATTCGATTCATTTAGTGAATCTATTCGTCAATCTTGTTTATATAAAATTATGTCATAAGCCACCCCACGTGGGCACGTACAAAAATGTTAGCGCCCTCGCCAGTAGCGTTAGTCTAAGTTAGCTTTTACGTTCAAGAGCACATCCTTTTTGAGTATCATCTAGTATTCTGGAGCATACCTTTGGCCATTTAGAGTGCAAGCGGGAACTGATGTGTTAGTACAGTAATTATGTCTACGCCTTGTTTATGAGTACTAGCCTCAGGCATATAGTTTTTAGTACTTTCATTTTAGTATGCTCCTTAGCCTAGCATGTGGCAACGCCTTAAATTGCTTTTAACACTTTAGCGTTTTATCTACTGTAGCCTAGTCCCTATATATCCCAATTGTTGCTACAATATTGATCATAAAAACGTTTTGGCTATTTTAAAGTTGTCATGTCTTTTGTAGTGGCACACACGCAATACAACCAAAATTATATCATGTAGTATTAACTCTTTAGATAATAATTTCTGCCATGATTTTATTGCTGTGCTATTACAATTGTTGCCGGTGTAGTGTTTTCAATCAACTCAACTTAACTTAGGAGCTTCGTTTCTAAAGTTTGTTATACCGCAACTATGATTGGAATGTATGCTATTTATCTTTACGTGATTCTGATATCTTGTAATGTTATCATTTAGTAATTAGTTCATTTATCGCATTGTATTCCAGTTTACATTTGATTATCGTCAATTAAATCACCGTTAATCACAGCCGATACACCGACTTTAATCGATTAGTAAAGCATTTCCCACCATTACGTTCATCGCGAGAAGTTGTTTAGCAAGTTTGTCCCGCTCTTCAACATTCGCCGTGAGCCAGGCGCCACAAGTTCATTCAGACCACTGCTCAACCTCCATATTGCGACCGTGAAAAGTTGTTATTTGCGCTGGTCATTATTGTTCAACCTCTTTAATCTAAATAGGATCTTGTGTTTATCTTTGTACTGGCTATATGTACTCAACCTCTCTATTTCAACCAGAGGTTTATAGTCCTTGTACTGGACCCATTTGCTTAACCTCCATATCCCGGGCAGTAGCTGTTGTTGTTTTTACCGGCACTTCAGGTCCATCTTTTATAGTACGATCTTTGTGTTGATTCTACGTGTAGAGCCTCAATATTTCCACCAGGAGCTGCACTTCTTATTACTGGGTTTGTGTCCCACCTCTGCATTCCGACCAGCACGTGGTATTCTTAGAATCTTCTTGTATTCCTCCCGGAACATGGGATTCATAACACCGTATATGAAAGGATTGATAACAGAAGAAAGTGTTCCCAGAAAGGAATATAATAAGTAAAGTTCCCGAGGCAAGGAGAACAGACCCCGAGTCATGTCGATTATATCCATGACTATAATTGGTGACCAAAAACAAACAAATCCCAGTACAGTGAGAAATAGAGTTCTCGTCACTTTGATGTCTTGGACGCTTGGTCCAGACACAGGTAGCCCAGGCAATGGTTGCTTGTCGTAGCTCGGAATTCGGCTGTTCTGAGATCGGTCGAGTAAAGCGTTTTTTTTGTGAAATGTTGTCAATAAAATTGCCTTAGAACTTAGAACATGCCTTGTTGTTGTCAAATTCACGTGTAATAAACGATTTGGGGGGTTTTCTCAACGGAATTAATGACTTCTCTCTCCCTACTAAAGAAAGATACAAGGTTGGAGGCGACATTTTCGGTAGCACTCAAATACCGTCGAAATTCAAAAGGAAAAAACAACAAACAAAATTTTTTTATCTCGCAGACCTATGCCAGGGTACACCTACATTCGATATGTGGCAAAACATCCGAGCTAAACTATTTTCCCTGGCCGCTAGCCGTATTTTAAAACGAGAAAGTAGCCACAATTATCCTTGACCGATGCCGTTGGACAATTAGTTACGCTTGACCGCGCTGGGAAGGAGAGCAAACTATATTACCCTCCCTGCCAGGTGGGAAAATGTCGCGCTCGGCCGGTCTGGGAACTAGGGCAAACTATTTTACCCTCCCTACCCAAGAGAGCAAACTTCGCGCTCTGCCGAAATTGACCAAAACATCCGTTGGGCGGGAAAACCCTACAGCTGATCGATACCTGAGCTTGTCTATTATCAAAAAATGTCTAAACTTAATCCTCTTGGCGGCCTTAAACGATCTAATGAAAACGATGAACGTTAAGCGCTACTTCCAAAAAGGCTGAAGTCGTGAAGGAATTTACTGGAGCGAAAACATGGTAAGAGTGATTCTTTTCAAACTCGTATTTCAGTTACATGGTGCGAACCTTTGCTAGCGCTTTTGAATATTTATATTCACATTTTGATATCTATATTTCTATTGAAGGGTCATGCTAAATTATAAGAAGAGCAAAAAGAGCTTTGCACAATTAAACGATATTATTGACCACTATACAGAAGAAAACAAGGAAAACATAGCGCCTGCAAAAAAGGTCGTAGTAAAAAGAGCCGTAGTTCCAAGACCGGCCGAGCGCGACATTTTCCCACCTGGCGGGGAGGGTAATATAGTTTGCTCTCCTTCCCAGCGCGGTCAAGCGTAACTAATTGTCCAACGGCAACGGTCAAGGATAATTGTGGCTACTTTCTCGTTTTAAAATACGGCTAGCGGCCAGGGAAAATAGTTTAGCTCGGATGTTTTGCCACATATCGAATGTAGGTGTACCCTGGCATAGGTCTGCGAGATAAAAATATTTAGTTTGTTGTTTTTTCCTTTTGAATTTCGACGGTATTTGAGTGCTACCGAAAATGGCGCCTCCAACCTTGTATCTTTCTTTAGTAGGGAGAGAGAAGTCATAAATTCCGTTGAGAAACCCCCCCCCCCCCCAAATCGTTTATTACACGTGAATTTTTTTGACAACATTTTATTATTGACAAAAATTTTATTGACAACATTTCACAAAAAAAAAAACGCTTTACTCGACCGATCTCAGAACAGCCGAATTCCTGTGGTCCAGAGATGAAATTGCTGTTTTGCTGCATGGCGGTAACTCTGGCTTGGTGATTGCGAATGGTTTTAAAAATCACGATAGCACACGATTAAAACAAGCATCGAACAACTACCTGTAAAATATACATATAGTAAAGCTGGTTTTAAATTTGGTTTTTGAAAAAAACTGCTTTTTCCAGAATTGAAAATGTATTTCTCCCCGCTAGCGAGATACAGGACCGGTGCAAAACAAGCCAGCACCAATGCTCCACAAATAAGGAACTTTGTACGAGATAGCGTGAACAACCGTCGATAATAGTTCGGGCGCACGACTTGGAAATACCGATTGATTGCGGTGGCAGCCATGAGCAGTATAGATGCGTGTGCGAGGGATGCCATGTAGAAGCCTTGAATCTGGCAGACAAAGAAAATGGCCATTCTCCAAGTACCAACACTGGATATGTAAAAAAACGGGTAGGTAGCGAGTATCGACACATCCGTGACAGCTAATGCTCCGATAAATAAGTATATCACTTTGCCGTCATTTCTCTTTTTCTTTACGATCCACAGGACAAGAATGTTACCAATCAGCCCTACCAGGCTTAGTATGATGAACACAAGAGACTCAATAACGACGCGAGCCGTTCCCCTTGACAAAAAGTTCTCTTGAGGCGCGTTTAACCGTTTATCTGCAGAAGACATATTCATTTCTAGTCCTGCAACCGATTCTACTGAAGGCGAAAATAAGCGTCTTAAACGAATGTGAGGCAAATTAAACAATGTTTATTAATTTTAGGTATTACTTTTGACATCTGTGTTACCCCATTGACAATCGTTCTCCTGAATCGACATAAATTGAATTTAATTGTTGGTGATTTCTATACAATTGCGAAAGTTGATTTTATTAAGAGATAAGTTCCAACTATGAGATAAGGTCACAACTCATTTTTATTCTACAAGTTTTCTCAGGCTGGGATAACTCACAAAGCAAGCTCCATACATGCCTCATATCTGAAAATTAAAGCTATAATCGCAAAACGTAGAATAAAATGATGAAAAATATATACAAAGGCACGGTTGGTATCATCAAAGCCTGCTGCCTAAAACTCGATATTGGCCTGCATGAATGACATTTACCAGGTGGTCTTAAAGGTTATAAAACTGTACGATCAACACGCATCAGAAACCTACACTAATAGAAAGTTATCAACAGCTAAAATGAATCCGAATAAGGCCAAGGACAACGAACATTTTGTGTACAGCAAATATTGCGCGCGAGATTTTCCTGCCAAAATAAAAAGATTTCATTTGTTCGTGAGCTGTTATTGTTAAATTTTGATTCAGCTGCACAGTGCCTTCCGCAGGCTACTTGGTATCTAGGTTACAGTAGACGAAAGCTGTGAACATGATTAATGACCACATTTTACTAGATAAATATCGCCCTTGCGATAAATTAAAGCAAACTTCTACAAGCTATATTTATTGTTTTAATCCTTAACACAACACAAACTATAAAGTCTATTCTAAATGTCTTCCGAACGAAAATGTGCCACAATTGAAGGTACAATGTTAACCGTCCGATTCCAAAGCAAAAACGCAACCTCGTAGTCTTTATATTCATTTGTCCAGTATTCAACCTCGATATCCCGACCAACATCGCTTATCAGTTGCACGGGCCATTATTGTTCAATCGATGTACTCCAGATAGGAGCTCGGGTTGATTTTTGTACTGGCTTAATGTGTTCAACCTCTCTATTCCAACCAGAAGTAGACGGCCTTTGTATTGGGCTCGTTTGCCTATCCTCTATATCCCGGGCAGTACCTGTTGTTGTTCTCAGCGGCCCTTCATGCCCATGTTCTGTAGTACGACAAGGAACTGTGAATCTTTGTGTTGATTCTACGTGTGGAGCCTCAATATTTTGACCAGGAGCTGCACTTCTTATTACCGGATTTATGTGTCCCACCTCTGCATTCCGACCAGCACGTGGCATTCTTAGAATCTTCTTGTATTCCTCCCGGAACATGGGATTCATAACACCGTATATGAAAGGATTGATAACGGAAGAAAGTGTTGCTAGAAAGGAAAATGAACCTTGTCAATAAGGATTGTCATTAAAGTTCTAAAGGTGTTCTTTGTCATTTATAAGGTTCGTTCCTAAAGGTTTTTTTTTTCAAAATAAATGTATAGCCTTTCGCTATAAATGTTCAAAACTGTTATATCCTTGTAGAGTTATTGTTTTACTCTATGTACCCCCTATCATAACACCAGTTCATTCGAACCATGTGACTATATGTGTTCAACCACTCTATTCCAAACAGAAGTTAATGGTCTTCGTATTCGGCCCATTTGCTTAACCTCTATATTCCGGGCAGTAGCTGTTGTTGTTCTCACCGGTCCTTCAGGCCCAACTTCTGTAGTACGAAAAGGAGGTGTTGATCTTTGTGTTGATTCTAAGTCTACAGCCTCAATATTTCGACCAGGAGCTGCACTTCTTATAACCGGATTTGCGTGTCGCACCTCTGCATTCCGACCAGCACATGGCATTTTTAGAATCTTCTTGTATTCCTCCCGGAACATGGGATTTATAACACCGTATATGAAAGGATTGATAACGGAAGAAAGTGTTGCTAGAAAGGAATATAAGAAGTAAAGTTCCCGAGGCAAGGAGAACAGACCCCGAGACATGTCGATTATATCCATAACTATTACTGGTGTCCAACAACAAACAAATCCCAGTACAGTGAGAAACAGAGTTCTGGTCACTTTGACGTTTTGGACGGTTGGTCCGGAGATGGAATTGGTGTTTTGCTGTAGGGCGGTAACTCTGGCTTGGTGATTGTGAATTTTTCTGAAAATCTTGATATAACACGTGGTTAAAACAAGCATCGAACAACTACAACTAAAGTAGATTAACAACGAAGCTGGTTTTAAATTTGTTTTTTGAAAACAAAAGCCTTTTCCGGGATTGAAAAGGTACTTTTCCCCGCTAGCCAGGTACGAAATTGGTACAATACAAGCCAGCACCAATGCTCCACAAATAAGGAACCTTGTACGCATTGAAGTGAACAACCGTCGATAATAGTTAGTGCGCACGACTAGGAAATATCTATTAATGGCGGTGAAGGCCATTAGAAGAAGAGATGCACTGACGAGGCATGAGACATAGAAGCCGTAAAACTGACAGAAAAAGTCAGAAAATGGCCATTTTCCAAGCACCAACACTGGAAATGCAAACAATGGGTAGACAGCGAGTAGCGACACATCAGTGACAGCTAGCGCTCCGATAAACAAGTATATCACTTTGCCTTCATTTCTCTTTTTCTTTACGATCCACAGGACGAGAATGTTACCAATCAGCCCTACCAGGCTTAGTATGAAGAACACCAGAGTCTCGATAACGACGCGAGCCGTTCCCCTTGACAAACTCTTCTCTTGAAGGGCGTTTAACCGTTTATCTGCAGAAGACATATTTATTTCTAGTCCTGCAACCGATTCTAATGAAGGCGAAAATAAGCGTCTAGCACGAATGTGAGGCAAATTAAACAATGTTTATTAATTTTAGGTATTACTTTTGACATCTGTGTTACCCCATTGACAATCGTTCTCCTGAATCGACATAAATTGAATTTAATTGTTGGCGATTTCTATACAATTGCGAAAGTTGATTTTATTAAGAGATAAGTTCCAACTATGAGATAAGGTCACAGCTCATTTTTATTCTACAAGTTTTCTCAGGCTGGGATAACTCACAAAGCAAGCTCCATGCATGCCTCATATCTGAAAATTAAAGCTATAATCGCAAAACGTAGAATAAAATGATGAAAAATATATACAAAGGCACGGTTGGTATCATGAAAGCCTGTTGCCGAAACTCGGTATTGGCCTGCATGAATGCATTTACCAGGTGGTCTTAAAGGTTATAAAACTGTACGATCAACACGCATCAGAAACCTACACTAATAGAAAGTTATCAACAGCTAAAATGAATTCGAAGAAGGCCAAGGACAACGAACCTTTTGTGTACAGCAAATATTGCGCGCGAGATTTTCCCGCCAATAATTTTCCCGCCAAAATAAAAGGATTTCATTTGTTCGTGAGCTGTTATTGTTAAATTTTGATTCAGCTGCACAGTGCCTTCCGCAGGCTACTTGGTATCTAGGTTACAGTAGACGAAAGCTGTGAACATGATTAATGACCACATTTTACTAGATAAATATCGCCCTTGCGATAAATTAAAGCTAACTTCTACAAGCTATATTTATTGTTTTAATCCTTAACACAACACAAGCTATAAAGTCTATTCTAAATGTCTTCCGAACGAAAATGTGCCACAATTGAAGGTACAATGTTAACCGTCCGATTCCAAAGCAAAAACGCAACCTCGTAGTCTTTATATTCATTTGTCCAGTATTCAACCTCGATATCCCGACCGACATCGCTTATCAGTTGCACGGGCCATTATTGTTCAATCGATGTACTCCAGATAGGAGCTCGGGTTGATTTTTGTACTGGCTTAATGTGTTCAACCTCTCTATTCCAACCAGAAGTAGACGGCCTTTGTATTGGGCTCGTTTGCCTATCCTCTATATCCCGGGCAGTACCTGTTGTTGTTCTCAGCGGCCCTTCATGCCCATGTTCTGTAGTACGACAAGGAACTGTGAATCTTTGTGTTGATTCTACGTGTGGAGCCTCAATATTTTGACCAGGAGCTGCACTTCTTATTACCGGATTTATGTGTCCCACCTCTGCATTCCGACCAGCACGTGGCATTCTTAGAATCTTCTTGTATTCCTCCCGGAACATGGGATTCATAACACCGTATATGAAAGGGTTGATAACGGAAGAAAGTGTTGCTAGAAAGGAAAATGAACCTTGTCAATAAGGATTGTCATTAAAGTTCTAAAGGTGTTCTTTGTCATTTATAAAGTTCGTTCCTAAAGGTTTTTTTTTCAAAATAAATGTATAGCCTTTCGCTATAAATGTTCAAAACTGTTATATCCTTGTAGAGTTATTGTTTTACTCTATGTACCCCCTATCATAACACCAGTTCATTCGAACCATGTGACTATATGTGTTCAACCACTCTATTCCAAACAGAAGTTAATGGTCTTCGTATTCGGCCCATTTGCTTAACCTCTATATTCCGGGCAGTAGCTGTTGTTGTTCTCACCGGTCCTTCAGGCCCAACTTCTGTAGTACGAAAAGGAGCTGTTGATCTTTGTGTTGATTCTACGTCTACAGCCTCAATATTTCGACCAGGAGCTGCACTTCTTATAACCGGATTTGCGTGTCGCACCTCTGCATTCCGACCAGCACATGGCATTTTTAGAATCTTCTTGTATTCCTCCCGGAACATGGGATTCATAACACCGTATATGAAAGGATTGATAACGGAAGAAAGTGTTGCTAGAAAGGAATATAATAAGTAAAGTTCCCGAGGCAAGGAGAACAGACCCCGAGTCATGTCGATTATATCCATAACTATTACTGGTGTCCAACAACAAACAAATCCCAGTACAGTGAGCAACAGAATTCTCGTCACTTTGATGTCTTGGACGCTTGGTCCAGAGATGAAATTGCTGTTTTGCTGCATGGCGGTTACTCTGGCTTGGTGATTGTGAATGGATTTAAAAATCTTGATATAACACGTGGTTAAAACAAGCATCGACCAACTACCTGTAAAATATACATATAGTGAAGCTGGTTTTAAATTTGGTTTTTGAAAACATAAGCCTTTTCCGGGATTGAAAGTGTATTTCTCTCCGCTAGCTAGATACGGAACCGGTGCAAAACAAGCGAACAGGAATGTTCCACAAATGAGAAACCTTGTACGCGATGGCGTGAACAAAATTCGATAATAGTTCGGGCGCACGACTTGGAAATACCGATTGATTGCGGTGGCAGCCATGAGCAGTATAGATGCGCTTGCGAGGGATATCATATAGAATGCGTGAAACTGGCAGACAAGGTCAGAAAATGGCCATTTTTCTAGCACCAACGCTGGGAGTGCAAGAATAGGGGAGATAGCGAGTAGCGACACATCCGTGACAGCTAATGCTCCGATAAACAAGTATATCACTTTGCCCTCATTTCTCTTTTTCTTAACGATCCACAGGACGAGAATGTTACCAATCAGCCCTACCAGGCATGGTATAATGAACACCAGAGTCTCGATAACGATGGGAGCCGTTCCCCTTGACAAACTCTTCTCTTGAAGGGCGTTTAACCGTTTATCTACAGAAGACATATTCATTTCTAGTCCTGCAACCGATTCTAATGAAGGCGAAAATAAGAGTCTTAAACGAATGTGAGGCAAACAGAACAATGTTTATTCGCTTTAGGTATTACTTTTGACATCTGTGTTACCCCAATGACAATCGTTCTCCTAAATTGACCTAAATTAAATTTAATTGTTGGCAATTTCTATACAATTGCGAAAGTTGATTTTATCAACTTTCAGAGATAAGTTCCAACTATGAGATAAGGTCACAGCTCATTTTTATTCTACAAGTTTTCTCAGGCTGGGATAACTCACAAAGCAAGCTCCATACATGCCTCATATCTGAACTTTAAAGCTATAATCACAAAACGTAGAATAAAATGATGAAAAATATATACAAAGGCACGGTTGGTATCATCAAAGCCTGTTGCCGAAACTCGATATTGGCCTGCATAAATGACATTTACCAGATGGTCTTAGAGGTTATAAAACTGTACGATCAACACGCATAAGAAACCTACACTAATAGAAAGTTATCAACAGCTAAAATAAATCCGAAGAAGGCCAAGGACAACGAACATTTTGTGTACAGCAAATATTGCGCGCGAGATTTTCCCGCCAAAATAAAAAGATTTCATTTGTTCGTGAGTTGTTATTGTTAAATTTTGATTCAGCTGTACAGTGTGCCTTCCGCAGGCTACTTGGTATCTAGGTTAAAGTAGACAATAGCTGTGAACATGATTAATGACCACATTTTACTAGCTAAATATCGTCCTTGCGATAAATTAAAGCTAACTTCAACAAGCTATATTTATTGTTTTAATCCTTAACACAACACAAGCTATAAAGTCTATTCTAAATGTCTTCCGAACGAAAATGTGCCACAATTGAAGGTACAATGTTAACCGTCCGATTCCAAAGCAAAAACGCAACCTCGTAGTCTTTATATTCATTTGTCCAGTATTCAACCTCGATATCCCGACCGACATCGCTTATCAGTTGCACGGGCCATTATTGTTCAATCGATGTACTCCAGATAGGAGCTCGGGTTGATTTTTGTACTGGCTTAATGTGTTCAACCTCTCTATTCCAACCAGAAGTAGACGGCCTTTGTATTGGGCTCGTTTGCCTATCCTCTATATCCCGGGCAGTACCTGTTGTTCTCAGCTGCCCTTCATGCCCATGTTCTGTAGTACGACAAGGAACTGTGAATCTTTGTGTTGATTCTACGTGTGGAGCCTCAATATTTTGACCAGGAGCTGCACTTCTTATTACCGGATTTATGTGTCCCACCTCTGCATTCCGACCAGCACGTGGCATTCTTAGAATCTTCTTGTATTCCTCCCGGAACATGGGATTCATAACACCGTATATGAAAGGATTGATAACGGAAGAAAGTGTTGCTAGAAAGGAATATAATAAGTAAAGTTCCCGAGGCAAGGAGAACAGACCCCGAGACATGTCGATTATATCCATAACTATTACTGGTGTCCAACAACAAACAAATCCCAGTACAGTGAGAAACAGAGTTCTCGTTACTTTGATATCTTGGACGCTTGGTCCAGAGATGAAATTGCTGTTTTGCTGCATGGCGGTAACTCTGGCTTGGTGATTGTGAATGGATTTAAAAATCTTGATATAACACGTGGTTAAAACAAGCATCGAACAACTACAACTAACGTATATAAACAACAAAGCTGGTTTTAAATTTGGTTTATGAAAACAAAAGCCTTTTCCGGGATTGAAAGTGTATTTCTCTCCGCTAGCTAGATACGGAACCGGTGCAAAACAAGCGAACAGGAATGTTCCACAAATGAGAAACCTTGTACGCGATGGCGTGAACAAAATTCGATAATAGTTCGGGCGCACGACTTGGAAATACCGATTGATTGCGGTGGCAGCCATGAGCAGTGTAGATGCGCTTGCGAGGGATATCATATAGAATGCGTGAAACTGGCAGACAAGGTCAGAAAATGGCCATTTTTCTAGCACCAACGCTGGGAGTGCAAGAATAGGGGAGATAGCGAGTAGCGACACATCCGTGACAGCTAATGCTCCGATAAATAAGTATATCACTTTGCCCTCATTTCTCTTTTTCTTTACGATCCACAGGACGAGAATGTTACCAATCAGCCCTACCAGGCATGGTATAATGAACACTAGAGTCTCGATAACGATGGGAGCCGTTCCCCTTGACAAACTCTTCTCTTGAAGGGCGTTTAACCGTTTATCTACAGAAGACATATTCATTTCTAGTCCTGCAACCGATTCTACTGAAGGCGAAAATAACCGTCTAACACGAAAGTGATGCAATTAGCACAATATGTATTCGCTTTGGATATTTCTTTAGACATCTGTGTTTCCTCTCAGTGACATCGTTCTCCTGAATTGACAAAAATTAAATTTAATTGTTGGCGGTTACTACACAATTCCGAAACTCGATTTTATGAAAAAGAAATAAGTACCATCTGTGAGATCACAGTACGGATTATTTCAATGTAATTTTTATTCTACAAGTTTTCTCAGGCTGGGATTTAACTCACAAAGCAAGCTCCATTTATGCCTCATATCTGAAAATTAAAGCTATAATCGCAAAACGTAGAATAAAATGATGAAAAATATATACAAAGGCACGGTTGGTATCATCAAAGCCTGTTGCCGAAACTCGATATTGGCCTGCATAAATGACATTCACCAGATGGTCTTAAAGGTTATAAAACTGTACGATCAACACGCATCAGAAACCTACACTAATAGAAAGTTATCAACAGCTAAAATGAATCCGAAGAAGGTCAAGAACAACGAACCTTTTGTGTACAGCAAATATTGCGCGCGAGATTTTCCCGCCAATAATTTTCCCGCCAAAATAAAAAGATTTCATTTGTTTCTGAGCTGTTATTGTTAAATTTGAATCGACTGCACAGTGCCCTCCGCAGGCTACTTGGTATCTAGGTTAAAGTAGACGACAGCTGTGAACATGATTAAAGACCACATTTTACTAGCTAAATATCGTCCTTGCGATAAATTAAAGCTAACTTCTAAAAGCTATATTTATTGTTTTAATCCTTAACATAACACAAGCTATAAAGTCTATTCTAAATGTCTTCCGAACGAAAATGTGCCACAATTGAAGGTACAATGTTAACCGTCCGATTCCAA
This sequence comes from Nematostella vectensis, assembly GCF_932526225.1. NCBI lineage: Eukaryota > Metazoa > Cnidaria > Anthozoa > Actiniaria > Edwardsiidae > Nematostella > Nematostella vectensis. Next base: position 6,630,888 of record NC_064045.1, on the reverse strand, counting down.
AGCAAAAACGCAACCTCGTAGTCTTTATATTCATTTGTCCAGTATTCAACCTTGATATCCCGACCGACATCGCTTATCAGTTGCACGGGCCATTATTGTTCAATCGCTGTACTCCAGATAGGAGCTCGGGTTGATTTTTGTACTGGCTTAATGTGTTCAACCTCTCTATTCCAACCAGAAGTAGATGGCCTTTGTATTGGGCTCGTTTGCCTATCCTCTATATCCCGGGCAGTACCTGTTGTTGTTCTCAGCGGCCCTTCATGCCCATGTTCTGTAGTACGACAAGGAACTGTGAATCTTTGTGTTGATTCTACGTGTGGAGCCTCAATATTTTGACCAGGAGCTGCACTTCTTATTACCGGATTTATGTGTCCCACCTCTGCATTCCAACCAGCACATGCTATTCTTAGAATCTTCTTGTATTCCTCCCGGAACATGGGATTCATAACACCGTATATGAAAGGATTGATAACAGAAGAAAGTGTTGCTAAGAAGAAATATAAGAAATAAAGTTCCCGAGGCAAGGAGAACAGGCCCCGAGTCATGTCGATTATATCCATAACTATTACTGGTGTCCAACAACAAACAAATCCCAGTACAGTGAGAAACAGAGTTCTCGTCACTTTGATATCTTGGACGCTTGGTCCGGAGATGAAATTGCTGTTTTGCTGCATGGCGGTAACTCTGGCTTGGTGATTGTGAATGGATTTAAAAATCTTGAAATAGCATGCAGTTAAAACAAGCATCGAACAACTACAACTAAAGTAGATAGACAATGAAGCTGGTTTTAAATTTGGTTTTTGAAAACAAAAGCCTTTTCCGGGATTGAAAGTGTATTGCTCTCCGCTAGCGAGATAAGGAACCGGTGCAAAACAAGCGAACAGGTATGTTCCACAAATGAAAAACCTTGTACGCGATGGCGTGAACAAAATTCGATAATAGTTCGGGCGCACGACTTGGAAATACCGATTGATTGCGGTGGCAGCCATGAGCAGTATAGATGCGTTTGCGAGGGATAATATGTAGAATGCGTGAAACTGGCAGGCAAGGTCAGAAAATGGCCATTTTCCAAGCACTAACGCTGGGAATTCAAAAATAGGGGAGATAGCAAGTAGCAACACATCCGTGACAGCTAATGCTCCGATGAATAAGTATATCACTTTGCCTTCATTTCTCTTTTTCTTTACGATCCACAGGACGAGAATGTTACCAATCAGCCCTACCAGGCTTAGTATGATGAACACCAGAGGCTCGATAACGACGCGAGCCGTTCCCCTTGACAATAACTTCTCTTGAAGGGCGCTTAAACGTTCGTCAAAAGAAGACATATTCTTTCTAGTCCTGCAACCGATTCTATTGAAGGCGAAAACAAGCGTCTTAAACGGATGTGAGGCAAACAGAACAATGTTTATTCGCTTTAGGTATTACTTTTGACATCTGTGTTACCCCATTGACAATCGTTCTCCTGAATTGACCTAAATTAAATTTAATTGTTGGCGATTGCTATACAATTGCGAAAGACGATTTTATGAATAAGAAATAATTTCCGGCTGTGAGATAAGCTCATAGCTCATTTTTATTCTACAAGTTTTCACAGTCTGCGAGAACTCACAAAGCAAGCTCGATACATGCCTCCTATCTGAAAATTAAAGCTAATATATAGATTTAGGCATTGTCTAAAAGCGGAGCTCCAAACCACCAAATCCTTGCTTATTTTTGATTTTATAATTTAAGAAATATTAAATACTATTATTATATTTGTGTTTTTGACGACGTCAACGATTTCACAGATCACGCGACCAACTTGTTAAACCCCCTTCCCCCCACCCTTTGACATCTACATGAAACATAACAAGTTTAGTTGTCATACGATGTTTCGGCGTGAGGGTAGTTTTACTTTTAGTGACATCATCGATGACATCACGTGATCATCTTCGTTTTCCACCCCTTGACACCTTTGGCTGTCATACAATGTGTTTTATATGATCACGTGACCATATTGGTTTTCCACCCCTTGACACCTTTGGCTGTCATACAATGTGTTTTATATGATCACGTGACCATATTGGTTTTCCACCCCTTGACACCTTTGGATGTCATACAATGTGTTTTATATGAATTATAAATATTTTTTATTTTGATGACGTCAGCATTTTTTTCTTCTAGTGACGTGATTGATGTATTACGTCAACTTTTGTATTAAGACAAGGAGCTGTCGATCTTTGTGTTGATTCTACGTGTAGAGCCCCAATTATTTCGACAAGGAACTGCATTTCTTATGACCGGATTTTTGTGTCCCACCTCTGCATTCCGACCAGCACATGGTATTATTAGAATCTTCTTGTATTCCTTTCGGAACATGGGATTCATAACACCATACATGAAAGGATTGATATAACAGAAGAAAGTGTTCCCAAGTGGTAAAGTTCCCGAGGCAAGGAGAACAGACCCCAAGTCATGTCGATTATATCCATAACTATTACTGGTGTCCAACAACAAACAAATCCCAGTACAGTGAGAAACAGAGTTCTCGTCACTTTGATATCTTGGACGCTTGGTCCAGAGATGAAATTGCTGTTTTGCTGCATGGCGGTAACTCTGGCTTGGTGATTGTGAATGGATTTAAAAATCTTGAAATAGCACGAGGTTAAAACAAGCATCGAACAACCACAACTAAAGTAGACAGACAATGAAGCTGGTTTTAAATTCGGTTTTTGAAAACATAAGCCTTTTCCGGTATTGAAAGTGAATTTCTCTCCGCTAGCGAGACACGGAACCGGTGCAATACAAGCAAACACGAATGCTCCACAAATAAGAAACCTTGTACGCGATCGCGTGAAAAAAATTCGATAATAGTTCGGGCGCACGAGGTCAGTACGCAGCTCTTACAAGCTGCAATTTTTGGGCAAATGAACAATACCCGCACCTCGACACAAAGAGCGAGAAGAATAGAGACAAAAGAACTCCTTTGTAGAACAACGATAATAGGAGACAAAGCAGCTGCGTACGCACGACTTGGAAATACCGATTGATTGCGTTGGCAGCAATGAGCAGTATAGATGAGCTTGCGAGGGATGAGATGGGCGTTTAACCGTTAATCAGCAGAAGACTGATTCATTTTTAAGCCTGCAACCGATTCTACCGAAGGTGAAAACCAGCGTCTAGGACGAATGTGAGGCGAGCCAGCGCAATATTTATTAGCTTTAAATGTTACCTCTGACACTTGTGTTACCGCTAACTGACCACCATTTTCGAGAATTCGATTGAATTGAATTGTTTGTGATTGTAACACAATTCCAAAAGCCGATTTCTATGCTGAAAAAAATAAGTAACATCTGCTCACAGTAGGATATTTTTCAATCTCATTTTTATTCTAAGCTATGTCTTTAAAGCGAGTCGGCCGCACAGTGGCCACCGCAGGCTACTTGAAGTCTAGGTACAGTAGACGAAAGCTCTGATCACGAGTAATGACCGCAGTTGTCCTACCTAAATTGCTCGCACTTACCATGAATTAAAGTAAACAAATATAAGCTATATACCTATCCTTCTTAAGCTCAATAATTTTTCTTCTGTAGACTATTTATAAGTTGATTCTCGTAATTCTAAATGTTTCCGAATGAAAATACGCCAATTGAAGATACACTTTTAACCGTCCGATTCCAAAGCAAATTCCCAAACTCGTTGTCCATATATTGATCTGTCATACCGTGTCTTGGATTATTGATAAATTTCTTATTTCTTTTTCTTTTGTGGCGAAAGATACAAAACTTCGTGGCTGTTGGAAGTGCTCGAGGTATTGCAAGCGATACTCTCTTGAAGACATATCAGCCCATTTTTGAAAAAAAGTGAAAGACGAGTGTCGTTAATAAGGATTGTCAGTCGAATTCAAGAAATGTCCTTTTCAGGGCTATTTCACCATAAATGTATAGCCTTTGACCGGGATATTTAAAGGTGTCATATCCTTGTAGACTTTTTTTTATTGTGTGTACTCCCTAACTCCCTGTCATTACACGAGTTCATTCGGACCACTGCTCGACCTCCATATTCCGAACGAGAGCTGTTGTCATTTGCACTGGTCATTATAGTTTCATCTCTGTAATTCAAACATAAGCTTGTGTTTATCTTTGTACTGGCTTTTTGTGCTCAACCTCTCTATTCCAACCAGAAGTTTATGGTCTTTGTATTGGGCCCGTTTGCTTAACCTCCATATACCGGTCAGTAGCTGTTGTTGTTTTTATCGGCCCTTCAGCTCCATCTTCTATAGTACGACAAGGAGGTGTTGATCTTTGTGTTGACTCTACGTGCTGTAGAGCTATAATATTTCGACCACGAGCTGCACTTCTTATCACCAGATTTATGTGTCCCACCTCTGCATTCCGACCAGCACATGGTATTCTTAGAATCTTCTTGTATTCCTCCCGGAACATGGGATTCATAACACCGTATATGAAAGGATTGATAACAGAAGAAAGTGTTGCTAAGAAGGAATATAAGAAGTAAAGTTCCCGAGGCAATGAGAACAGACCCCGAGTCATGTCGATCATATCCATAACTATAATTGGTGCCCAGCAACAAACAAATCCCAGTACAGTTAGAAACAGAGTTCTCGTCACTTTGATGTCTTGAACGCTAGGTCCGGAAATAGAATTAGTGTTTTGCTGCATGGCGGTAACTCTGGCTTGGTGATTGTGAATTTTTCTAAAAATATTGATATAACACATGGTTAAAACAACCATCGAAAAACTACAATTAAAGTAGATAGCAAATGTAGCTGGTTTTAAATTTGGTTTTTGAAAACATAAGCCTTTTCCGGGATTGAAAGTGTATTTCTCTCCGCTAGCGAGATAAGGAACCGGTACAAAACAAGCGAACAGGAATGTTCCACAAATGAAAAACCTTGTACGCAATGGCGTGAACAAAATTCGATAATAGTTCTGGCGCACGACTTGGAAATACCGATTGATTGCGGTGGCAGCCATGAGCAGTATAGATGCGTTTACGGGGAATAAGATGTAGAAGCCTTGAATCTGGCAGACAAGGTCAGAAAATGGCCATTTTCCTAGCACTAACACTGGGGATGTAAAAATAGGGTAGATAGCGAGTAGCGACACATCCGTGACAGCTAATGCTCCGATAAATAAGTATATCACTTTGCCCTCATTTCTCTTTTTCTTTACGATCCACAGGACGAGAATGTTACCAATAAGCCCTACCAGGCTTAGTATGGTGAACACCAGAGACTCGATAACGACGCGAGCCGTTCCCCTTGACAATAACTTCTCTTGAAGCGCGTTTAACCGTTTATCTGCAGAAGACATATTCATTTCTAGTCCTGCAACCGATTCTAATGAAGGCGAAAATAACCGTCTAACACGAATGTGAGGCAATTAGCACAATATGTATTCGCTTTGGATATTTCTTTAGACATCTGTGTTCCCTCTCATGGACATCGTTCTCCTGAATTGACAAAAATTAAATTTAATTGTTGGCGATTTCTACACAATTCCGAAACTCGATTTTATGAAAAAGAAATAAGTACCATCTGTGCCAATTTTCAATTCAATTCAATGTCATTTTTATTCTACAAGTTTTCTCATGCTGGGATTTAACTCACAAAGCAAGCTCCATTTATGCCTCATATCTGAAAATTAAAGCTATAACTTTGTAATATATACAAAGGCACGGTTGGTATCATCAAAGCCTGTTGCCGAAACTAGATAATGGCCTGCATGAATGACATTTACATAGATGGTCTTTAAGGTTATGAAACTGTACGATCAATACGCATCAGAAACATTCACTAATAGAAAGCTATCGACAGCTAAAATAAACCCGAAAAAGATCAAGGACAACGAACCTTTTGTGTACAGCAAATATTGCGCGTGAGATTTTCCCGCAAAAATAAACAGATTTAATTTTTTCGCGAGCTGTTTTGTTAAATTTTGAGTCGGCCGCACATTGCCCTCCACAGGCTACATGATATCTAGGTTACAGTAGACGAAAGCTGTGAACATGAGTAATGACCACTAGCTAAATTGCTCGCCCCCGTGATGAATTAAAGCGAACTCAATGAGCCAACTGTCCTATACTTATAAAACTACTATCAATTTCCTTAGTCCTATTCGCCATCCTTTTCTTTCTTTGTATCCCCTTTCTGCACGCTTTAAGATATTATTCCCATCATCGGTCTTATTCTGCTATTCTACTTGATTTTCCACAAGCTCACATCACGCTTCACAAGATTTTATAGGTGATCACAATAAGTTATCAACATTTAATTATCAGCTTCCTCCGAAGGTTAACTGTTTCTCGCCTTACACTCCACTCCAAACCGTTCTCACCTCCCATATATAACAACAAGTCTTACCCTAACACAAAACTTTATTTCGAGGTATCGAAATGGCCAAAGGGGAGGCTTGGGGGCCCTTATTTTGACGTGGGATGCTTATTGGAAGCTGGGCACTAAACTAGCATTTACAGTATCCCAAGCTGTCACCGTTGTCTCCACTTAAACGCTCTAATACCTTAAGAATGATCTCTCTTGGTGCTGTCGCAAAAAAAGCTGCATTGTTCATAGGGTGCTGATGGTGGAATGGACGAATGCGAAGTTCTTGGTCTTTCGAATTGTATATCTCCTCCACCTGTAAAGACGCAGCCTATATTAGAGCTATAAACAAAATCCCATGTTCGGGCGGTGACTCGGTTTTCCATTGAGAGGAATTGAAGATTTTCTCAGAGGGGAATTTACCTTGTCAACCGCCTGTCCCATTATTTGGTGGAAAAGCCGGATCTGAAACATTTTGAGCCATTTCTTAGGTACGTCTTTTGTTAGGTGGCTCACTCCTTTGGTACTTCCCTAATAGGGACTCCTTCTATGGAGACGTCCCTCCTTGATAAGGAGGGTCATTCCATATGTACATCATTGATGAGGAGGGACATTCCATGAGTACATCCCTGATAAGGAGGGACATTCCATGGGTACATCCCTGATAAGAAGGGACATTCCATGGTACGTCCCTGATGTTGAGTGTCATTCCATGGGTACATCCTTGATAAGGAGGGTCATTCCATTGGTACATCCTTGATAAGGAGGGTCATTTCATGGTACTTCCATGATAAGGAGGGTCATTCAATGGGTACATCCCTGATAAGGAGGGTCGTTCCATGGTACATCCCTGATAAGGAGGGTCATTCCATGGTACATCCTTGATAAGGAGGGTCATTCCATGGTACATCCGTGATAAGGAGGGTCATTCCATGGTACATCCCTGATAAGGAGGGTCATTCCATGGGTACATCCCTAATAAGGAGGGACATTCCATGGTACGTCCCTGATGTTGAGTGTCATTCCATGGGTACATCCTTGATAAGGAGGGTCATTCCATGGGTACATCCCTAATAAGGAGGTTCATTCCATGGTACTTCCCTGATAAGGAGGGTCATTCCATGGGTACATCCCTGATAAGGAGGGTCATTCCATGGTACATCCCTGATAAGGAGGGTCATTCCATGGTACATCCTTGATAAGGAGGGTCATTCCATGGTACATCCCTGATAAGGAGGGCTCATTCCATGGTACATACGTGATAAGGAGGGTCATTCCATGGGTACATCCTTGATAAGGAGGGTCATTCCATGGGTACATCCCTAATAAAGAGGGTCATTCCATGGTACATCCCTGATAAGGAGGGCCATTCCATGGTACATCTCTAATAAGGAGGGTCATTCCATGGTACATCACTGATAAGGAGGGGCATTCCATGGGTACATCTCTAATAAGGAGGTTCATTCCATGGTACATCACTGATAAGGAGGGTCATTCCATGGTACATCCCTGATAAGGAGGGTCATTCCATGGTACATCCTTGATAAGGAGGGTCATTCCATGGTACATCCCTGATAAGGAGGGTCATTCCATGGTACATCCTTGATAAGGAGGGTCATTCCATGGGTACATCCCTAATAAGGAGGGTCATTCCATGGTACATCCCTGATAAGGAGGGTCATTCCATGGTACATCCCTGATAAGGAGGGTCATTCCATGGGTACTTCCCTGATTAGGAGGAACATTCCACAGGTATGTCCATGATCATTTTATCATTTCATGGGTACATCCCTGATAAGTCAGAGCTTAAGCAGGGCTTCTGGAATTATGCGGAAAAAACTCAAAATTAAGCGGGATTCTTTGCTAAATTACACGCTAAATTACGCGAAAATCAATCATTACGCACTAAATTACGCGGGATTTTGCAATACATGTTTCTTAAAAAATCATAATTTTGCAGGATTCTTTACTGAATTACGCGCTAAATTACACGGAATATCAACTCTTACGCCCAAACTACATTTTGTACATAAGGAAAGCACGAAATAACTTGATAAGGTTTATTTTATTGCGCGAAAATATCTTAGGCGAGTTTTCATTGGCTCCTAGCCACCAGCCAATTAAAAAAGGTATTTTATTATTAGTACTAGGCCTTCGCGGTTTAGCAAAAAACGCCTAGTCATTTTATTTGTTTTTAATTCAGTTCGAAATATCGCACTCTTACGAAAAATATCTCTCTTTTTTTACGAGAAATAGAGGTAAGAACCCTAAAAGAACACATCGGCTGTGCACTTAAATGTTTTGTCTTTCAAAATTTAGCCAAATTACGCGGGATTACGCGGAAATTTGTGGTTTACGCGGATTACGCGGAGAAAGCCAAATTACGCGCTTCCGCACAAGCGCGTAATTCCAGAAGCCCTGCTTAAGGAATAAATATGGAAGGCTTTTGAAGACATGACCACAAAAACAAACATCACTAACATGTAAAAAAGCACAAACACACACACAAGCTACACCTACCCTTTTATTTCCTGTAAAGTTCCTTGCATGTCTTAGGATGGAATCAGGTCTTTTGTCTGGAAATGACGCATTGAATATCCTTCCTGACCTCACATCTACAGCTAGGATTACAATAACACAATGTCCATAAATAATTCCTTAAAACTCCCACTTGAAGAGACCCTGAATCTTGTGTTGTCTTCCTTACCAATTCCATAGACAATAGGATAATGAACACCATCCCTTACTGAGTCATTCAAATCTACAAATAAACAAATGCTTCATCAGAAAGAGGACAATGTGGTGCACGTTCAGGGTATCGGGACTAATGGCCAGGAATTCCAGATGGGGAAAGGGGTGCACATGTGAAGTAGATATGTTAAAAAGTTTAAAACCAGGCATTCATTTTATTGGACGTGTAAGCAAAGCATAGCTTTGACAGGTTGAAATTTTGTTGTATCTCCCAACTTGTGAACTTTTTGCTTTTGTTATTATAAAGCTTGAAGCTTAACATCCTAGTTGGATGTTAACAAATACCAACCTGTTAAAGCCTTGCTCTGGCCTTCAAATTCCACAGCCTCAAATTGTTCTAAATGCCTTTGATTGCCTGGTTTTTAGAGTATGCTTGCTTTAGAGATGTTACCTGTTACAGCAGCAGTTTGCAAGTGAAAGGCTGATTTCTGGTCAAGGAGTATACCTATGGATTAAATTCTAAAATTATTAGACTGAAAAGACGCAGAGAAAAAAATTGAATAGGTAACCTAATGGAAAGTAAAACAGACAGACAAATGGACAGATTGATCGACAGATGGACAGAAAGTTGAACAGATTAACAGAAAGAAAGACAGACCAACAGATGGAAAGATTGAAAGACAAACAAACAGATAAATAGACAGAGAGACAGGTTGATTGCCAGTCAACTGTACAACTATCAACTCAAATACATTATTCACAACAACACAAATAAACATCAAATAAAGTCTCATAAAAGAACATGTAAACACACCTAAAAGCTCCCTGGTAATCTGTTGGGAAATGCCTCTCTTATCCAGGAATCCACCAGCAATATGTACATCAATTCTGATTACAGATGAGAGGAATAAAATTCAATAGAATACTACTGGTATGTACCTTATAGGATTACAGGGGTACAGTAGATACAGGAGACCAAAAACAGGGTACCATACAAGGATCTTATTGGCCTTTTTTTACCATTTTCAGTAAAATCACTCTAATTTGGACTCTACTATGGCAGTAGAGAATGTCAATAAGAATAGTGGACATGAGAAAAAGGGGTGAGTAAGTGATATCAGAAATGAAACAAAATAAGGGTTGGATAGCCAACCAAACTAACCCTCTCAATCCACCCCAGCCCCTGGATACACCTTGGAGCTCAAGATAAAACCATGGAAATACCCCTTTTTTGCATTATAGGCATATTATAATAATATATGATCCCTACTGTAATGGATCTTGTTGAACACTTGAGTGTCCCTGTATGGATTGTACCATTGATGACACAGCCTCTTCCATTTCACTCCCATCCAGATGCGCTAAGCATGTTACACCTGAATCTGAAAAAAAGGAAGGAGTAGAAACAAAAGAAACATAAGACCATAATACTAATAAAAAGTGTTAAACAGACACTAAAAATTGAAGTATATTGGATCACCTCATCAAGCTGAAAGTTCATTCTTTTTTACATGGGACACCATTTCTAGTTGAAAATTCATTCTCATACATATAAGTCACCCTCTGCTAGCTGAGGATCCATTCTCTAACAAAATCTTAAATGGAAAATGAGGCAAAGAATTTACAATTTACATGCTGTAAACCAGCATGCATTGACTATAACTGAGCATGCTTGATAAAAATGTACTTTATTGAAACTTGCTCAATTTTCTTATTTGGTAGATCTAGTGTATTAAGCACACTTTACTTAAGTATCATATAACAGAGATGACGTTATTGATATTGATTATTTGTAAAACCATATAAGGTCATGGCGTATGCCAAAAGTTGTAAATACTGTGATTAAAGATCAGTCTATATTCGCAAACCAAAGCGTGCGGTTGTGTTAACTGACTCCAATGAATATATAGCCAAACACACTAAAGTAGAGTGTGTACAGGTACACAGGAAAAAAGTGGGTCATTTCTTATTAAGGAATCTTCAAGTACTTTCCCCATATGATTTCTATGACTGCACGCCCCTCTCAGCCAATCCTGGGTATGCACATATGTGTATGAGTTAAAAAAAACTTCTGTTTGTAGGTCACACACACACACATTTAACCAGGGATATCTTGAGAGGGCAACAGACATTATGTTATGCTAGAAGTCTAAGATTTTAAAAAAATTTGCCTGTAACCCATATACTCTCTACCTACTCCTTAAGGGGCCAGAGAACAAATAGCAATCTGTTTGTGTAAACACATCATCTAAAGACTTTGCTTAGGGCTTTGGCGGATACATGGGGGGTGGATTGGGTGGATATCCACCCCCCTTTTTGATTAAAAAATGCCTGTTTGAAGAAAATAAATGCCTTCGCCTGCTTGACTTTGCTGATGCGACAAATCCAATTCAGTGTAAAGTATTTTAAGATCTATGCAGTGACCTAAAACGAACCACTGGATCAGTTGTAAGCCTTACCTTTTTCCTGTAGGACAATTATCTGACAGGTGGTAGCATCACCAGATCCTATAATATGGATGTTTTCTACACAATGAGAGCATGAATATATAGATTACCAAAAAAATCACCTTACAAGATTGGGGTGGGCATAACAGTAAGAAAGAAGTTTCTCCATACTGGGGCAGGGTGGTGGAGCTGGGGCTTATGACAAAATTCAGAAAATAACTTTTTGGAATAAAGATAAGCTATATCATAGCTGTTAACTCACCCGCATTAGCTGGGTGTCACAAGATTTTAAACCTCATCACATTCTCTGTATTCACCCACACTGACTGTCTTGGGTTTTTAGACATATTTAGTGTATTTCACCAGATTTCACAAGATTTCTGTCCAAGTTGAATTGACAGCTATGTTATATATACAGCTAAGAGATTTGACATTTTGGAACTTGTAAAATGCTAAGATTTGTTAAACATTTATAGTGTACTTAACCCCTTTCCCCTTGCATTATTTCACATACATTTCCTATTTTCCCATTACACTTTTCTGAAAAGTGCCCCCCTCCCCCATTATTAAAAATGCCCCCTTGCCCCACCCCGACTATTCGAGATAACCACAGGCCAGTACTCAAGGGGGGTGCAGGGGGCGCGAACGCACCCCCCACACACACACACACAACGGTCGAAAGTCCACTTTCGGTTCTCAATAGACATGCTATTTGTAGACAAAATTATAAAGCATATGCTAGCCAAATCCTAAAATAAACGTCCCTTGGAGATACTGCAAAGGCATAAAAAATCCCTATTTGTTCTTTCAGGGGTGATCAGATTTTTATCAGAGAACTCTTCCCCCCCCCCCCCCCCCCCCGGTAAAAATTAGGTCCATTTTTCAACTTTCGCCCCCCCCCCCCCCCCAAGAAAAAAACGGGCCTGAACCACAAACCATCCTGTGTAGTGACAGTTGCATACTCTCTTTGATGGACATAAACCAGTCCTGCCTTTCCCACATCTTTACAAGCCTGTCTGATGAGAGAATCCGATCTTGCCTGAAAAAGAAACTGTTTAGTAAAGAAAATTTCGTAGACGAATTAAAATTCGTGTTTTTTTCGCTCACCTTTAAAAGCGGAAATCTTTTCACAAGATCATTTATGTTGCTTATGGTTTCATCAACAAGTGTTCCTTCAACTATCAATGGCATGATCAAATGACGTTTGGAACATTTGAACTTATTTGCTTTTTGCAAAGATTATGTTGTCGAGCCTGCAGATACCAGCGGCGTTTCTTCCAAACACAGGGAACCCAAAATATCGTTTAAATATGTTTTTTGTTGTTGTTGTTGTTGATAAAAGAAGAAAGAGAAATTCATATTATTGAACTCTTAGGTAATGTTAAACTTTAAGCTAGCAGTTTTTTTTTTTTTTTTTTTTACAACGACTTGCATTATACTGTATTATAATAACGATTGAATAACACATTTTGATGTTGGCTCTGGAACTGGCTTGGTTTTTACCTGTGGTGCCCAGTCCACCTCTAGTTATTTAAGTCAAAATGGCGGCAAAGCTGATCTTTTCTGGCGAAGTTATTGAGGAGAAGTTCTTGCAGCAAGTGCAGTCTGTAGCTGGCTCTATCTCCTGGTCTAAAGATGACAGAATAGCTGTGATTTGCGATCAAGGTGTTTATGTTTTTGTATCCTTGAATTCTAGAATTTACAGTCCATTAATTAGGTATATTTCTACTCAAATCATCATTTTTTTCTTTGTGTTTGCTTGATTATTCAGATTAAATGGATGTAAAAGTATAGGTGGTGACTTTACTTCAGTTAATATTAGATTTTCATTCTGATGTACAATTTTGAATATCTTAACTTTGTACTAGTCATTGGAAGTGTCAGAAAAGCACCGTGGAGTAGCATATACTCTCTCATGTATTCCATGCGATAAAGAAGTGGCCTCACTTACAAAAATTAACGATGGACAACAGTTTTTCAGTCAAGCACTGGACGCTTATGGAACACAAAGTGTGGGGTTATACTTAGAATCAACAGTTATATCTAGCAGTATGATCAAAACTGTTGCATGGTCCCCCCCAGGATGTGACAGGGAAAAAAGGTAAAAATGTTAGAGTGGAGAAAACTAAAGCATAGAGGTGTGAGCATAGCTGTCAACCTCGCTTTAGGAAAAATACAGTGCATGTATCAGAAGTACCAAGATTGCTAATGCGGGAGAATACTGTAAATGTATGGATATTTTCAAAAAAATTAGGCTTGAGAAAAGGTTCAAAATCTTTAGACTCCTGCCTAATGCGGGAGAGTCGACAGCTATAGGTGAGCAAAATTGGGAAGTGATGGGATAGATGAATGGTCCTGATTGATTTTGAGAGATTCCAATAGAATTACTGGAGAATCGATTTTATGCAATTTGGAATATTTGCCTGTGCACCCTTCTCCCTCTGCAAATCTGGCAAGTAAAAGTACAGTACTGACATAAAGTAATGCAACCGAATTTTGCTGAAATTCGCTGAGCATTTAGCAATAAATCGAAAACACCTGTAATTCGCAGAAAGCTCGGCAGGGCCAAAATCCCTTTGTTTTGCATGCCTCTGAAATCTCGGCGAATTTTCACCTAAGCGAGAATTTTAGGCAAATGTGGTTCTAGCTGAACTTCGCCGAAATTTCTCTGTTCTAAATTTTCGGGTAGACTTGTACAAAAGAAATTCCTGAAAATGTCAGACACTAATCTGCTAATGTTGGCAAAGTGATTTCGCAGAAAACAAGTTTTATTTTTTTAAAGACAGAAGATTCCTCTTGATAGGAACCTCAAACTTCCTCTGATTTTCTTAACATAGTTTAATACCAAAGCAAAGTTTTGAGGAGAACCAATCCTGTAGTTGTCTCCAGAACTTGTGCGTTGAAAAACTTCTATAGCTCCATTCGAAAAGACCACTATGCAAAATATCAGCCAGCTACTGTATAGTTGAGTCAAGTTATGTGGCTGGTGTCTTTGACAAGCTGTGATGCCATCCATGGATTATTAGAGAACAGATGCACACACAAAACTATGCCAATTTTTTAATACAGTATAATTATGAAGTTATTATAGTAAACATCATGCAAGCAATGACGACAAGTGTGGGTGTGGACTCTGTAACTGTAACTCTTCTTGATAAAGTCAAATCCCACTTTTTGGGTTTTCTTAAAAGTCAGAAGACAGACTTTGGTTCCCAAAGGTGTCTCACGTAAGAGCTGACTTTTGGGAATTAACTTATATGTTGAATCTTTTTTTTTCAATCTACAAATGTGATACCTTGCTCAATAAATTGTTACATTTACAATTAAAAATAATTCATTTTATTTTTCATAATACAGTATTACATGTTTGTTAATCATTTTTCATATCTACAGTATACTGTAGTGATTCCTCTAGAAGGTAAACATTTTTCTCTTCCCCTTGCCATATTGTTGTTACTGTATGTACACCAGGATACCACTGTAAATACAACCTTCACATATTTTCATTTCTGCAGGTGTATCTTTGCATCCCTTTCCATGGACTTCAAAATCAAGATACATTTTTGCAGCTCTAACAGTTGGCAAGAAGCAACTGAACTATCCTCTGCCTGGCAAAGCTACTGCAAAGAGACATGTTACTTTGACACTTACAATAAAAGTTCAGGGATTTGTGATTTCCAAAAGGTTACAGTGAAGACTTTACCACTCATCAACAAGTGCTTAAAATTCATTCAGTTTACTACTTTGGTGTGGTGCGCAGAACTTTTTATGCAAGACAGGGATTCAAGTGAGGCATCAAATAAATTTTCAGTGCTTACTGCAGCTACAAGAAGTGGCATTATCTCATTTTGGAAGGTTCCTGTTCCAGTGGATTCAAATACGAGTGCATCTTTGATTGGAACTTGGGATACACATATGGAATGGCCATGCTCGATGGATTGGTTAGCTAGTTCACAACATGAAGGTTTGAATATTATTATATGAGATTATGTTTTACAAAGAGTCCTGTGCCCATGTAGATTCCTTGTGCGGCCATTTCTGGTGTTGGTCACGTTATACAGTACAGGTCTAGAGTAACATAACCTCCACTCGTGAGTACTCGAGACTCGTGCATATTCTACTCGAAAGTGGCTCAAGAGTATCGACTCTCCAAATATTCATAAGCTTGAGCGTGTTTGCAAGTGATTTATTCTTTTTTTTCTAATCCGTCACTTAGTCAATGACATGAAGTAATTAGGACTGCGTGCGTGGTTAGTGAAGTAAACTCAGAAACATCGAACATATTTATTTCTCTATCTTGCGAACTTTAGCAAAACAACTTGAATGTATAAACGAACACTCCTGGCATTTTCGCTTTAGATATGACAGCAAGCAAAGAAAAATAATTTCTTATAAAACGTATAACCCTCCAATGTTCCCCTCCAACGCTACCCTCTTGTGCCAAAAAAGTGCTGTTGTTTCCACTTCATGTTTTTATTGTGTGAAGCTATCACAGTTACTGTACATCATTTGAAAACCCTCCATAGGATAACATACATGTGCCCTACAATTTTTGTGTGTGAAACCTGAAGTACTAAAGGAACATTACATTAGATCCAATCAGCTTGTCCCATTAAAATAATTGCTTTTCTCTTTTGATAAATATTGACAGAGGAAAAAAAATGTTCAGTAATCTTGAATTTTTGCATAGAGGTTCCTTATATTATGTAAATCAATATACAAGCAGTTCTTCGTTACAGGCGTTACATTTGGAACACATTTTTCAAATTTCATCTTGTCATATCTTCATTGCATTTTAGTGTTTAAATTATACTTGTGTTTTTTAGTTAAGGCTTTATCGACCTTAGATGCCCATGATAAAAAAATAAGTAAAGCTATATTTTCTGATTTTTACATTGTAGTTTTGTTAGCGTTACAGACGTTACATCAGAAAAACTGCTTTTTTCAAAAACTTTTTTTTAAATTGAAAACTCTGTGAATCTAAAATCATGTTTGTGTTATCTTTCTAATAAACCTTATGTTAGGATTTTAGATGTTTTCTATGTAAGGTTGACTTTCAAGGATGCACCCATAGTTCTTGAACTATAAAGGAAAACGTTCTGTTACAGACGTTACATGTTTTGTTAAAGACGTTACACGTGTGAAAATGTAAATCCGTAATTAACTTTTTTGATAATATTATTGCATTTTATATATCTTTTGGCAACTTTCTCTTTTAACTACTGGTAAATTTTATGTTTTTATCTATAGATCTAGCTAGATATAATTTTTTAAAAACCACAGGGAGCCCAATAAGGCAATTTCCATGCAGTTGATAAAATCAAACTATTTTCATATGTTATAGTAAATTTTAGTACCAAAATGATTAAGTATCAATCCTGTCTTATTTATCAAACAAACTATATCAGGCTTTAAGATTTTTTTTATCGTTTTTCTGATTTTATTATAAATTTTCAGCCTAAACATAAAAAAAATTTCTTATTACAGATTTTTTTGCATAGTCATCTCTTGAAGAAGTTAATCACTTGTTTTTGCTTTTGCATCTCACAACTAGTCTAATAAGAAGTGGCCAAATCACTTAACATTTTATTTTATTTTCTTTTATGGGAGTAATAATGCATAAATGAAGCAAAATAATACATAGTAATTTGTGAACTGCTTTCACAGCCTAAATTTTGCATTATGTCCTTGACAGATAATCTGGAGAAATTGGACAGGGCTTCTGGAATTACGCGAAAAAAAAATCAAAATTACGCGGGATTCTTTGCTAAATTACGCAAAATTAATCATTACGCGCTAAATTACGCGGGATTTTGCAATACATTTTTCTTTAAAAATCAAAATTTTGCGGGATTCTTTACTGAATTACGCGCTAAATTACACGGAATATCAACTGTTACGCCCAAACTACATTTTGTACCGAAGGAAATCACGAAATAACTTGAAAAGGTTAATTTTTATTTTATTATTAGTCCTAGGCCTTCGTGGTTTAGCAAAGAACGCCTAGTCATATTATTTGTTTTAGAAATTCAGTTCAAAATATCGCACTCTTACGAAGAATATCTCTCTTTTTTTACGAGAAATAGAGGTAAGAACCCTAAAAGAACACATCAGCTGTGCACTTCAATGTTTTGTCTTTCAAAATTTAGCCAAATTACACGGAATTTGTGGATTACGCGGAGAAAGCCAAATTATGCACTTCCGCACAAGCGCATGTAACATCTGTAACAAAACTCAGACCCCCAAATTAAAATTATTTTTTATGTGTAACTATTTTTTTGTTCTATACTTTTTAAAAGAGTTACATGTATGGATGTAAATCATGAATAGAATCATCGTTTATGATAGTAATGTTGAGTGTTATAGAAAGAATTCCACATAGTGGTTGTGAGGCCTTGTCCCAAGTCAATAAACCTTTGGCGGTCTAGTTGTTTGGTGCCCCCCCCCTGAATGTGCATCAGGTAGAAAAAAGAGAGAATAAGAGAGTACAAATGTGAAAAAATCTATTCAGAAATGTGAGTTTTGAAATTTCCATTTTTTTGGTTTCTCATGTGGAAATGCTCATACACTGTATGTATCAAAAAGTGTTTTTTTCTAATGGATTCGTCTTCGAGATATGAGGCTTGAAGTGCAATTTTCAAATGTTCAGTATGAATTCTCCTCAGAAATTAAGCCAACTTTGTTCACTTATATCTAAATTTCATATCTTCTAAATTTCTTTTAAATTAGGAATTAAGCTTTTGGTCAGAGGAACTCCTTGTATGTGAAAGCTTGAGCTTATATATTGAGAATTGGAAAATTTCATCCATTTTTTTTTTTGCTTTGTCATAAATATTATAATTCAACTTGTTTCTAGGTCTCCTGGCTGTTGGAGATTCATCTGGGCTTCTCAGAGTTTTCAGGGTCAGAATTGGAAATTCTTCAATTGCGGATGGGCCAATCAATGTTCAGGTTCTTTGGAAGTTATGGGACCATAAAGATGAAATGGCAATAAACTCCATTCATTGGTCCCCTTTGGTAAATAAGTGATTAGGATAAAGTCATAAAAATCTTTCTGCAATTCCTGGTTCTGACATGAGGAGAAGTAAGTTTTCTTCTTTGCACACAGGTAACCCAAACTCTTACTGTAAGGGTAGAAATACAGTGAACATATAGGGAAAAAGTAGACCTAGAAACTTGTATGAAATTGTTAATAAATGATTAATGATTACCTGTGGCCTCTACCCTGTACTGTAGGGGGCTGAAGGCAGCATGTACTTATTTGCAAGCAAGACCTCATCCATCATAAGGTTCACTATTCCAGAAAATGGCACCGATACTAGTCACAGACATGAAATTATACATGGCATACACCAGGACTCTGTCATTGCACTGGACGCATGTGCCAATGGAAGTGTGTTCTCATGTGATTCGACTGGGACAGTCCAGAGGGTGGCCATGGGTGAGTTCCGATTACAGAGAGGCGGTATGAGGTTTAGGGAGGTTCAGGTACACAGGGATTTAAATTGATAGGCAGATAGGTAAATCATTGCAAAGGAAATGGGGCAGATACATTAACAAAATGTAGTAAGATCTATGGATGATCGATTGTGAGGACTCACACGAAAACATACCTTAGAGCCTTTCAATTCAGCAAGTTCATCCGCGAAACCAGCGCGAGAATTCTGCGAAACCGACGCAAGCGTTCAACAAGATAAGTGCGAGCATTCCACGAGATAAGCGTGATCTACAGTATTGTAGCTAGACATAAACAGATAGAGACTGTAAGTAAGTGATAACAACTGGTCAATACTCACAGACGGACAGATGAAATTTTCTCTGTATGATAGTCATATTTACTTAACTACAGGCACCCTGATACCTGAGGAGCTACAATTGGAGACCAATCGCAGGACCCCATGTTATGGTCTGGGGGTGTCCTCAAATGGACTTTACACTGTCTTGGTTCGTAGTACGGACATTAACACTGCCAGCAAGGCTAACGTCCTGAAGAGCTGGGTATGTATGTACTAAATATATTATTAGGCAACCAAGTCAGTTAAGGAAAAGCCCATTGGACAAAGGTACGGATCTATTTTCCATAGAAATCTGCTGGGGAATTGTTTTTTTTTTTTTTGGTACTTTATGAATTTTACAGCACAACCAGAAAAAACGATGAAGACCTATATACATAAAATATGTGTGGAATGTTTATTGTCTTCTGATCAATCAGACACGAGAATTCAGACACTGAGAGTTGTTGAGACATGTTTCTAGTTGATTATTTGAATATGGGGCGTGATGGGGCGGGACGAACATTCCATACAAATTTCCGGTGTTCACGGTTTTACTGGTGGTGCTGTAACAACAATTGTAACAATTTCATTAGAAGTAAGTACCCGTATTAACCTTTAATAATGATAGAACATCAGTTCAGCTTCCTTATAGGGTAAATATCATTGCTCTACAGCATAGCTGTCAACTCTCCAGCATTAGGATGAAAGTCTCAAGATTTTGAACCTTTTCTTAAGCCTAATTTTCTTGAAAATATCCATACATTTACTTATTTTCCCTAGCTATCTTGGTACTTCTGATACATTCAAAGTATTTTCTCAAGATTTTTCCTAAAGCGAGGTTTACAGCTATGCTACAGGCCCGTACCCAGGTGCAGTACAAGGGGGTATGTTCACAACCCCCCACAATGGCCAAAAATCCACTTGACTGTAGGGTTATACATTTGTATCCTAATCCACAGATCTGTATAACCTTTTAACAAGAATAATGTACCTCAATGGTAAACTGTAGTTAATGTTGGGTATTAGTTTTGTTTAAATTAAAAGCAACTTCGAAGTCATTATGTAGTACATACAGTATTTTTATGTTCCGGTGTTCTATATTTCTGAATGAAAAAAAAAAAAAAAAAACCAGAAGACAATCCTGCATCAAACAATGGACCCTGAGACTTTGTCTGATTCCAGGTTCAGTTTATTTCACTTGTTGATGAAAGCACCCTCTCAGCAGCCATCAAAACAGCTACAATAACTGGCACATTATCCTGGGATGTCAGACAGGCCCTACGTCATTACGTACACCAGCAGGATGTCCCTGTCCCTGCATGGCCCTTGATGGACCAGCCATTGGACTCCCTTAATATTGCGTCCCTTCGCATCCGTTACTGCGTGGTGCAGCAGTTGAATAAGAAGAAGGCGAGTCCTGAGGATGAAGCAATTAATGATGGGGAATTGGAGGTTTTTGACTGCATTTTTAGATTGCTGGCTTTAGAAAGATTGACGTCTTGGTTGGACTACTATGAGGGAAAAGGGAAGGAATGCCCAGGTAAATAACCAGATTTCAACGAAAGTTTGTGTAGTTGTCCCTTCCCCAGGACATCCAGGCTAGTAACTAATCATACTATTTTAGAAGTAATACTGGAGAACCCGCAATTTTGAACACTAAAGCTAAATTCAATCGTATTATCCAAGGGTCGTATCTAATCCAAATGCATGCAAATGAAAATGAAACAATTGATTTGATTTATTTGCATATGAAGAAAACATTTTCGTTTTGGAGGTCTGGTACAGGGGAATTTTAGTTTCTTTTCAAATACTTTGTCCGTTGACTAAAGATGGTCACAGTAACTGTTTTTCTCTTCTGTTAACAAGTCATAAAGTTTACGAAGCACCTGCGGTACGGCAACCTTAAGAATCATGCAGTTTTTCCAAAAAAAAGAATATATTAGTTTCCTTATATGGAAGTGACCGCGTTTGTCAAAAACGACAATTTTTGTCTAAATTTTTTTGATATGCATGCATTTGCATTGAATACGGCTCATGGATAATACCACGTTTAAACTCATGGATAACACCACGTTTGTTCATTTTTTATCTTGACCAATTTTTACCATGATGTTAACAGGAACTGTTTTTTGTCATTTATCAGTTCTAGAACACTACAATTTATTAAAATATCACCTACCAATATGTTAAACAACTCACCCTCTGTTTACCCAAACTGATTTTTGTCTCCCGAGATCGTTTAAGAAGGTTCTATTTCACCCAATGGTTCAAATGTTTTTTATCCTGTAATATGTATACTGTACTGCACATTGTACATAATTGCTTTATAGTTGCTTTTCAACTTGAAATAAAGTGGTTGAAATAAAGTAAAATGAAATAGAACTCCTGCTATAGCTCGAAGTGGATAAGCGTGTGTTACTATCGTTTAGGTTTTAAAATCTTGAATATCAGAATCTCCATATCGCACGATTTTGTTATTAAGTTGCAGACCGCACATGCGCACTGATCGCTGCCGAGTGGCTTCTACTGAACCTTGACGATGCGCGGTCACTCAGCCTCGCTACCAGGACCTACAGAGCCCTAGGCCACACAGCCCTTGCAGCACAGGCTACCCAAATCCGCAAGGACGCTTTAGTGGTTATTGATGAAGATGATGATGAGTTGAAGGAGCCTGGCTGTAAAAAGGTGAAGATTGGTAAAGTTGAAGGTTGGTTAAACAGAGAGCCTGCCGTCTCATCTCCTCATAATGGGCGGAACACAAGAACGCCTTCGTCTTACACAGACAGCCGGCTGCCAATCAAAGAATCATGTCCAATATGCAAGAGTGAAGTGCCTCTGACCGATCTGCGCCGCGGTGTCTGTACAAGTGGTCATTCCTGGCTGCGATGTGCTGTGTCATTTTGTATCTGCGCAGAGTTCAAATATCACGTGTGCATCGAGTGTCGTGGATGCGTGTCAACTGGTAACGAGGAGACGTCGACATGGTTACGGCGCTTATTACGAAGGACAGATTGTTGTCCTGTTTGCGGTAACTGGCTGTCTTAGACGAATGTCTGGTCTGTTTACATAGGTTGTTCTGTTGTCGTGTTTGCGGTAACTGGCCGTCTTAGATGAATGTCTGGGCACTTGGTACACTGCCAAAGACGTGATCCTTTTTAAGTTGTGAATACTATTTGCGGTAACTGGGTATCCTATATCCTAACATGAAGGATAAAGCTGTTACATGGTACATTGAACACTGTCATCGACGTGATCAGCTGAAGCATGCAATCAATGAAATACACACCCTAAGCATCTATTCTAAGATAGATGAGAACCAGTGTCTTGTAACAATATGTTATGAACAACGTATGTTGAGGCCACATATGTAATAACCTGCCACATTTGTTATAACGGCCACATTTGTAATAAGGTAGGCCACATTTGTAATAAACTGTCCGATATATCATGAAAAAGAAACATCGTACGACAACCAAACCTGGAAGGTGTCATGTTGGTGTCAAAGGGGGTGCAACCAGGTGGTCACGTGATGTGTGACGTCGTCGATGGCGTCATAAAAAATATCCATATCCCACGAAAGAAGCACGTATGACAACCAAACTTGATAGGTGTCATGTAGGTATCAAGGGGGTGCAAAGAGATGGTCACGTGATGTGTGACGTCATCGATGACGTCATCAAAAATATCCTTATCCCATGAAGGAAACATCGTATGACAACGCTTGTGTCAAGGCAGGTGTCAACAAAATGATCACGTGATATGTGACGTCATCAAAGCAAAGCAAATGGAAATAATATCTCAAGAACGGAGCTTGTCAAGGCAACCATATTTGTTATTTGGGTTATTGATACAGTGGAAAACGGATATATACGCGCCCATCTCTTGGGAGAAAAATTTTTTTAAGATCCACCAAACAGTAAGTCGAGCGCAAACGCTTAGTTTTTAGTCGGTCTAGAAGGGCGTGCATTGTGATGCCTTGTGTATGTGTCTAAAAATAATTTTTCGCACGAGATAGATGGGCGCGTATGTAGTGCCAGATGGACACTCGTATCATTGTAATCATCTGCTATCACTCTTATAACATGATAAGGCGTGCGTTTTATTATTATTGAGTTAAAATGATTGTTACTTTATTAAGAAATATTTGTTATTACTTTTACTGTTGGGAACACATTGATTGCGAGAATAATAGTTGATTATAATTGTCAGAATTGCCCTTTTTTATATCATGATATGACGATGCATTTTGTTGTCAAGAGCATATTAGTCTTTCTTTTACGGGATAAAATATGATCCTTGATGTTTGCCTTATCGACTTGAGTTTGCATAATCGATTACTTCATTTTAATTTCTGTCGCTAAATCTTCCTTGTCTCTTAGAAAAATCAAATTCTTCTTGTTTACCAGATTACTTAAGGCAGTGCCTAAAAGCAGAGCCCCAAACCAGAACTTTGATTATTTTTGTCCAAAAATAATTATGACTGCTTGTGTCGCTATCGATGAAGTCGCACATCACGTTACTATCTGTTCGGTCTGCCTAAACGCCTACCGAAGCTAAATGTTTGGATGTCGTCATCGATAACGTCATACATCACGTGACCATTCTGTCTCACCTTATCGACACTTGCATGACATCTTGCATGTTTGACAGCCTGACGATGTGTATTTCATGACATATCTTTTGTTGGCATTTATTTCTTACATTTTAGCGAGCTATGTTGGGCTTTGAAACGCTAATTTCGCACTTCCTCGTATTCGTTTACCTTTTCGAGTGTTTATGGGTGTTTTATAGCGCGAATAGAGCAAAGAAGTTTACATTTTCGAGTGTTTCTGGGTGTTTTTTAGCACGAATAGATGCGAAGAAGTTGCATAATATCGGAAGTGACGTCACGGACAAACGTGTGTGACCATTGATGAAGGCGTTAGTGGGGCCGATAAGGTCTAGCGACGGCTGGAAATCGAGCCTAGTCATCAATTGGATTTGTGAGAAAACAATGACAAATGCTCCGCGCAAATGAAGTCTAGTAAACTCCACCAGTAAAACAGTTAGACACATCATTTTTACCAATAAATGTCACGTCACTGCTGATAAAATTTATATTTAATTCATAATAAATATCATAATTGATTTCCGCAATAATAATAAAATTCTGATTTTTTTCCCCGACATCCCTAATGGTTACGCCTTCGGCCAATTAATTCTCAGGTTGAGGATGCGTAGTGCATCATGGGACGACAGCTTGTAGACTCCCATTTCGTTCAGGGTTGCCTGTGGTGCGTTCGTGCTCTCGTCATGCGCATGCGCAGCCTGTAAGCTCTCTATTAGGAGGATTGCGGACCCTGGCATTTGATTCAGTAGAATACAACACTCTTTGACTCTGAGTGAAAAAAAAAAAACAGTTTAGTAATGTAGAAGTGAGGACTCCTTTAACAGTTCTTGGAAATTTCTTGGTTTTTAAGGTCTAAATCTGAGGCTAACTTCTCACCAGCCAGATTATCGGATTCATGCCTCCCTCCACCTCCCCCTCTCTACCTCTTCTGATGCACTTCAAAATTTAAAACATCAAGGTCGCGTTGTCTCTGTTTAAAGCCACATTGTCACCAGTTTAATTCCGGTCGGTTACATAACAATCTCCGATGAAACGGAAAACGCGAAAAACTTTTCAACATCGTGAAAGGAGTGTGTCTATTGGAAGTTTCTTTGAGGATGCATAATTGATAATTTAGAGCGGATGGCCTGTTTGATATCGCGGATTCTAATAGATGCTTTTGTGTCTCAACGGTTAAGGTTCCGTCATCCCTCCCGAAGTAAACTGGTGACAATGCGGCTTTTCTAATAAAAGTTTGACAGATGAATATGAATATGGTTGAGCTTATCCCCCAAGTGGTGGTTCTTCCTCTTCCCACTGCATGTCTAGGGTTTTGAAAAGTATAACCCTCACTCCAGTTACTTTACAATGGTAGAACACGAATCTCACTGAAGTGAAAACGGAAGCGCGGTAGACCCAGACTAAATCAGGCTAGCTTTTCGAATGTATTGAGATTTTTTTAAATAGAAATGCTGTTTGTTATTTGTAGAAATTACCAGAAATAATGAGATGTGTGTCTCAAGGACAATAATAATAGTTAAATAGTATTATTTTTTTATAATAGTTTTTATATAAAATTAAAACCATTTGCGTCCCTGTTGTGTTAGTGTATTATATTCAAATATGCAGAATGTTTCTTTGTTCTCTTTTTTTTTTCAGCCCATCGAAGAAACGAAACGAAACATTCTGAAAAAAACGTGCACGTTTGGAACATAAAGGGGATCAAAATATGGACGCAAATGTTGGTAGTAATCCACTATTCCTGAGAAGAAACGAAACGAAAAATTCTGGACAAAACGTGCACGTTTGGAACATAAAGGGGATCAAAATATGGACGCAAATGTTGGTAGTAATCCACTATTCCTGAGAAGAAACGAAACGAAAAATTCTGAACAAAACGTGCACGTTTGGAACATAAAGGGGATCAAAATATGGACGCAAATGTTGATAGTAATCCACTATTCCTGAGAAGAAACGAAACGGAAAATTCTGAACAAAACGTGCACGTTTGGAACATAAAGGGGATCAAAATATGGACGCAAATGTTGGTTGTAATCCACTATTCCTGAGGTTGTAAGACTCACTCCTTATAGTAGTTCTCCGGTTTCTGGGTGTACTCCCCGAACAGAGTGAAAAGATTCTTCATGTCAAACTGAAGCTGAGCTGCGCCTCCCTCGTTATACCTGCACTCTTGAATAACCTTGAAAGAAACATCATCATAATGATTATCTCTGTCAACATCATCATTATCTTCATCACCATCACCATAATTAGTACTATCAGCACTACCGTCATCATCGTCGTCGTCGTCGTCGTCGTCGTCGTCGTCGTCGCCATCATAGCATATTGAGTATACCTCTTGGTAAATAAGCATATTGAATATACCTCTTGGTAAATAAGCATATTGAGTATACCTCTTGGTAAATAAGCATGTTGAGTATACCTCTTGGTAAATAAGCATGTTGAGTATACCTCTTGGTAAATAAGCATGTTGAGTTTATCTCTTGGTAAATAAGCATGTTGAGTATACCTCTTGGTAAATAAGCATGTAGAGTATACCTCTTGGTAAATAAGCATGTTGAGTGCCCGCGCCAAATCCACCCATAGTGCAGAGAAGAGTTTATATGCAAGCAGCTTTTGGAGTGTGTTCAATCGATCCTTGAGGTACACCAAGAAGTCACATGCTCCGGACGACAAGACCATAACAGCTAGCTCCTTGGGCGATGGAAGGCTATGCCATCTAGAATGGAAACCAATGCGTGATCAATCCACTAATTTTCTTCACACCGTTGATGAAAAACATAATGTTTGGTTAATAGGCAAGTGTGTTACCGGCCTTAGCCCGCCAAAAAGAAGGTCTTTTTGGAGGATCATCAAATACTTTCTCAAGCACATATGATACCTTTTACTGTACACCCCCCCCCCCCCCCCCCCAGCAAAGTCTTGGGGAGGGGGTCTGCATGTCTAATTTGTAAGCGAGTTTGTTTGATTGAAAACACGCTTTCCAACCCATATGATTTCGGGATTCAGTCACAATACAATAAATGGTTTTGTATCGCAATCTCACAGCAAAAATATAGTGTTTCAGGGTGTGGAAATAACTATTCCCCAAAGACAATACTAGACTGACCTTTCTTTTCTGTACGCCTTGCATTTTGCTCTGAATCCTTTGACCACATCTTCCACAATCAGCCCACTCATGTATTTCTGCAACTCGCACAGCGATTTTAATGGCTCATCAAAAACGCCACAGTCACCACTATCGTTCTCAGAGCTAAAATATCCATGTAGCTGTAAGAAAAGCTGTAGGGGAAAAAGACATAGAAATATCAGATACCTGATCCTTATAAAGGGCAGATCCAGGGGGAGGGGAAGAGGTTGGTGGCTATCCCAACTATTCTGATGGTACTGATGCCTAGGTGGCTAGTTGGTAAAGCGACGCTCTGTAGTGCCTGTGCCTCACACCACTGGGTTCCGGGTTCGATTCCTGGTTCCGACATGAGTTGAGTTAGTTGGTCTCGCCTTTGTTCCGAGGGTTTTTCTCCGGGTTTTCCTCCTTCCACAAAACTAACAAATTCGATCTTAGTTGTGATCTGTGGTCAGACATGAACTGCTGGTATCAACAGACGCCTATCTGCCCTATCTTCAGACCAAGCCTCCTTTGACCAGACCGCGCCACCTTACCAGAAAGCACTCGACGATAGCGGATACAACTACACGCTACGCTACGAACCCAACACCGTAACCAACCGTAAAACCCGCAAACGCAACAACATCCTATGGTACAACCCGCCCTTCAGCAAGAACACCAGCACCAACATCGGCCACAGATTCCTCACCCTGATAGACAAGCACTTCCCGAAAGACAACCACCTCCGTAAAATCTTCAACAGAAACACCATCAAAATCAGTTACAGCTGCATGAACAACACCAAACAGATCATCGACAACCACAACAAGCGCATCATCACCGCATCGTCGGCTACCGAGATCGCCAGCTCCGCCCCTACCACTACCAACAACAAGACATGCAACTGCCGACAGAAAGACACCTGCCCTCTAGACGGAAACTGCCTACAGACATCTGTTATCTACCAAGCTACCGTAACTCGAAAAGACAACAACACCTCGGAAACATACGTCGGGCTCACTGAAAACAGCTTCAAGACCAGGTACAGAAACCACACCGCATCATTCCGACACGCCAAACACAGAAACTCCACCGAACTCAGCAAACACGTCTGGACTCTCAAGGACAGCATGATTGAGTACTTTATTTCATGGCGCATTCTTTCTTCCCACTCCGCCTACAACAGTACCACTAAGCGTTGCAACCTCTGCCTCAAGGAAAAGCTGACGATCATCTGCCAACCCAAACTATCAACTCTAAATAAACGCAATGAACTCGTGTCCTCGTGCCGCCACAGAAACAAAGCCCTGCTACGAAACAATTAGAACTGTTAATCCCGTCACCGTTAAATTTTCGCGCTATCAATTTTTCACACGTTCCGCACTGTTAGTTTTCGCCCCGCATATTTAATGTAACTCGCTATTGTTCCTCTTACCGCCTTAGCTAAAACTATCAGTCTATTATTATGTAAATTTCAATGTTAATAGTATATATACGATGGTAGGAATATTCTCATTAAATCCCCTGATGAGTGGGCAACCACGAAACAGGCCTGTAGGGAAACCTATGTAGTTTGTATTTTTCTTAAACCAACACTATATATTGTATATGTAACTTTGTATTCATTTTATGTGTTTATCAATAGCATACCGTCTGATCGTTCCAGTCTTCAAGTAAAAACCCTATGTAGCTTGTTGCATTCAGTACAGAAATGAAGCAAGCATCCACAGGGTTGCTGGCACTTTCTTCTGCTGTTAGCGAGAGCAGGGTGATGAAATCCTTCAGAAGGTCCAGCTGAACGGCAAGAAACCGGCTCTGCTCATCTAGGCCTGGGAGGTGCCTATAGCGATCTGCAAGTGAAGGACCGGGAAGTATCTTAGAGATTACTGATGTAAATCACCACCAGAGTGGGTACTGAGGTAAATTACCACCCAAGTCAAAACTGAGGTAAATTACCACCCAAGTCAAAACTGAGGTAAATTACCACCCAAGTGAGTTCTGAGGTAAATTACCACCCAAATGAGTTCTGAAGTAAATTACTACCCGAGTAAGTACTGAGGTAAATTACTACCCAAGTGAGTACTGAGGTAAATTACCACCCAAGTGAGTACTGAGGTAAATTACCACCCAAGTGAGTACTGAGGTCAATTACGACCCAAGAGAATACTGAGGTAAATTACCATCCTAGTGAGTACTGAGGTAAATTACCACCCAAGTGAGTACTGAGGTAAATTACTACCCGAGTGAGTACTGAGGTAAATTACCACCCAAGTGAGTTCTGAGGTAAATTACTACCCGAGTAAGTACTGAGGTAAATTACTACCCAAGTGAGTACTGAGGTAAATTACCACCCAAGTGAGTACTGAGGTAAATTACCACCCAAGTGAGTACTGAGGTAAATTACCACCCAAGTGAGTACTGAGGTAAATTACCACCCAAGTGAGTACTGAGGTAAATTACCACCCAAGTGAGTACAGAGGTAAATTACCACCCAAGTGAGTACTGAGGTAAATTACCACCCAAGTGAGTACTGAGGTCAATTACCATCCGAGTAAGTACTGAGGTAAATTACTAACCAAGTGAGTACTGAGGTAAATTACCACCCAAGTGAGTACTGAGGTAAATTACCACCCAAGTGAGTACTGAGGTAAATTACTACCTGAGTAAGTACTGAGGTAAATTACTACCCAAGTGAGTACTGAGGTAAATTACCACCCAAGTGAGTACTGAGGTAAATTACCACCCAAGTGAGTACTGAGGTAAATTACCACCCAAGTGAGTACTGAGGTCAATTACGACCCAAGAGAATACTGAGGTAAATAACTATCCTAGTGAGTACTGAGGTAAATTACCACCCAAGTGAGTACTCGAGGTAAATTACCACCCAAGTGAGTTCTGAGGTAAATTACTACCCAAGTGAGTACTGAGGTAAATTACCACCCAAGTGAGTACTGAGGTAAATTACCACCCAAGTGAGTACTGAGGTAAATTACCACCCAAGTGAGTACAGAGGTAAATTACCACCCAAGTAAGTACTCGAGGTAAATAACCACCCAAGTGAGTACTGAGGTAAATTACGACCCAAGAGAATACTGAGGTAAATTACCATCCTAGTGAGTACTGAGGTAAATTACCACCCAAGTGAGTACTGAGGTAAATTACCACTCAAGGGAATACTGAGGTAAATTACCACCCAAGTGAGTACTGAGGTAAATTACCACCCAAGTGAGTACTGAGGTAGTGTAAATTACCACCCAAGTGAGTACTGAGGTAAATTACCACCCAAGTGAGCACTGACGTAAATAACCACCCAAGTAAGTACTGAGGTAGTGTAAATTACCACCCAAGTGAGTACTGAGGTAAATTACCACCCAAGTGAGTACTGAGGTAAATTTTCACCCAAGTGAGTACTGAGGTAAATTACCATAGTGAGTACTGAGGTTAATTACCATGAGTTAAAATGATTTTAAAATGACAAGAATAAGTAACAGCATGCAAATACGTGCTGCAAGTAAGAAATGGTCACCCTTGCCGGCTAACCTGTTATGATCCAAGGTGAGAATAGTCATTTTAAGCCTTTTTACCTGTCATGACAGTGAGAATGGTGATAAAGCCTTCTGCACACTCAGGGGCACGCATCTCATCAGCTCCGCACTCAACGTCTTCATACTTTGGCCTCCATGCATTTTCAGAAGCTAGCAATGACTCCATGTTCTCTATTGCATCTAGAATGATGTTATAGATGACTTATCATTAAGGCAACAGAGCAGTACTATCATCATTGCAATCATCATCACCATCATCATCATCAAGTCTATTATCATACTGTATAATAGTCATCAACATCATCTTCATCAGCATCAAAATAATCATTAAAGAAGCCATCATCATCACCATCACCATCACCATCATCACTATGCTATGTTGATAAATCAATCATGAGAATTTTTTTTCTTTTTTAATGGCAGAAACCGATCAGATAGTGTTGGTAGGTGTGTGTATAGGCGTTATGTGCCATTACTTTTGAAATTTGGTGGTGCCCCCCCCCCTGACAATAGCCGAAAAACCTCCATGATGGTCGATTTATCAACAAGCCATAACTCCCCCTGGAAACCGGGGGGATCTCAAATTTTGACAAAAGGTAGCTCTGGCCTTACAGCTATGGTACCAAGTTTCATTGAATTTGAACACTCTCATATGAGAATATTGATGATGTTGTATAAGACCCTATGGGAAGTGTATACCTCAACTAGACTTGACTTTTTTGTAAAAAAGCAAATTTTCGAAAAAAGCAACCAAGTTTGGAGGGTGGTTATAACTTGCAAAGATCTCTGTGTGCTGTGAAGCACAATTGTTGCGGTGCGCAGCGCAGGAGATAGCAGAACAAGAAAAACTTGTTCTATACGGACGATTTTATCCTTAAGAATAAAGAATGAAACACACTACAAGATACTGTTCAAATTAGATCAGTATCGTCTTTAGTTTTTCAGATGATTTTCGTGAATTACATGCTAATGTTTATAAATCGGCTTTTACCAATAAACTTAGTTAAGTTACAAGGTGTGTATCAGTGCTTAAAAGGTAATTCCCCAACCTGACACCTAACCTCAATTTAAAACATTTTGGGTCTCAACAACTAACACATTATTAGCCGAAAATTGTGACTATCCAATATCCGTTTTACAACACCATCACTACGTGACCGAATTCTTTGACAACTATAACTGCAGTAAAAAGATATGTGACTAGTGACGGCCTGTTAAGAGCCTAAAGGTCTTGGGACAGGACGGTACATAACACATCCATACATGCATACATACATAGAATCGTGTCATTAAAAGTACCTTAGTACTCTTATCTGGTGATTTTAAAATCATCACTATCTTGTTACCACGGGCGAGGCCGGAGGTGTTTGTCCCGCGCTACATACTTTTTACAATTCATGAAACACCGTGTTCCTTTCTGTTTGTTGTTTGTTTGTTTATTATTATTTTACTCAGAACAAGAGTAACAGAAATAATAGTAATAAGGAATTAACATTTATAACAAATAAAGTTTTCTACTGCGGAAAATACACAAGAGAAACTATGGGACTTCTGCTTACACGTTATAGGAAAAGCCAATCTATATACATGGCCTAAACTCGGTCCACCGGAGTTGTAGCCCTATGTTTAACTCTAACTCGCCTTGGCTACGTTTTCAGGTCATTCATTGTAAAGCAATGAATGAGTAGGTTTGTGCATTTTCTAAGTCAATGAAGCAGAGTACTATACTAAAGACAGGATTCACTTTGCAAAGAAAAGTAGATGAAGTTACCCGCTTTCGTCTCCAACTGAGGCGCGTGCAGGAAGCACCTTTAGTTTCAACCTCTATCCATCTGCACTAACTACGTAAGTAAAAATAGGCTGTTTAATATTCAATTTAACCAACACACAGAGAAAGTTATTTTGTTTTCTATTTCAACTTTTATTTTATTTTTATATAATTATATATAATGTATCTTTCTCGGGATGCAACCAAGTGATGATTGCTCAAATTTGTTGGAAAGTTGCCGTGCAGCGATAGAAGAAGTACCTATGATAGTTCGTGCTAAGATCCCGAAGGAATTGACGGAGAGAAGAGAGCCTCGCATGAATGTTAAAGTATAATTCAGCATCTAGATATATAATCTGTAAGGATAATAAGTTTCTAAAAATGGGGAACACCTTTACTAGTCATAATGCGGGAAAGTTATTCGTTACCAACCATGACCTGCACTCTAACAGCGATTATCTGCTCTCGTTTAAGGTGTGTAATTTCAAATATGTAGGCTCTACTACAACTAAGTTTCAGATACGCTTTGATAACCAAAAAAGCAGAATAGTTAACCACAAGAATGGATAAATGGTTGAGGCCGATGACCTACACTTAAACTCGAATTGACTTCGGTGTCATTGGGGAACTGGCAGACTTGACACATAACCCCTGTGTGCGCGCCTGATTAATCAATCTATATTTGTCCCGAGTGTGGCAGCTTTATATGAAACAGAGTTTCGTTGCGGCTTTTAAAATGTATCCGTGCTAGGGGCTCAAAGAATCGTAGAAAAAATTTCGGGAAAGATCTTTCTTTCAGATAAATGTCTTTATTGTGTACTGAGGCGTTGGATTAATTTCGCCTTCTATGTATTTGGGTGAGTAGTCGAGAATAATGTTTTGACCAACATTGCAGCTCTTTATGTGCCTTATGTGCCCGCGTTAAAAATCACAGATATTTTTTTCTTAAATTTAATAGAAAGCTATGGTCAACGAATTCCCGGAAGATCTTTATTTAAACTTTTAATACCCTGCTACAACCTATGACACAATCGACCTTCCCTGCTTTAGAAAATGCAACGAGGTGTTGACGTTGACTGGTGTAGCGCTGGGTAACAGACGTGATACTGTAAAGAACGTTAAAAAGATATATACGGACAGACGCGTTTCGAGGCTCTTGCCTCTTTATCGTTGTCTAGTGCCAAATGTGTCTGTCATATCTACCTTTCTAGCCCTCTTTACATTTCCCCGGTATATATTTATAGTTACTGACGACCCTTTTGAACCAGAGTTTCTTCAAAATCAAAATACTACGGCCTCTCGAATACAACAAAACCTTTGAGTGACAATAGAGTAAGTTGTTGTTCACACAGCTAGGAATGGGAATATTTAACTTTTAAGTATTTAAAAATACTATAGACTATGAAGTCAGGTATCGAAGTCGAGTTTTGATAGTACTTTTAATGACAGAGCAGTTAAATTATATTTTGTACAAACAAGAATGCTTCAAACAAACAGTCCGTTTTTGTTGCAGGCTTTTATTGGCTCGTATGCTTTGTGTAACCAAAATTGTTTAATCGAATGTTTATCCATTTGGTCCAAAGGCTTGTGGTCAGCATATAAATGCTTATTGTATCAATTTCTTATTTCAGGAAGATTTATTATTGTTACCACATAAAGGTTTCACTACTTTTCTTTTTTAACAATCAAGTCGATTTGTCAACAATTCAGTTATCAACAGTCGAAGTCGAATTAGCAACAGTCGAAGTCGAATTATCAACATCGAGGTCGAACTATCAACATTAGCATAGTCATCTTCATAATCACCATCACCATCACAATCACCATCACCACCATCATCACCATCTACATCATGACCATCATCATCATCAGCATTACAATCATCATTAACAAACTAATAACAATCATCAGCAACACAATAAATTATCATCATAGTCATGACCATAAAACCTCTATCATAATAAACACAATCAACAATACTATAGTTATCATCACCATCGTCACTAGTGTCACCATCATAATCACAAACAGCACGATCATCATAATCAATAACAACTTATAATCATGAACCATCTCCTGAATCCCATATAAATAAAAACTGTATCATTTACTTATATTGTTGTTATTGTGCATGAAAAAAAAAATTATGTATCATTAGCATCAACGTCACAATCAAAATCATCAACATTATTAAAGCGATCACCATCAATAAAACTACATTATTTTTCATTATTATCATCATCATCATAATCACAATAACAATCATCAACAATACTACACCCATCACCATCATCATCATGACTCAGGCGCTACACAGGGGGGTGCAAAGGGTCTGTGCACCCCCCCCCTAGTGGCCAAAAGGTGGATTATTTCTTATTCAGGAAAATACTATGCTTTTTCGATATGATACCCATGACTGCGCACCCCCCCCCCCCCTCTGCCAATCCTAGGAACCCACCTGTGACTTATCTCTGAATTCTATATAATAAAAACTCCATCATTAACATATACATGTATTGCGGTGATTGTGCATATAAAGAATTATTTTTAAGGGGAAAATTATGTCATGCTACCATCATGACCTTCAACATGATCATCAACATGCTTACATTTTCTCTCCAGTTCCACCCACTTGCCCAAGCACTGCTTTCTTGTGAGGACCTTCAAGCAGCTGTGGTCAGTCAGTGGATAGTTGTACAGCTCATGGAGCTCTTTATGAAACAGCAGGGTCTCATCCACAAAGTGTGAGAATACAGCTTCATCAGCCAATAACTCAGGCAGGCTGTGAATCATCTTTTCTGTGGTGACAGCTAATAGACCACGGATAAACTCCAACTAAACAAAAACAAATTATATGTAACTAAGGCAGGCTGTGAATAATCTTTTCTGTGGTGATAGCTACTAAACCATGGATAAACTACAACTAAACAAAAAAATATAAATGTAACTCAGGCAGGCTGTGAATCATCTTTTCTGTGGTGGCAGCTACTAAACCATGGATAAACTACAACAAAACAAAAAAATATATATGTAACTCAGGCAGGCTGTGAATCTTTTTTTTCTGTGGTGACAGCTACAAAACCACAGACGAAAATCAACTAAACAAGAAAAAAGCTTTATGTCTTAGAAGTGAATGCCAAGAACTGAGAAACAATAATGACATATCCTGGATCCAGACCTGAAGTCAAGGGGGATCAGACAAACCAAACCACTCAACTCCCCTTCCCTCCATTCATTCAGGTGCCAGACCACCTCACCATCAATAAAGCTGAGCTCTGCTTTGTCAAGAACTGGTTGTACTGCATTGTACATTGTCCCTTCCCCCCCATATATTCAGATGGCAGAAAGTCTCACCTTAGCGTCAATAAAGCTGAGCTCTGCTTTATCAAGTACTGGTTGTACAGTATGCTGAAGAAAGTCCCCATGACTTTTTATCCAGTTAAGAATCTGTGTAAAGTACCATTCAGGCTGCAAGGCACAGAGAGTGGTGAGATGTGACTACCTTATCTGTAGCATGTACACTCCTGTTTTCACTACTTGCCACCTCACCCAGAACTAAGTCGCAATCCTAAATCACTTTTTCAAACAGCTGCAGTGGAGAAAAAGGGAATTTCAAATGTCAATCCAAACGCCCTTGCAGGGCGTTACAAAATAGTTGTCTGCCATATGCTGCTGGCCTTGCCACAGGGAGCTTTCCTACAGTTTAAATTGGGTCTGAATGGTTTCATGACCTTTGCAATGCTATTGTTAAGAATTTCAGTAACTAGGCATGGGATGTCACAGGAGCCGTTTTTGAGTCACAACAGTCACTAAGTTAGTTTTCATTAAATACACTGAGGGGGGGGGGGGGGGGAGGAAAGATATTGAGGGGGGGCAAAAATTTTTAAAAACCAAAAGGTGGAGCTCCGAGAAAAAGGTACTCTAAGCAGGGCTTTTGGAATTACGCGGAAAAAACTCAAAATTACGCGGGATTCTTTGCTCAATTACGCGGAAAATCAATCATTACGCGCTAAATTACGTGGGATTTTGCAATACATGTTTCTTTGAAAATCTAAATTTTGCAGGTTTCTTTAAATTATTATTATTATTATTACACGGAATATCAACTGTTACGCCCAAACTACATTTTGTTAGCACGAAATAACTTGAAAAGGTTAATTCTTTTGCGTGAAAATATCTTAGGCGAGTTTTCATTGGCTCCTAGCCACCAGCCAATTAAAAAAGGTATTTTATTATTAGTCCAAGGCCTTCACGGTTTAGCAAAGAATGCATATAGTCAATTTATTTGTTTTCGGAATTGAGTTCAAAATACCGCACTCTTACGAAAAATATCTCTCTTTTTTACGAGAAAAAGAGGTAAGAACCCTAAAAGAACACATCAGCTGTGCACTTAAATGTTTTGTCTTTCAAAATTTAGCCAAATTACGCGGAAATTTGTGGATTACGCGGATTACGCAGAAAAAGCCAAATTACGTGCTTCCGCACAAGCGCGTAATTCCAGAAGCCCTGTCTAAGAGAAAAAGAAAGAAAATTTTGGGGTTTATAAGGGGGGGGGCACCTTAAAAATGTTTACAATGAAAGGGGGGCTCTGAAATTTTAAGGTGTCTTGAGAAAAAATATAACCCTCCCCCCTTCAGTGTAATTAATGAACACTCCCTAACCAATGAGAGAGTGCCAAGACCAGACAAAAGATAATTCCCCATAACCATTTTAAATATTTAAATCAAAAGGCTTGCCAAGTCGTGAAAATAATTTAAAAGCTTACTTTTTTTCTTGGATTCTGAGGATTCATGAGGAATGTTATATATTCCTTTCCCTTTTTAGCCTTTTGTGACATATTAATACACATGCTTGATTTTCATTATCATCATTAATTACCATATAAAAACCTTTGTTATAATTGGTAGAACAAGTTATTATATTAGAAGAATTTACCTACTACTGCAACCAAGTCAAAATTAGACAATTAGAATGAAAATATCACAGTTGTTATTGAAAAAAATTAAGGTTTTTTATGTTTTTATGTGCCTTAAACTGCCAAGGCGTGACAAGATGATAACAGAAGCCATAATGTGGGTGTAAAATTTCATCTTTACATTTTACCTTTTCCAAGTTATTGGTCTGCTTTTTGCCATAAAAATGGAACTTGAATCGTTTCCTGAGAGGTTTAAGAAGCCAGTCTAAGGGTAAAGGGAGTTCTCTTTCCTTCTCTGTACTCTCAGAGCCTTCATTTGAGGGGGTTTTACTAACAAAATGTCAAGGAAACAAACATTGAATCAGACATTGAAGAGATCAAGATTGAACAATTTTGAATAATTATTTCAAAAGGCTACAAACAGGTGTCACACTGCCAGGATCTGCTGTGTGTGGCATCAATATCACATGAAAAGGTCTAATATTCAACAATTCATAAACAAGAAATGGCTACTTTTGGGTGATTACACCTGTCACATAAAGTATCCATGAAAAAATAATCTAATTATCAAAAATCACTTATGATAAGGATACAAGTTTTGTAATTTTAGAAGAAGTAGAAAGATGCGCTCAAGTCTTGTGAAGGTGTCAGATTTAGTCGACAAGGGCGGGGCAGTAGACTGAGAGGTGAACGGCCACTTGAGCATCTTAGTGATCTCATCAAATTCACTGTTAAAATAAGAATAAAAACAAATTGTTGTGATAACATGATCGCCCCCAAACCATCATTAAATGCTGGTGTCATCTGTAGGTTTGTCACTATTATCACCAATGGCACCTGTTGTGGTTTGAAATGCTTCTTGGTTTGAAATTGTTAAAACCAGTTCGAAAAAAATTCAAACCATGCCACATTTGTTGTGGTTTGAAATGCTTCTTGGTTTGAATTTTTTTCAAACTGGTTTTAACAATTTCAAACCAAGAAGCATTTCAAACCACAACACACCCACACCAATTCATCATAATATTATCATCACCATTTTTATGTACTGTATTATCATCATCTTTATTATAATCACCTTTGACACCAATTCAATATAATCACTGTCCATACATCCTCATTAACAGGAAACTTGCACTAACTGATTAG
This sequence comes from Nematostella vectensis, assembly GCF_932526225.1. Taxonomy (NCBI): domain Eukaryota; kingdom Metazoa; phylum Cnidaria; class Anthozoa; order Actiniaria; family Edwardsiidae; genus Nematostella; species Nematostella vectensis. The sequence continues at coordinate 6,592,558 of NC_064045.1, read as the reverse complement.
GTGACTTTTTGAGTGGCAAATGTAAGCAAAAATAAACACAGAAATAACTGCTTCTCTCAAGCCAGAAAACAAGGAAATAACAAATGGGAATAAGCCCTTTCTGGCTAAGAAAAATTCTGGCTTTTTCATATAAGCACTGAATTAGTGGCTTTTAGTTGTTGTTATTTTTCCACTAAAAACCTAAAACGTGGTTGAATGTAGTACACTGTATATAGCAGGTGCAGAAAAACAACTTAAATAACACACAATGTGTAGCCATCCTTGTCAAACATGAACAATTGCTTTTTGATACAAAAAGTTGTATGATGAACAAATATAATTCAACATGTACATACCTGTCATGTAGAGAGAGAAGACACAATTTCTTAAAATGGCTATGGGTTCCTTGTATTATGGTTTGATTTTCAAAACACAAATAATGTGAGGCCGTAGTGCGCATAACCAGATTTTGGCTTTTTAAGATAATTTTTCCTTGGTCATCATTGCCCTGTGTATCAGTTCACGGAGGAAAAGTTCAAATTTCAATGACACTTTACAAAAAGTTGCATCAATTTAAAGTCACACTTGATATTTTGTTTGCTATAAGTTACTAAGTACTCAGAGAAATTCTGCCTTTTTCGATGTAAAATGGTCTTATTTGAACAGTCACGTCATGTTTTTCTGTCATGTCCATGTACCTTGATAAATTTTCTACCAGCACTTGATACCAATGCTTCTGCGTATTTCTTGCAAATGTCTTGAGATTTAGGCATGAAGAGCTGTCTAATAACTGTGAAATGGTGTCGAGTGAGGTAAACTCTTCCACTGCAGACCCTAGGAGGCCTCCATCAAGGTGCTTTTGAATGTTAGTACTAAGGAAGAAAATAATTACAAAATATTTTCAAATCCTTAGAATGAAACTCACTAGGGGAAAGGAAAAAGATAGGACCTTTCAATTTTTTTTAAAGAAAACAATCTTTACCTCAATTGAAAGGATTTAAGTCTTGAAATATGTATGAGATTTTAGCACAGTGGAATAGCACCCCCACATAACAATATAACAGAAATGCAGGTGAGAGAGACGATATGAAGCCACTTCCCTTCCTATGATGATGATGATTATAATAATGGTGTCAATGATGGTGATGATACTGTCAGTGGATGATGATGACTGAGATAATGATGATATGAGGGTAATGAGAATTGATATAGTGATGATTATGATGGTGATGATGATGATGGTGATGATGGTGATAATGATGGTGATGATGGTGATAATGATGGTGATGATGATTATGATGATGGTGATGATGATGGTGATGATGGCGATAATGATTGTGATGATGGTGATAATGATTTTGATGGTGGTGGTGATGATTATGATAATTATGATGATGATGATAATGATGGTGATGATGATGATGATGATGATGGTGATGGTGATGATGATGGTGATGATGGTGATAATGATGGTGATGTTGGTGGTGATGATGATGATGATTATGATGATGGTGATAATGATGGTGATGATGATGATGATGATGATGATGGTGGTGATGATGATGATGATGATGATGATGATGATGATGATTATGATGATGGTGATGATGATGATGATGATAATGATGATGATGATGATGATGACAATGATTATTGCTTACCTTATCTCCTGCAGCCTCTCAATCCAGCTAATGTATGATTGGAATCTCTGGATATCTGACACTTGATCAACCAGTTGTGAAAGATGTATTGCCAGATCCTTGATTTTTTTGCTGTGAGTCTCTGAAGATGTCACCATGTCATCTTTCTGCCCCAAGAGAGCATTCAATGTCTTCATAGCCATCTCACCATTTTGTAGAGTTTCTTGAATTTGTTTTGGTGTGTTGTGTTCAGCATTATTCAGCTAGAAGAGAAAACATTCTGTTAAAAAGCCCTACTTAAGCAAATACAGTTTAAGCCTTATATATTCTATGAATCGAACTTTTTACAACCAAAACTGGAACTTAATTTGCTAGATACTATTTTCATGTTATTTCTACTTAAAGCTGTATTGTCACCAGTTTACTTCCGGTCGATTACGTAACAATCTCCGATGATTTTTAACGGAAAAAGCGAATAATATTTCAAAATATTGAAAGCAGTGTGTCTATTGCAAGTTTCTTCAAGGATGTGATCGATAATTTAGAGAGGATGGCCTGTTAAATATCTCGGATTCTAATGGATTCTTTTGTCTTTTAACGGTCGTCGGACCTCTGGAAGTTAACTGGTGACAATGCGGCTTTAAATATCTCACTTTCAACTCAAACTATTTTTGCTCAAACTATCTTTTGAGTTTCAATTTTATTTTACACTATTAAGATAGTTACTGTGATACATTACTTATACTTAATTATATAAGAAATGGCAAATAAATAGGGATTCACAAATTTAAGAAAAAAGGGAAATTTGCTGCCTCTATCAGTATTGGTATCGAGGCTATTTACTTTGATTATTATTATTTCGAAGGAAGAAGTATACTATGGTATTTAATAACTATTAACTATATTACACTGTATGGCGCATTGAGCGCACGCAAAGCCTTGCAGAATTCAAGTTAAAATGTAAACATTTATAACTTAAATTTTATTTCAAAGATTTTTGACATAAAAATATAGAAGACATATAGTAAGATATGTAATTAAACCTAAGTGGTGTTTTTAACTTTTGCGACGAGTGTAGCTGAGAAGAATAAAGTAAAAAAGGAAGAAAAAAAGGATGTTTTGAATCATAATAAATCCACACTTACCCTTTTTTCTATAGCTTTTCTCTTGAGCTCAGATTCCTCAAGCAATTTCGCCACTTTTCCAAGGTCTGATACATCACTACCTAGCGTGTTATCCAAGAAGGCAGTTACTCTTAGGGAAGTTTTTTCATCATCATTCAAATCTATAATATTTTCACCCGCAGCCGCCATCTTGGATTTCGGAGTGAGAGAGGACTGGTAACTAGAGTTGCTAACTAGCGACTGTCAAGGGGAGGGGTAAGGACTCCAATAAAAAAAAACAAAAAAAAAAAACAAGAGACCATGATGGGATTCGTTCTCTTATATCATGGTCTCTTGAAAAAACTCATTACAGTGATTTTAAAGGTGTTTGTTACTTAATTGCAATAGAGAAGGGGATTCGTGAATTTTGACATTCCCAACATTGTTGAACCTTCGATATTTATTACTCATCTCAAAAGATGTATATGCGTGTCTGTGAGTGTGTTGGGGGACTCTGAGCATCGTGGAACAAAACTTGACAAGATTTAACAGAGTGTGACTAGCTGGCTTTTCAGTGGGTTAATTCGGAAATTCCTGTTTTCGGATTTCTGTGGCGAGCCTTTTTGCTCGTTACAGGAATCCCGAAAACGAACATTTAGGTGTAACCGGCTAGCAGGTTACACCTACGTAAAAAATCTTCCATCATTTCGTCAATTCAATTTCGTTTTTGTTCTATTATTCATGAAATACGACTATTTTTCTCTTGAAATAATGATGAAATTGACCAATTATTATATTTGGGCCATCCTTTCGTCTATTTAACTTAATTTGGGGCACTCTAGAGATCCCATTATATAACTATAATTCACATATTCGATTCATGCATAAACAGCCTCTAAATGCGACTCCATATCTCATTTTCATTTTCATTACTTATCATATATGGTGCTTTTTAACAGAAAGCGAGCAATTCGCATAGAAATCTGCTATAACAATTATCAGAAGCGTCGCGTAAAAAAATGCTTTACATGATCCATGCATTTTTCATTACTTCTTCAAAATGTCGTGCACAATGTATATTTGCAGAGTAAGCAAGCAAATAAATCAAAATTAAAATATATCGGTTGCAAACAAGGAGAAACATTTATTTAAATTTAACCCAGCATACTGTTGGGGTATTACGAAGTTTCTCGCTGTCTTCCTTTGATACAATATTCTTGACAATGACATCCATAGCTTTGATTGGTTAACTACAATAGAAAAATCTCTCTCCTTATTGGCTGTTTGTTTGTGTCCCTGGGTCTGATTGGTCAGTTTAATAGAAATCTTCCTCCTGATTTGTTGTTACTGCATTGTTCTTTACACTGTCTTGATCTCTGTACATCTCGGCAACCTGAAAGTAGAGGCAATATTTTACGGCTGGAATACATTTTCTATTCTGGGGCGTAGCCAGGGGGGTGGCCCAGGGGGCCCGCCCCTCCCCCTTCTAGCAGCCAAAAATACAATAAATGTATGAGACATTATCTAAAAATGCAGGAGAAAATCCTGGCTACATCGCTGCTATGAGCGTGACTTGGAAGATTTCCCACTAAACATGCCATGTATTCTGCTAAACATCGTACCTTCAAATATAAGGTGTGACCAAAGCTACCGTGACTACGTTGAAAGTCTTTTAAAACTAATAAGGACGCGAGAGACGCGCGCACAAACTTCACTAGCCAACCAGCTTGGTAAAGAAAGGCTCACGAAAGCACACAAAGGGCACACGAAAGCACACAAAGGACTCACGAAAGCACACAAAGGGCACACGAAAGCACACAAAGGACAAACGAAATCACACAAAGGGCACACGAAAGCACGACAGAATCTTCCTAGTTTTATGAAGTTCGGGTCTATCAAGCTCATTGGCTAACTTTGTATTAGTGGCCACGGTAGCACGCGTCGCACAATAACACTTTGTATTGGTGGTCACGGTAGCAAACGTATAACTTTCTTTAAGGCTAAGATCCATGAGCCGTATTCAATGCAAATGCATGCAAATGAAGCTGAAACAATCGACTTGATTCATTTGCGTGCATTTGCATTGAATACGGCTCATGGATAATACGACGTTTGAAATTAGCCTTAGATTTTATAAATGTTAGGAATGTCTTGCGATCACAACGGGACAAGAGCGGACGGGCCGGGCCGACTATCCTCGTGTAAATCACGTGATCAGGCGGATGACGTCACATACCTGAGTGCTGTCTGTTGCCTCTTCAGGCTTTTTGTCATCGCGCACGCGCAGAAAGCGCGGGAACCGCAGCGAGATGCCCTTGACGGGGTCCACTTGTCCGACCGCAGCTTTGTGGACGGGAGAGACGGACAGGTCAGCGGCCCTCACCTCCCACACCTGCAAAACAGACGGCACAGCTTCATATGAGTACTCCGGCAAATCGAACTCCAACTAGAACAAACAGAGGCCGTAAAACTGAGTCTTCATAACGAGAAACCCCGGTAAATCGAACACCAGCTAGAATGAACAGAGGCCGTACAGACAACACTTCATAACGCGAACCTCGATAAATTAAACTCCCGTAAACGAACCCGTGGTAAAAAGAACGCGCCTCGGAAACTTGGACTCCCTCTAACACGAACAGTGACCGTAATGAATAAATAAATATAAATATATAGAATTTATATAGCGCTTATACCAACCATGTTCTAAGCGCTTCGCATTTAAAATCCTAATGTATTAATAATGACCTATCTTGGAACTGAGGAACACAAGCTTCTAGTAAGCTCACATACGTTCGACAAGTCAAATTCAAGGCCGAAAAACAGAAAGATACCATCCATGTCTCGACCGGGAATCGAACCCGTTTCAGCAGAGGTGAGAAGCCCCATACGCTGACGCGCTAGCTCCCTGGGCCACCTGTGGTGAGAAGCCCCATACGCTGACGGGCTGGCTCCCTGGGCCACCTGTAGTGAGAGGCCCCATATTCTGACGCGCTAACACACTGGGCCACCTGTGGTGAGAGGCCCCATACGCTGACGCGCTAGCTCCCTGGGCCACCTGTAGTGAGAGACCCCATACGCTGACGCGCTAACACACTGGGCCACCTGTGGTGAGAGGCCCCATACGCTGACCCGCTAACACACTGGGACACCTGTGTGTTTAAACCAGTTTAATTAAACCACCTTTAAACTGGTTTAAGTGCTCGTGTGAATGCGGTATTACACGGCTACATCATCTATGCTGTAACTTCTATCGTGTTTTAATAATTGCATTTTAACGAAGAGAGACCGTGCATCCGACTCTTCGTAAAGCGAATCCCGATCTAACAGATCGATCAGAATACAACAAGGGGTACAATCTTTTTAAAAACATCAACACTTATTTGATCACTTATTTGTGATCTGACGAACAATAACGATAATCTATATAATTTATGCCGATATATAAGGAAAAGGTAACTCAGTCTACATACACGTTACGGTAAAAATAAAAGAAAAAAAGTTTACCTCATCAAGTATATTATAGAAACTTACACGCAGCTGTAGCATCGACGGCGACGAAGAAGGTTGTGAGGTGTTTACAAAAGGGTATGAGGTTTAAATGAGTACACCTATTTCAAATCAGGTTAAACTCGAGAACCCCTGTGTCGTAACCCGCGGAGGTTCATGGGTACGCTACCCATGAACCTCCATAAACGGCTGAATAATCCTTTTATCAAAAAGCAATTTGAATGTTCATAAGAACATGAACAAGAATCCTACAGCTTTTGAAACCTGGATTTATATTCTCTTTACGCTTATTTGCTTATTTACTTGATATCCATGAGCCACCACTGGTTACGCTACACAGATTCTCCGAGTGCCGCCTTTTTTGATATAGGTCTATACAATGGATTATAAGATAGCTCGTGTAAGGCTAAGTTTAAACGCCGTATTATCGAATAACACCCGTATTCAATAAAAATACATATAAATGAATCACGTCGATTGTTTCATCTTCATTCGGTTGTATTTGCATTGAAAACGGATCATGGATAATACGACGTTTGAACTTAGCCTAAGACTAGGAACAGAGAAACGTAAATTGTAATATGAGAAGACCAGAGAAGACCGGGTTCTAACATGTTGCAAATAAAAAATGCGTGATTTTAGAAATTACATTTTGGAGGTACCTCACTGTCCGAATTCTTAACCCACGACACCGAAATTACCGATTCCTTCCGTGAAGGGAAAGGTGGGACGCTTTCAATATCACATATCAATATCACCATCAAAAAAAAAAAAAGAGAGAAAAAAGCATCTTTATGCTAAAATAAATAGTAGAGCCAAGTGGAGGGGTTTAACGACGAAAATTCACCACTTGAAACAATAACTTTATTGCGATTTTTGGCATCTGACATATATTATAGGAAAAATACAATATTTTAATCGAAAATCATTTACAGATTCATTTAGCAAAATTGTGGAATGGGATACGTCACAAAATAAACAAAAATCATTATCACCAACTCCTCTGTTATTGTTTACAATTGAAAATACACTGGTTTATTCGCAAGAAAACTTCAAAATGACCTAAAAGGATTGAAGTCTGATTTTTTATCAATGATATTTGATTGAAAGTTTTTCAGTTACTTGCTTGAATTGGCCGATGGAAATGGATTCTTTGAGTCACTCGATATTTCACGGGAGCATAAAATGGCAATATGATTGGCCTTCTTTAAGAAGCACAGTATATTTTGAATCATTCCCTGATCCCAAGAGCGCTGTATAGCCTGTGGCGAAATTCCTTGGAATAAGTAAAATATATAATGGGGTTGACTAAACTGTTAGCATACGCAACTATACCGAAGAAACGGCGGATCAAGAAATCTCGGTAGGCGTCTTCCATGTTGCTGTTGGAATTGACGGCTGTGTACACAAACCAAGGAAAATAGGGAACTAAAAACGCAGCGATAATCGCTACGAACATGCGAGAGCTTTTAAATCGCCAGGCCTCGGACTTTGGGTTTGCGATCGACGTTTCAGGAGATACGCGACTTTTCCTGTTCAGGTATCTAGTGAGGCGAAAACAGACGATAGCAAGGCCTATACAAGGAAGAAGGTACTGTACTGCCATGATTGCTGCAACTGTATAGAAGTGATCATCGCCAAACTCGACTGCGGTGAGCCTGCACGTTCCCGCCAAAATTAGAGCCAATCCTAAGCCCGCAACCCACGCCACAGTTATCAACCCCTTCACGACGCGCTTGGATGGAACATAGAACGGATGGAAAACGCACAGGGGCCGGTTCCTGAAAGGCCGATTAACTTAACCCTCGATCAGCGCCTAATCCCGGGTTAAAATTCGCTAATCGTAGGTTAGCTAACCGACGGATAACTCACCGTTCCCGAAAGCCAAGTAATCCCCCGAATTACTAACCCTGGATTAAACGAGTGAAAAAATGGTTTGAGGAGTAAAATTCACACAGGGTACCCAGTATATCAACAGAAAGCAATTTAAATTTACCTTTGGTGGTTTTATATTCGCAGAGAAGCCCCAAAACGCCTCTACATCACCTGTAATTACCTCCATTTCATTGCCAAAAATGTCATTTGCAGGATTCGAGTTGGTGCGTGACACTAGCGAGACAGATTCATTTCAAGTATAAATTTCATGTAACTTTCTGTCTGTCCCAGCACAATTTTCAAGTCAGCATCGCAACGAAGGTCACATTATAAAGCGAAACTTATGATATTTGATCCCTACATTGCTTTGTGTAACGTCTTTTTTGTCGACAACTTTATTTTATGAAGCTTTAGTTCTACTACAAAGTTTGGGAGGCCTGTGTTACGCCAACTAAACAGTGGGTTAGCGAGTTAACCCACCTCGTGAGCAGGGTTAGATTTTACCTCCAAACTGACCCAGAGTTAGCGCTAACCAGCGTTTCGGGAACGGAACTAATCTGGTACAAGTACGAACTTTTTTTGCTCCTTACGCACCCCTCTCCCAACAGGTCATTTTCTAATGGTTTAAAATATCCTATCTGCCCTTACAAACGTGGACGAGGGCCATTCCCTCACCAGATAAGATTTTCTATGACCATGTGGAGCGTGCAAGAAAGTGTGGATACTTTAATACTTAAACACATTGACCCCTCAACCGGCCTGTACCGGCTTTGGGAAGTACCCACAACCCAAAAAATTCATAAATTCAAAACAAACACAACAAGATGAAGATACTCAGGCATCAGTCTAAGGGATAAATGGTCTTGCAGATATGCATCCAACCAAGGTGTTGGCATCTACTCTTAAGCCAAATAATAGCACAGGTTCTTTGACAAATCTCAAATCGAACAAGGAGGGAAAAGCAGAATCACCCCTCTCAATAAAACGCTCAAAATACCACACAAGGGAGAGAGATCAGCAAACACAGCTCAAGACACAAATAGATACCTTTATTCTGATCCTCCAGGTACATTTCCTTGGCCTCAAAACACAATGTCCATTCCTTGAAGGATTGTACAACCACGAAAATATCTTTACGTATTGCAAAGCATTCTGGGAGATCCAGGGGAAAATTCAGTAGGGGAGGGCCAGTCAACACTCCTCTTCCCAAAGTCAGATGGTTTTTTATAAGTCTTCACCCCGAAGCCAAACAAATCAATTCCAGGTCATACAGACCCAGAATAGCAGTGTAAACAATTTTGGAATCAATTTGGTTTCAGAAAAGACAGCATTTAGGAGAGCTGTGGTGATTCATTAGAAAATTATTTTCTCATCCAGGTCAATGGTCAATGGGTTAATTAGATTCAAGATAGGCATCGTTTGACGTAATGTTGAATTGCGTCCTCTAAAATCATCCCAGCATGCTGTTCGCTTGTCAACTCGACCCAATCCCCCGCGCAATGTGAGAATGGCTAATCTCATGACGCTGAGTACTTTCTACCACAGGTATACCGTGACGCGGAGTTTTCTGTAGTGACGTGACCACTCACTTCTTTTCGCAAAAAAGGCAAGAATCCTTAGCCATGAATGAGAGGGACGGGATCCCATCTATCACAGGTATACCGTGACGCAGGGTAGGAAAGTAACGCAACCCTTAGTGTGACAAGGATGATTAAATGTGATTCAAAATACCTGGACGGCGTCAAACCAATGATCAGGCTCCAGTCCGTCGTCATAGCGATAATACGGTTTGGGCTTGTCGATCACGTGATCCTTGAAGAACTGATGGTGGCTCTCGAGAACTTCATCCGTGAAGCCGGTTCCGATCTGAGAATAACGACAATAACAATGCAACAACAACAACAAAAACGATGACCATGACATTACCGAAAATAATAACATGATGATTGAATGGTGATGACAAAGATCATGATGCTTGATGTAACGATGCTATGGTTGTGATAAAGCTTGGAGTCTCTGATACAATACCCCGAGTATATTTATATATTCAGATTGTGATGATGATGGTGATAGTGACGATGGTGATGATAACGATGATAAATGATTATGATTATGATGATTATGATTATAAATCATGTGATGAAGCTGAATACTCTAATAATAATAGTACACTGCAGATGAACCCCATAGTCTACCTTGCAAATTGTTTGAAACTCTTCACTCTCCGCATCATAACAAGCCAACAGAAAGCCACCGTAGGCCCCAGTCCTTTTCCCCTTGCCTCGATAGCCTCCGATGGGGACTAGGTCGAGGGTGTCGCCGACGTCAGCAAGATAGTCTTTCTTCAACTAAACAAAGGATAAGAGATGTCGATTCAAGGGACCATGTCAGTCCCCTGAGTCGTATACTTTTCTTAAAGGTGGTGTTACACGGGATAACATGCAACAAAAACTATTCGCGATACATTGTATCGTAGAAAGTTTTTGACCGTGTAACATCGCGCAACACAACTTTTTACGCATCATTTCACTCGACAACATGCTGCGTGTTTCTGAACCCGTTTCAAAAACATGCAACCCAGAATGACGAATATCTAGAAAGTTATTCGTGTAACATTTGTTTTGCAACATGTCAGAATGGATACGACACTGTATGGTATATTGAAAGAATCTAAATTTTACCTTTAATTTGTACATGGAAAAATGCATAAACTAGATGTGCAAATGCTGACATTATTAATGGTACCGTGTTTGAGGTTTAAGCCCTTGATACGATTAAGTTATTTACAAGAGTTGAGATAGTAAAGTAACAGAGAATAAACGGAACAAATAAAATCTCACTGTTTTCTTTTAAAAACGCCGTTTGAAGAGATGGTTAACAAAGAAATTGGTAAAACGAGAAGTTAACTAAACAAGAAATATGTTAAACGAGAATTGGGTATACGAGAATTTGGGTAAAGGAAAAGTTGGCAAATGAGAAGTCGGTTAGCAAAGTGCTAGCTAAGCGAGGAATTGGCTTAGTAAATAGTTTTCTAAGCAAGGAGTCGACCAAGCGAGGAGTTGGCTTAGTAAATAGTTTTCTAAGCAAGGAGTCGACCAAGCGAGGAGTTGGCTGAATAATTTGTAAAGTGGCAGTTGCACTTAACTTGTAAGATATAAAGGTATGTGCTGTGAATGTGGTCAATGCCAAGATAACTACCTTAAGCCAGTTATGAGACCTCTTAGCGATTTCGTAGGTGGCATCAACGTCTAAAGTCTTAACCATCAACCCCTCGCAATTACCTGGAAAATAATAACCATCAACCCCTCACAATTACCTAGATGATAAAAACCATCAACCACTCGCATTTACCTGGAAAATAAACGTTTCGAAAGACAATAGGATACTTGATGCGAACCCAGATAGTTGTGCAGAGATATGTGATGGCTTGAACGCCATATGCATTGATCTCCGATTTCCCCCCCTCCCAAAGGAAAGAAGATTCCTAGATTTATTAACTGATCTTGAAGATGCATTACTTATGTTAATCTCGTTCTTATTATCTTATTCTTTTTTAATTTAATTTTCTAAGTATTTTAAAGTCCAAATTTAGAGACGGAATATGAAAATATAACCAAATGAAATCTGTTCTCAACCTAAGTCTCAGGTTTTGTAACATGATGATTGCTATAATTTAGTGTCAGAAAGTTTGGAAAAGAGGCCATAGTAAATGTTTGATTGCGCAGTCCATCACAAAGTGGGAAAATGTATATTTGGCGTTGTTTGATTTGTTTGCTTGATTTTTAATAAATTGAAAAAAAAAATGTTATTTGTTTTTTTTTTCTTCGACGCATCCGCGAAGCAAGAAATAGAAACAGCAAGACAAAATTAAAACTTTTGTCAAACGAATACTGGATATGGTCCTCATTCGTTGGAAAAATAACCCAAAGTACCTTTAATCGACTCTTCCAAGAACTCTGCCATGTCTTCCGTGTTTGTTGAAGTCATGCATTTAGCGAACACGAATTCCTGGAAAAAAACACAACGAACTCAGGGAAATGCTGCGATAAATTTAATCACATGCAGAAAGACGGGAAAGAAATATCCTAAGAAGCTCGTTCTGTTATCCAAAAACCTATTTGATTTTTTCGGCCATTTATTCTTGAGTTCAATACATACTGATTGATGGTTGCACTCACCCCTTCAGCTTCCTTGAAAGATGTTCTCAGAAGGTTCCTCCTGACACTGAAAGGTTCCTTCACATAAGACTAGAAAATGAATGAAATAATGCATTAAAAGATATGTCTATGTGCGGCGAGTATCCGCGGACGGCGTCTAAACGACTAAATAAGGTAGTGATGGTACACTTTTTTATAAGAGCGTCTAATTTTCAGTTGAGGCTGGGCCGTTCTGGACGTTCTCAGATTTTAGTGCATAAAAACATAATACCCAATGAATTATTAGGTAGAGAATTAAACAAATGATCAATAGCAATAATATTCAAGGTTGTTATTATGATCACAATTCGATTCTGCATTTCAGAACGAATCAGACGAACATAACAATATTCTACTGCTATCTGAGCCTCGGCATGTTCTTAGCATGTTTTTAAAATTTGGTGAAACCTCAGGCTGGACGTTCTTATATAAAAAGGTTCTTATAAACAAAAGAGTGTATCCGACCTGTGAAGATGGCTTACATGATTTTTCAAGTGGTATTGTTATTGTTATGGTGTTCACACAAAGTATTGGATGATAATAACAAAAGGTTGTATTTATAATGACGATTATGTTTATGGTTTATTCATCAAGATGGTAATGATGATGACAATGACTGCCTAATGATAACAGAACTGATGGTAGTGCACTGGTTTATTATCATTGAAACAGCATCGCTTTCCCTCACCTTCCCATTGAGGTAGAGTAGATCGAAGGCGTAGACACAAACTTGCACTTTGATCTCGGAAACATCCGCATCCTGAAATCGGAAATTCCACACTACATTTCTATCGCCAACTGCAAATTATTCCAATACAAAAGAAAGTAAGACTTAATTCGCTGTAAAACACATCTCAATGTTAACAGCATAACATTTTAGTGGGCTCTTGCTGCATTTCAGTTACTTTATTATGAACCTCCATTTAGAAGTTATCCTCTATTAAAGAATAGAGGATGCAATTTGCTAATTTGCAAGGAAACTTCAAAATAATCATCCACAATTGAAATCTTATACTTTATTGATGTTTGCTTGAAAGTTTCTCAGATACTTGCTTGAATTAGCCGATGGATCGATGGAAATGATTCTTTGAGTCAGTATTGTACGGGCGGGAGCACGTAAAATGGCGGCGAGGCTGACCGTTTAAGGTACCACAGTAATAAGAAACTTCCACTTGGCTTGGTATTCTAACCTTTCTTTTCCTTGTGCTAAGAATCTGGAATGGCAGAATTTGTTGCTTCTCTCGGTCCCAAGCTACTGCTTCAGTGTCGATGATGAAGGACTTGATTTCCTCTGACATGACCTACAATATAAACAAATGAGCAACAGTCCAGACATACTAGTCACGAAAACGAGAGAGAAAAAACACGCACATAAAAGCATTGCTTGGGCAAACTACATATACCTCAGCTACTCATCAAGTCGCACTCTACCTTGGGCATCCTTGAAATGATATCTGGATATTTTGATGTGTTGTTTTCCTGGTTTCTACTATAAATGTGGATTTCGCCATTTTCCAGAAGATGTATCTAATACAAAATGAAAATATGTCTATTGTTTTTACTAGAAAAACCATATCCTAGATCATGAGGGTATAGAAAGTTTAAACAGTAGCAGGGCGGACCCAGGGTTTCTTGTAAGGGTCATCAACCTAAAGGGGAACATCAATATCTAAAACATATTTGTGGAAGAGGGGAACTGCTCAGCTTTCTCCAGGACCGTCCTGATCCATCACTGTATAGTACTGTAATTACTCTAAGTCTTATGCTGTCTTCACACCAAAACCATGTTTAGTTAAACAAGGAGTCGGCAAAGAGTCGATTTTGGGTGTTGAAAACATGTGCAAGAAGCACATTAGAAGAGTCATAAAGATACCGCCGGTATTTGGAAATGTTGATAGAAGTGTTTGTGCGATTGGGCACAGAATCACTTTAAGTGGGAAACACCTACAGAATGAATAAAGAGACTACAGGCAAGCTGTAGAAAATCTAGTTGGTCCACATAGGCAGTGTTGAAACGGGAAAAGAATTAACACAGGGTGGAGTTTCTTTGACATTACAAGGTCTATTTTTCTGTTGGAGAGTCACAGATGTCAGGCTAAAAATGACCCTGACCTCATGCCTACCTGAGCACGTTCACCATCATACTTGTATTCACATGTGAAGGCACTGCCTTCAAACCTTTTGAGTACTTCGGCCACACCCTTAGAGGGGTGTGCCAACATGGGCTTCAAAGGCACTCCTAAAAGCAGAAAAATACACAGGGTCGGGTTTAGTATGTGCCCCACGAATTCAACCCCTTGCAGGGGGTGTCAAAATGGGCTTGAAAGGCACTCCAATGAGGAGACACACACGATCAATATTAGTCCTACGAATGCACACTTTTGAATTGTTTAAGTTACATCCTAAGAGGGGCTGCCAACATGGGCTTCAAAGGCATTCCCATGTGGAGACAAAAATGGTCATATTTGAGAAACACACTTTTTTACGGGAATCACAGGTGGCCCAGTTTGTAAGCGCGTCAGCGTATGGGGCCTCTCACCTCTGCTGAAACGAGTTCGATTCCTGGTCGAGAGAAGAATAGTATCTTTGTTTCTCGGCCCTGAATTTGACTGGTTGAGCGTATGTGAGCTTACTAGAAGCTTGTGTTCCTCAATTATCCAGGAATTGACGTTCTTAATACATAATAGGATTTTAAATGTGAAGCGCTTAAAACATGATTTGTATAAGCGCTATATTTATTTATTTTTTTTCTTCCTAATGTCGTTGATTACACGAAAATTTTTATTTTGCTTTATCCATCTGTAACTACTGTAACGTATGTACGACATGACAGAAAAACCCTGAACATGCGCACTTCGAAGAGATGGAGAAAGAAGATAAAAATTCTTACAATGGCCATCAGTTCGGGTCAGTACGCAGCTCTTACAACCTGCAATTTGATTGGGCAAATGAACAATATCCGCACCTCGACACAAAGGACGAGAAGAATAGAGACAAAAGAACTCCTTTGTAGAACGAAGATAATAGGAGACAAAGCAGCTGCGTACTTACTCATCAGTTCTTCGTATTCCGGACTGATTTTCCCATTTTAAAATACAAATATCGTGAAGCCGAAATGCACATACCCAGATTTTGGCTTTTTAAGATAAATTTTTCCTTGATCATCTTTGCGCTATGTTTGGGCTCAGTGACAAAAACCTCAAATTTCAATGACACTACAAAAAGTCGCATCAATTAAAAAAAAGTCGCATTTGACATTTTGTTTGATATTACTCACTAAGTACTTAGGGGAATTTTCAGCCTTATTTGATGTTAAATGAGCTTATTGGAATCGTCAAGTCACGTTTTTCCGTCATGTCTGTATGTACGGAATTACTTTTAATCACCTATTGGTTACATACCCAATACCCATTAAGTCTAGAAGTGCAGTGTGTGTTACCCTGGGTAAAGTACAGTAACATTTGTTTAGTAGAACTGCAATCCTTAAGTCAATACTGTACTCCAGAAGTGCAGTGTGTGTTATGTTTACCTGCGCGATGCTTAATGAAAAAGATGTCTCTATATGATGCGAGCGATTTGCTAATGTTAACATGCTGGAACGTTCACTGCATTTGTTGGGAAGATCCTCAATCCTCAGCTCCATACTGTACCCCAAAAGTGCAGTGTGTGTTATGTTTACCTGCGCGATGCTTAATGAAAAAGATGTCTCTATATGATGCGAGCGATTTGCTAATGTTAACATGCTGGAACGTTCACTGCATTTGTTGGGAAGATCCTCAATCCTCAGCTCCATACTGTACCCCAAAAGAGCAGTGTGTGTTATGTTTACCTGGCGTAAGGTAGCATTTATTGGGCAGATCCTCAAGTCCATACTCCAGAAGTGCAGGTATGATCTTGTTATAGTTTGGTAGTTCACTATCAATGGAAAAGAGGACATGATATCCTTTTTTATTACATTCACTGATTTATCTGTAATTTTGAAGACCTTGTTAAAATAGTACATATGTCGAGGACTTTGCAATTGAAAAATCAATCTTAATATTGTATTAACACAATTTAGTTTTTACTGCAGTTTCCATATTCTATACGAACTATCACCAACAATTTCCAACAGCTACAAATACATAAGTGAACCTCATTTGCCAACACTAAAATTGTTAGAGGTCATGCCGCCTCCCCACAGGGTGCTTAGGCCTAGTGCACACTAGCGACATAACGACATGGGCGCGCGCATTCTTATCTTCAACATAACGACACGGACATAATGACATTATGTCCATGTCGTTATGTCGAGCTAAAAATAGTGCGCGCGCCCATGTCGTTATGTTGTGCACTAGGCATAACAAACTACCAAATATCTTATTTCTAAGTCCCTGGCCAAACGAGGACACATGTTGCCGGAAAAATTGGGGAAATATGTTTCCTAAATGTTTCCGAGGGTGGCCAAACGGTCACGAAACATCGGGAAACATGTTTCCTCTGTAGCGCCAGGCGCTAAGTCCACGTCAAGTACAGAGCTCGGTAAATATCGAAAAAGCAGAGCTATAGATTAACTTTAATCATTTCGAAGTTGAAAATAATGTTCTGTATACATAAGGCAGTCACGGCGAGCTTCTTGGGAGTGATTTTCTACGGCAACAACGACAAAAATTGTGATTAAAAATTAAATATTCAAAAACAGCGCGCTCTCGTTTGAATTAACGCTATTCTTTAGCGCGCGCGTGAAAATAACGAAACCTGAAAACTTTTTTGCTTAAAAATCGCTCCATTCTTTATATCTTATCTGTCAAGTTACCATGGAAAAAAATTAAATTTAGTTGTTTTTGCACTATTGACGTTTAAGACATTATTTCGGACTTGATCATATCTCTTCTTTGTTGGATATGTCCCATAGACATTTCCAATATTCGTAAGACACAATCAAACGCTCTATTTCGTCCGTCCAATGCCTCTCCCTTTTCTTTGGCCTTTTCTGCACAACAACGACATCTTCGTGCGCCATTTTGATTTGGTACACCGCGAGTGTCGGCAGGCAAAGAGCCTAGAAAATGTTGCCTTGCGTGGCCAAACGAGGATACATTCGGGAAACAATGTTTCCACGCGCTTGGAAACATGAAATGTTTCTCGCTCCCTGTGGAAACATTTTTTGTGTCATGGACACAAAATTGGTGTCGCGCAACAATGTTTACGTGGTGGCCAAACTGGAAAACATTGAGGAAACATGCGCGCGGACAACATGTTTCCAGCAACGTGTCCTCGTTTGGCCAGGGCCAAACACTCTGACAACAAAGACAGTCTAATTTAAAGTTAAACGCGAACGCGCGCTATAAAAGGGACTTGCCTAAGGCAAGCTGTCATTCGTCATTTGACATCACTGAGTGCAGAGCTCCGTAGACAAAATCAAGAAGGCTATAATAGAGTTCAAAATTGGTCGAAAGCAATCAATTGAGTAAAACACAAATTCGTTGTTTTACGCGAGCGCGCACCTGAATGAAGGCATTTTAAATGAGCGCGTGCACGCTGTTTTTGAATTTTATTTTTTCAATTAAAACGAGCCTGCGTTGTTTTTTATTTCTCAATGACAATTTTTGCAAATAATTGACTCCAAACACTTTCCCGAATATGCCTGATAGTTATTTAACAATCTCTTGTACTTTACAGTTGTCGTAGTTTGTCGTACGGCTTACTTTTTGTTTTGTTTTGTTCTGGCAGTTTCAGAGGTCCTTACTCAATGAAGTCTAGCTGTGAATGGCGACGACTTGTGCGAGAAAGAGGGTGGAGCTATCCCTTTTATGGCGCGCGTTCGTGTTTAAAACGTACATGGTACTCACCAGTAACATGTCTTGACTGTAAGTGCGCCTGCATCTAACATCTTTTTAAGTTCATCACTAGACAACGTCTTAGCCGCATCAATCACAGGTGGAGGAAATTCTTTAAAAAGTATGGCATCAACACCAATTATAATAACTATAAATGAGAAGCCAATGTTCAATATGCCTACAGACAATATCCACAAGTCAGCCTGCTCCGCGGAGCATGTTGAGAAGTGCTTGGGCTGACAATTGAAAAAGTAATAATTTTTCATATTGAAAAACGACAAAAGGAATAAATCATAGAATTTGACTTGTTTTTGTCGCAAAAAATAATAAGGCCGCCCCTCCTCTTCTCCCCCCCCCCAGCCCCTCCAGCTCTGCGATGCCAGGTCAAAGATTTCTTCTGAATTAGAAGAGAGCTTGATGATTTTGTCTTGTGAGGTGCAGTACAGTGGCCACCATGTAAATGGTAAGCCAAAGCAAGGATTACTGTTTTGATTGGCAAAATCCATAACTAGGAAGTTTGTATCATTTTAAGAATCACACTGAAGCATTCTTTGGCGAGTGAACTTGTTCATCATCTAAAAACGCATTTATCATCCTTAAAACCTTAATGTCAAGTCTGTCATGATAGTAAGTGGGGTACTGTAACGAAACAAAAGGTGATGAAGAAGGATTTTACCTGAACTAGGAGGTGTAAGTACCACAGAGTGAGCCAGTGCAGTGAGGACTGACTGTTCTGCAAGTCCTATCCTGAGCTTGCCACTAAGTGACCTGTAGAGAGCAAATGGAAAACCTGTGTAACACTAGTGATAATGATGACGCTCTCCTAAAACACTGAAGATGATGCTAATGAAGATGATGCACAAGTGCTGATGACGATAACGCTCATGAAGAGGACGAATCATTATTGATGGTGATAATGCTAAATCTGGGTGCTACATGGTGAAAGAATTGATGAAAATATGTATGGTGGGGGTAATGTTGATGATTTTGATATGATGTTGATGATGATTAGTTCAGTAGTTGTGGAAAAAGGGAAGATGAGATTGATCATGAGAGATGGAGATAGATTTGGTGGCAGAGGTGACAAAATGTGTTTGGTGATGGCGGTTGTGGTGGAGATAGATGTGGTGATTGTGGTTGGTGATGGAAATAGATGATGCTAGTGATGGCCATGATAATGACAGTGATGGCGGCATATTGAAAATTGATAGTGATAATTAACAGTGATTATGAGGGTTGCGGTGATGGTGGTGGTTATGATGATAATGCTTATGTTGATAGTGGTTAAGGTTTTGTTGGTATCATGGTTTTGATGGTGATTATGTTGATAATGATAGTTATAGTGGTGGAGAAATTAATGTTTGTCTTGGCAATCATTTTAACCTGTTGCACCAGACATGAATTTTCATGCTTACCGAATGAGGTACCTTGCTTCAGAGTGACGACACGCCACAAACATTCCTTTAATAATGTCTACTTTTTTTCCTGTAGACTGTAAAGTAACACAGCACAACTGATGTTAACAGAAAGAGTACAACACTAAAAGAAATGGCAAATTCTGTAAATCTATACATACACTATGTCCAGTGAATAATGCTATGTCCTTAAGCTTGCTGTAAACACTGGCTGCTGTGAGTTTTGGAGGCGCAAACATAGTACGCTGGTTGCTCCGACTAGCCTGCAAAAGAAAGAAAAAATTATAAACAGCCATGGTAAACAATACTTAAAAAGGCCAAAATAATGCAGTTCTTATTTCACCATTACCTAGATTGTTCATAGTATCAAATATGTACCAATAAAAACAATGTTCAACAGCTCAAGCTAATATGCATACATACTTTATCTGTTGGCAAGATTACCAACATTTGTAAGTGACTCAACAGCCCTGTTATTGGATTATAGTGCCAATGAACAAAGTAGATAACTAAGTAATTACTCTGAACATAGCAATAGCAAAACAAAAAATGACAGCAGCTGTAATTACACTCACACATGAATCAGACTACTGTATGTACATTTATTGCTCAGTAGTTTAATATAGGTCTGTTTAATAGACACAGTAGAACCAGTCCTTAGTTAGCGTCAGCACGCAGCTCTTACAAGCTGCAATTTCATTGGGCAAATGAACAATATCCGCACCTCGACACAAACGAGAAGAATAGAGACAAAAGAACTCCTTTGATAATAGGAGACAAAGCAGCTGCGTACTTAGTTAAACTGAGCATGACAAAGACAGCAAAGGTAACTACAAAGCTAGACAAAAAAAAACATTACAATCAATGCACACCCCTTATTTGATTTAGTATCTCTATGTGTGCTCCATGTTGCCTGGCTTGAAATTACTCAAATAGTATGATTCAAGTGTGATCATTGTCCAAACCCTTTTTGATGTGGCCCAAATAACAATAAGAGCAGCAGCAGTTGTAAGAATTGGAACAAACCTCAGCAACAAGACCAAGATCCCCTTTGTCTGCCAAGTCAGCTTTGATTTGGGAGAGACTTCGCCCTGGAATGTAAAAATTAAAAAGTGTTCTGCAGCCAAGACAAATCCATGTAATTCCTAAAGATGCTTCAAGAATCTATGGAAACTTGATTTTCCCAAGACTCAAAGTTGTGTACTTTAAAAAAACATGTAGCTGCTTCATCCAAAGTATTTCAAGATCATGATTGTGATATATTTTAGTGATGCATATTCTTCCAGCAAGGGTGTGATGCTATCTTGATCCACCCATTTCTACTAGCTGAGCCAAAGCCAGATGGCTAAAGTCAAAGGGTCAACATTGGGTACGGGCGCACACCAAGAATTGGCTGTGGGGGTGCGTAGTAATAGGAGTCACACGAAAAAGAATATTATTTGACAAGTTACGCACTATTTGGCACCCAACGGGTAACAGGCACACCTTTTGCACCCTCCTGTATGGTGGCCTGGGGTAAATTTAACAAATTTCCCATAGTTTTCTGTGGTGTGTACTTTTATACACCACGATATTTATCACCAAGGGGTTATCATGCACAGCTTCTGCACCCTCCTATAGGCCTGGGGTAAATTATGCATTTGGAGATTCCCTGCATGGTTATTTCATATTGCATCAATACATTTTACCTGTAGCTTCAGAGACGGCTTTCATGAGGATGTGATCTCCAATACCAAGCTCTATTCCTTCATATGCTGGGGCAAGCTAGAGACCAAGTAAAACAAGAAATTTAAAACAATGGAACCTGGAAGCCCTTAGGCCTTAAAAATGTGTCTATCAAATATAGAATTTGTCTTCCTAATGGAGGTTTTTTTGTAACTTTTTTAGGCAGTTCAGGTTAAGTGAGAGAAGTAACACCAAAACCTTTGAACAGATAGGGAAAGGAGTTTTTTCAAATGAATCGACAAGCTCTTCTGGCAACAAGCCAGAGAGGGTGTGTTTAGAGAGGGTGTGTTTAGAGAGGGTGTGATGTTGGGTAGGGGGGTTGGGTAGTAGGAGGGCAAAAGTTTGAGATGGCACCCAGGTTGTTAAAAACACCCTACTTTCAAGCTCTACCGCTCCTCTCTCATCACCCATAAAATAAGCAAAGGTATAAGGAATGGTAAAAAGTCTTTTGACAGCCACTATTTTTTTTTCATCTTAACAAAATAACAAGCATGGAAGGACCATCCACCATCTATTTTAGGGACACCTGTTGGCAAACTTTAAATAGGTTAAAACACCCTCTTTAAATAACGTTATTTTACTGAATGCATTTCCATTTCCCAATTTGGGGCAGCTATTTAATACTAATTGAATTTGGTGAAGTATAATTTTTTATACTTATTTTGAGATTTTTCATACAGTGTAGTTTGTCTTCCAAAATTGGATGAAAACAGTAACAAAAGCATGGCTGCCAGGGGAATATGATCTGTTAGACTAACCTTATTCAAGCAAAGATAGACACAAGGTAGATCTGTTAGACTAACCTTATTCAAGCAAAGATAGACACAAGGTAGATCTGTTAGACTTACCTTATTCAAGCAAAGATAGACACAAGGTAGATCTGTTAGACTTACCTTATTTAAGCAAAAATAGACACAAGGTAGATCTGTTAGACTAACCTTATTCAAGCAAAGATAGACACAAGGTAGATCTGTTAGACTTACCTTATTCAAGCAAAGATAGACACAAGGTAGATCTGTTAGACTAACCTTATTCAAGCAAAGATAGACACAAGGTAGATCTGTTAGACTTACCTTATTCAAGCAAAGATAGACACAAGGTAGATCTGTTAGACTAACCTTATTCAAGCAAAGATAGACACAAGGTAGATCTGTTAGACTTACCTTATTCAAGCAAAGATAGACACAAGGTAGATCTGTTAGACTTACCTTATTCAAGCAAAGATAGACACAAGGTAGATCTGTTAGACTTACCTTATTCAAGCAAAGATAGACACAAGGTAGATCTGTTAGACTTACCTTATTCAAGCAAAGATAGACACAAGGTAGATCTGTTAGACTTACCTTATTCAAGCAAAGATAGACACAAGGTAGATCTGTTAGACTTACCTTATTCAAGCAAAGATAGACACAAGGTAGATCTGTTAGACTTACCTTATTCAAGCAAAGATAGACACATGGAAGAAGGTCATTCGGTGTTAATGCAATCACAGATCTAAAAAAGTTGCTGAGAATGGACATTATCTTTAGCCTGTAACAAAGAATATAAGAAAAATTAAAATACTGTACAAAGTACACAATCAAATCTACAACTAAAATGGGATGAAACTAGGGATGAAACTGTAGAGTAGCTTATGGGTTTTTTCATCACACTTACTTATGCTATGTTAAAAAAGGAAGGTACCCAGCAATTGCTGAGGGGGATGCAGAGAAGAATATAAGAAAAATCACAATCAAATCTACAACTAAAATGGGATGAAACTGTAGAGTAGCTTATGGGTTTTTTCATCACACTTACTTATGCTATGTTAAAATAGGCAGGTACCCAGCAATTGCTGAGGGGGATGCAGAGAAGAATATATAAGAAAAATTAAAATACTGTACAAAGTACACAATCAAATCTACAACTAAAATGGGATGAAACTGTAGAGTAGCTTATGGGTTTTTTCATCATACTTACTTATGCTATGTTAAAATAGGCAGGTACCCAGCAATTGCTGAGGGGGATGCACTGTCATAGGTACATATTATGTATATCTGTTATAGATATTTTTGCATTTGCAAAGCCTTTTCTTTTCAATTTTTTGGATAGCCTGCCAAAATAACCAAAAAGTAAGTAACTTTTTTGAGTAGTGTTTACTCTACCTTGCTGATGTATCTTCTATTATCTCAAAGGTTCTTGCAACAGCAAGATAAGGCACCCTAAGAAAAAAAACTGTATTAAAACTAATAAATTTTTATCCAAAACATGTTCTCAGGTATCATATGGGATGCTGAAAAACCATAATAGCTTGAATAAGAAGAGACACAGTGCTTATTCAATTTTTCATGTCCCAGACCAGGAGCTTATACAGGGGAGGCGCTTAATTCAAAATCTGTTTTATCTCTAGAAAAAAATTGCTTGTTTCACAAGGTGTAGGAAGAATTCATCCTCCCAGAACCTACCCTCTAGCAGAGCCTTTCCCTGTTTGTTTCTATCAGTTAACTTATCTGTGTTGCGACTCTGTTCTTTGGCTATTTCGTTTGTTTGTGTTAGTGTGTCATTCATATATATTACAAACTCTTAGGCGATGCACTTATTCAGAGATGCATGTATTTAAAGGAGGCACTTATTCAAGCAATTATGGCAATATACATAGTATAGTGATAATGTGATTACAGATGTGGATGGTGATCTTTATAACAATGATGATGATGGATGTGGTGGTGTGGTGGTGGTGATACTGATGATGCAGGAGATGAAGATGTGTGTGCTGGTGATGATGATGATGGTTGTGGTTGTGGTAATGATGATGGTTGTGCTGGTGATGGTTGTGGTGGTGGTGATGATGGTGATGGTTATGTTTGTGTTGGTAGTGGTGGTGGTGATGACAATGGTGATGGCAGTGGTTGTGATAGTGAGAATGCTGGTGGAGATGGTGCTGGCGATGGTTATGGTGGTGCTGATGGTACTGTAGTGTCAGTGGTAAAGATGATGATAATGGTGGTGGTGGAATTTGGTGCTGGTCGTAGTGGTGAGGGCATTGGTGATAATGGTGGTCATGGCAGTGGTGGTGAGAGTGGTGATGGTTATGGTTATGAGTATTGTTATGAGTAGTCCTTATATGGTAGTCACGCCATCACGTGACTAACAAGCAACCCTGTAAGCCTGCCATGTGATTTGAATAAATCAGTCTGAATGTGATCTTGTCGTAGCCTGTAGTCCTGTTACTCTTACAGCCATAACACAAATCATTACATGGTACCAGGAGTCGGAGGTCCAGGGCGACAATAATCATAGATATGGAGAAAATCAAGCCACCGCCAGAACTAGACATGGATAGTCGGAATTTAGCGGAAGCATGGAGAGAGTTTGAAGAGAGCTGGGAGCTGTACGAGATATCGAGTGGGCTAACAACAAAGGAGGAGAAGGTCCAAGTGGCCACACTTTACAGTATAGTGGGGCTGAAAGCCCGAAGAGTTTTAAAGACGCTACCAGGAATACCAGAGGCGATAGCAGAGAGAAAGGTCAAAGACACCCTGAAAGCCCTAAAGGATTATTGTATGCCGCGCACGAATGTAACCTATGAGAGGTACATTTTCCGAACAACCACTCGAGGGGAACGGCAGTTCGATACATTTCTAACCGAGTTGAGACGCAAGGCCGCGCTGTGCGACTTTGGTGTAATAAAGGACTCGCTCATACGTGATCAAATCGTTATTGGAACCAACAGCCCTACGCTGAGGGAGCGACTCCTCCGTGAACCGGATTTAACCCTCACGACAGCCATAAATCTGTGCCGAGCTTCAGAGCAGGCGATTGAGCAATCGAAGTTGATCACGAGGCCAGAGCAGTCACAGGAAATCAAGGAAATTGATTCGCTAAACGCAAGAGCTCCGACACAGAATCAGAACAAGGGACAGAGCTTCAAATGCAGATTTTGTGGGCTGCAACACGATCGGGGGAATTGCACAGCATACAACGCAACCTGCCATCGGTGCAAGGAGAAAAATCACTTCGCCCGCTGTTGCACGAGGAAACTCCCCCAACCGCAAGCACATCAACAACAGCGTGGTGCTTTTAGAGCTATCCGCGAGGTCGAGTTACAAGAGCAGCAAGACCCAAACAACCTGTACAAAGAAATCGAGAGCCTTTACATCGAAGAGATCAAAAGTAGCAACAAGATAAAGTGTGTGGAACAGTGCCTGAGTTTGAATGGGAAGAACGTGACTTTCAAATTAGACAGCGGCGCAGAATGTAACGTGATCCCGGAAGCGGTTGCGAAAGAACTTGACTGCACGATCGAACAAACAGCACTCAAACTACGAGCTTTCGGAGGAAACCCCCTAAAAACTGTAGGCAAATGCTATATAGATACACTTGTCCAAGGGCAAGAGAGCCCAATCGCAGTTGAGTATTATATAGTAGAGCACAATGATAGACCCATTTTAGGCGTAGAAACGTGTCTGAAGTTAGGTTTAATCACATTTAGTGGTGGTGCGCGAGCGCAAGGTCTTAGCATAGATGCGCTAGAGCAGCCACGCAACCTCCTGGATCAGTTTGAGGATGTTTTCACAGGTCTGGGATGTGTTGAGGGTGAGTATGATATCTGCCTCAAAGAGGGCGCAAGACCTACAATTCAGCACCAACGAAATGTTCCACTGCGTTTGATAGAGCAGTTAAAAACCACCATCAATGACCTTGAGCAACGGGAGGTAATCAAAAAGGTCAACGAGCCAGTTGAATGGGTGAGTAACCTTGTTATTGTAGAGAAGAAAGATAAATCCCTTAGACTATGCCTAGACCCCCCTGATTTAAATGAAGCCATTGTAAGGGAAGATTATAAACCGCCTTCAATCGAGAAAATATCAAGCACCCTTAATGGGTGTACGGTATTTACAGTTGTAGATATGTCCAGTTGCTATTGGCATAAGAAGCTGAGTGATGCAGCATCATTACTCTGCACATTTAACACGCCCTTTGGTAGGTTCCGGTTTTGTAGAATGCCATTTGGAATTTCATGTGCTAGTGAAGTGGCACAAAAAATGGTAGAGGAGCATTTTGGTGACATAGAAGGTGTGCTTCCTGTTTATGATGACATTATTATTGCAGGAAAAACGACAGCCGAGCATGACAGAGCCCTACACAAGGTGCTTGAGAGAGCCAGGGAACGCAACATCAGATTCAACAAATCCAAGATACAGTACCGGCTAGACAAGGTAAGCTATATGGGGGAGGTGATCAGTAATAACGGGTTCACGCCAGATCCTGCTAAAGTATCAGCCATTTTGAAGATGCCTGTCCCACAGTGCAAAAAGGATTTACAGAGATTGCTGGGAATGATCAACTATTTATCAAAGTACATACCCAGCATGGCTGAATTGACTGCCCCATTGAGAATGCTCCTGAGGAAGGAGGCAGCCTGGGCCTGGCACCCAGAGCATGATGCAGCATTAGCTAAGCTAAAGACAGCACTCACAAGCAAACCAGTACTTAGATTCTATGATATACACTTACCTACCACCTTGCAGGTTGACGCCTCAAAGAGTGGACTTGGAGCCTGTTTGCTCCAGAATGGTCAACCTGTAGCCTATGCCTCCAGGGCCCTGACTAGTGCAGAGCAAAACTATGCACAAATAGAGAAGGAGTTGCTGGCAATTGTATTTGGATGCGAGAGATTCAATATGTATACCTATGGGGCAGATATTGATGTTATGACTGACCATAAACCTTTAGAGTCCATCTTTAGGAAACCGCTGCACAAAGTGCCTCCCCGTCTACAGCGAATGAGGCTGAGACTCCAAAAATACCACACTTCTGTCCGTTACGTGCCAGGCAAGTACCTATACATAGCCGACACCTTATCCAGAGCATATGACACAGAAGCCCAAACCCAGACTAATGACATGCATAACGAAATGGAGCACATGGTCCATTGCATTATGACAGACCTGCCTGTCTCAGACACGAAGCTCTCACAGCTCCAAGAAATAACAGGCAAGGACCAGGACATGTTACTTCTTGGTAAGTATATAAAGGAAGGGTGGCCGCAAAACAGACAAAGTGTTCCAGTGCAACTTAGACCCTACTGGAATGTGCGTCATGACCTACACCTGTTAGATGGGCTTGTCATGAAGGACCAGCGAATAGTTATTCCAGTCACATGGAGACAGCAAATTCTCCAACAAATACACAAGGGCCATTTTGGTATAGAGAAAAGTAAGGCTAGAGCACGGGCCGCGGTATACTGGCCGGGTCTTAGTGCCGACATCTCCGAAATGATAACAAAATGTGACAAGTGTTTAAGTTTACAGAGAAAACAGCAGAAAGAGCCAATGCATCTAGGGAACCACCACTGTATGTCAGTAAGGATGATATGCTAGATAGCACCTTCGAAAGTGAAAATGTAGTGATCACTCCAGAAGAGCCACGTAGATCTAGCCGTGCCAAATCTGCACCAGTCTGGCACAAGGACTATATCATGGACTCATAGCACATCATATCTTATCCTTATTATGCTATTGATTAATTATGATTATTCATAGATTATTAATTATTGTATAGCTTAACTTGAGAGGGGGATGTTATGAGTAGTCCTTATATGGTAGTCACGCCATCACGTGACTAACAAGCAACCCTGTAAGCCTGCCATGTGATTTGAATAAATCAGTCTGAATGTGATCTTGTCGTAGCCTGTAGTCCTGTTACTCTTACAGCCATAACACAAATCATTACAAGTATAATGTTGGTGGCTGTGATGAGGATACTGGTCTTAGAGTAACTCACTTCTCCCCTCTTCTCCAGCATGCATTCTTGATAGGGTGATAATAGTTCTTCTCTGGGTTATAGTCCCTGGCCTCAACAGGCTTGATATCCGCATTAATCTCAACATTACTGCAATGACGGTCACAGAAAATGAGAATATTAAGTCTAATAGGAGAAAAACACAAAAGGCCATTCACTTAAAAATATGTTAATATTACAGCCCTAGTACCTGTCTTCAGATTTGGCTAAAGACTTCTCTTCTTTCTTTTCCTTTTTCACTGTCTCCTTCATTGGCTCTTTTTGTTTCTTTGGTCTTGAAGTTGGCTTAGGAGCTGCAATAAATTTGATATTTGATTAATATCACATTTTTTCATACAGCCAACCTTTAGTCTTCCTTTTGTAACATTTGTTGGAATTCTTGTGTTACACTTTAATTAAAATTATTTAGTTAAAATCTCTAATAACTGGACATGGTATTGAATTCCATGCTACTTACAAAAGAAGCTGCTAAATGCTGATTTCTTTGAAATTGTTTTTTTGTCCATATCCTCGTCATCACTTGAAGACTTTTCCTGATTATCCTCAGAGCTTTCTGTAGTTGTTTTGTTATCGACTTTTTTTGTCTTTTTGTGATTCTGTTTATTCTTAGCAATTTCCTTTTCGTTTGTTGTCTTCTCTTTTGGTTGTTTTTCATTTTTTTCTTTTTTCACTTTCTTCTTGTTTTCTTTTCCATTTTCTTCCAGTTCCAATTTATAATCTGCATCAGCTATTTGTTTTGCTGAGCACTCATTTTCCACATCAGCTTTAGGCTTCTTTGTTTCTCTTTCCTTGTAAAAAAAAAGACAACTGTCACATTATCATAACTTAAGAAAACTTCCTTTAGTACTTCTGATTTTTGTTGAATGTATTGTACCTTATCATCAGAAGAACTCCCACTTTCACTTGAAGCCTTTCTTTTCATGTGTTTTCTTGCTGGAGAAAAAAGATGTCCACATTTTTAAGGATGAAATGCTTTTATGATGTGCTGATTGGCCATAGAGTGTACTAAACATAACATATTATGTGATGATGGTAATAAGAAAACCTAACATCTTTAGCAGTAGCTGAGAATGGGAATACAACCCTAACACACATTACTGTTGTTTCTTTCAAAACAATATTTATTGTTGTCTGTGAAATTCTGATTTATTTTTCTGTATCTTAAAGCAAAATCTCTGAGTTAAGAAAATGTCACTATCGAGGGCTGCTTCAAGATTTCTCCAAGGTGAGGGAAGGGGGTACAAATAAAACAAATGGCCGGTGGTTATAGATTTTAGCTCCAACACCTTTCTTCTAAAACTTTAGTCCAAACGGGTGTGTGGGTGCGCCCTTGACCCCATGGCTACCACTAGGGGGGAGGGGTGGTGGTTTTTTGTCAATTCTTTACCTTGTCGAAATAGTGCTTGTAGAATTGGCAAAAAAAACTGAAATCATTAATACAACTTGAAAGGAAGTGAAAACTTGGAATATTGTCAAAAAGCTTCAGATTTTGCAATTCAGTTTTTATCGATTAAAATAAATAGCTTTTATTAAATCCAAGATGGCGGATCCAAGATGGCAGATGCTGATGTCACATAATTAGCTAAAAATTGCTGGGTTTTTTTAAACTAACATCTAAATTTGGCAACATCCTTTTTATGTTCCTTTAAGTAGAAGAAAAATATTTTTGGGAAAGATATTTAAATTATTACCTTAATAAAGATTCGCAAACTCATGCTATATTAAAGATACCATGCCAATCAATGACATCACAGGTGTCATATATTGTTGTTATAGAAACAGTGTCACTAATAATATATGTCTACTGCAAGATAATAAGATTATCGAAAAAAGACATACAGAAATACATAGAAAAAAAACCAGAAATATTGCCTGTTTCTGCTCACTTAAGTGACGCCATCGTAACGTCACAAAGACAATTTTTTGAAGAATATGGGTCTCTTTTTTATTAAAAACTGATTATGATAACTGGATTTTGGATGTTCTATGAAGGACGTCATAATAACGTCATATTATAAATCATTTTGTTCCTCTCTGTCAGATAATCAATCTTTGAAAATTTGGTCAAAATAGCTCCAATGGTTCAAAACTTTCGGATGGGGGGGGCTGAAAGAGCACCCCCCCCCCGACAGAGAAAACCTCTGAATAGGGTTAAAGAACCCGTCTTTAGTGACATTGCTTTCACAATAACGATAGTAAACTCCACGAAGCGGCCTGTATCTTTACTGATGAGAAAATTGATGAGAAATGAGGAGCACATTTGATTATATGTCTTGCTATGTTATTTTGTGCTATACAAATATTAAAGTAAACTTTTCTTTATGGGATACCTGTTGTTCTTTTTGGGATCCCAGAAGGTGATGTCTGAACACAGGGGGGAGAATTTGTATCACATGCATTGTGTCTGCTAGTGACAGCAGAGGTACCATCACACTTTGCAGCCTCCTTGCCTCTCTCAGGACTACTACTGTGTCCATTAGTCTTTGGAGGGGAAACAGTTCCTGTCTCCATTTTCTCGTCCTCGTCATCACTACTGTCATCCAAGACTCTAGCCACCCGGCGACGAGACTTCTTGACAGGCGGGGACTCCAGAGAAGCAGCTACTTGAGGTGCTTTTGTTGGAGTTTTTTGTTTTGGCCTAACAAACAATTTTCAATTTGGAAATAATTGAAGTGAGTTTTTTAAAAGCTGTAATTGCACAAGCTATCTGTAAATTATAATAGCATGAGCTAGGGTAAAAAACAATGTTCACAATATGTGTACAATAAGCAATCAATATTAATCAATAACAGAAAAATTTTGAAGTTTATTGATAATTACCAACTATGCACAGATCGATAATCGGGGGGGGGGGGGGGGTGAAAAGATTCGCGGATCGGCGGATTCGGCCCCGTAATGTTCACGGATTATGGACTTAGATGATTATTTCAGCGGATTGGCAGATTTTGGAAATACGGTGGATCACGGATCTGTTGCCAATTTGGGCACGGATTACGGATTTTGACTGCTTTGGCGGTCGAATTTCGGATTTTAAATGAATTTCAATCAATGCTATTGTTTATCTGTCAAACTATGCTGATCTAAAAATATCTGCAGATCCACAGGGGGATTTACATACCCCTATTCACCCCCCCTTTAATCAGTATAGTGCATATGACTTCTTGTGAATGATCGTTTGAGTATCAGGCGCGTACACAGGGGGGTGCGGAGGATGCGCTGGCACCACTTTGGCGGCCAAAAGCAGGTCATTTTTCATATTTAAAAAAGCTTAAAATACTATGCTTTTTCCATATGATAGCTGTGACTGCGCACCCCTTGGCCAATCCTGGGAACGCGGCTGAGTAGCATCATCTCAATTTTTACCATCGGAACAAAAGTAGCAAACAAGGGCAAACAGTCGATGCAAAATCTTGTAAACAACAATCGATTAATTGGTAACCTTACCTCTCAACTTCTTTATCATTATTCTTTGGTTTGGATGGCACATTAAAAAAAGATCTGTTATAAAAAAATAGTGTTAAAAATTAAGTTAAGTAAGTAAGTGAAGTTATAGAATTTCGATTCGAAATTCATGGATTCAAAATCCAAAATGGAGGTAGATGAAGAAGTTCGTTCCGTCAGCTGTGTGTACAAATTACTCTTGAATTTTTTAGGGATCAAGGGTTCAATACTTACGAGATACTTTTCTGGGCCATTTCTTTATCTTACACTCAAGAAATAGCCAATTTATCAACACTATTGAGAGAAATTTTCCCTTGGTTCGACGTGTTGTCAATTTCGCGCCAAATGTTTGGCTGAATGTAAATCTCAGATCACGTGCACACCGGAAGTATGCTTACCGGAAGTTATTACTTTTGTCTTTATTTTCAAAATGATATCTTATTTGTTGAAAACGAAATTTCCAACTTTTGGGAAGATGCTTGTTCTCAAATTTAACACTCTTGCCCTCTTGTTTTGATATTATCGTCATGAGGTATTCACGAACGATGCAAGTAGAATAAGCAAATAAAATGCAAGAGTTTTGATCTAAAAATAGACCTATATAAACCTCTTTTCAAAACAAATTCGCTGAGTTGATTACTTTGGTTTCATGGTTTCATCCGAGGCGGATGGCCTATACTATTTTGCTATCTGCTTGAATTTTCTATTTCCTTTTATAATCAATCTAAAAAAAAACTACAGCAAAAGTCATGATTTAAAAACTTTACATTAACTTTATTTATTTTCTGCTATCTTGAACCTCGGCATGTTCTTAGTGTTGAAATTTTATTTCATATAGACTCTTTGTTTTATAAGAACCTTTCATTAAGAAGCCTAAAAGAACATGCTGTATTATAATTTTGTATACCTTTCACTAAAAATAAGAACGGCCCTCAATACGTTGTCGCTGCGAAGCTCGGAGCCTCTGGTACCCAGGGTATCTTTCGCCTGCTTTGAAATGTTGCTTTTATATCGATCCTAATTTCTGCCAGAAATAAATTACGAATCCCTTTTATATTGACTTCCTGCCCTAAAAATATTCAACTTTAAATTACGTGACAGCCCTAAAAATATTCAACAATGAATAACGTGACAATAAACATTCAATCCGCCCCCTAATTCGCCCTTTTCCTTGCTTATACGCCTTCTAAGATTTTCAAAGCGAATAGAGAATAGGTCACAGATTGCTGTTCCGTCACACAACACATCGTGAAGTCTTTTTTTGGCTCTTCGCTGGGGGTAGTATAAAATCGAGGGTGTGTCGCAAGACACTATATAACCGAACCACACCGAGGGCCGAGCAGATCTGTCGACTTCCGTGTGAATCACTCTAATTCTACTCCTAATACCTCGGTTTTTTGCGGTGCTCAACCAGTTTCACCGCTATTTAGTGGTTCGAAGTTCTCCCTAGTTCATTTTGGAGTTTTTCTGTTGATTTTCCAAGCGCTATGCAGGCCATCAAATGTGTAGTTGTGGGCGACGGGTGAGTTGGATTTTTACCGGCGTTCGACTTCGATTATCGCTACGCGTTTTGTGTGGATTTTAGTATTATTTCTCATCTCTTATACCTATCGATAGTTCTTGGTCTAAGGTGGGATATCTAATTCAATGGGAATTATTTAAATGCTTGAGTTTTGGCTCGTTTTGAGGGTCAATTTTCGCCACAATTTTTGGCCTTGGCATCGGTTGGCATCTTGCTCTAACACGCCTCGACTCGCAAAGTTCACACCGACTACTTATAAACCCTGTACAATTACTAATCGATCTCTTTTATTTTACAGTGCTGTAGGTAAAACATGCCTTCTTATCAGCTACACTACAAATGCCTTCCCTGGAGAGTATATTCCAACAGTGTAAGTTTTAAATTTTACCCCCAATTCATATCACTGCATTTCTAACTCTGATACTGTGGGTTTCTCGTAATTACATTGCATTCAAATTTCCCAATACAATCGTGTTCCTCCCAAAAATCCAAACAACTTATACTTAGCTATCTTTATTATAATATCCAGGTTCGATAACTACTCGGCGAATGTTATGGTGGATGGAAAACCTATCAATCTGGGTTTATGGGATACGGCCGGTAAGCTTTTGCTTGTAGTTGTAGGAATTCCTTCAGTGAAATTCTTCGACCAAGGAAAACACTTGCTTCTATGGACCTCAATTTTATAACCATACTGAACTTTTTTCGCCTGTGCATGTTATACTTAAGCTTACATAACCGTTTAAACCTTTATATAACCCGAGCAATTACTGAACACTTCTCACTTTGCTAGCAAATCAATGATCAATATAAACTTGCTACCTGTGTTTTCTCAACATTCCTCTAAACCCGGTAATTATTCGCGTATTGTTTTTCTCTCTAGCTATTTTGATGTGATCTATAGCAAAATTACTCACAAATGGTACCATGCAGATCACTTATATCTAATTTATCAATGCTCTAAATGAGACTCGGCCAACAAACGTCCGCGATTTGTTCCTAACAATTGTCATAATTGTGTTAGACAGTTTTAAACGTTTTGTTTCTGTTCCATCCATGTGCTTACCTACGATTTTCAAATATTCTGATAAAAGTACCCAGTTTCTAATGCATTGGGATATTGTTAGTGTGTGTTTTTTAACCTCGTTTGTTGAGATAAAAATTCTGCTTGTCAGCGATATTCCAGAGTCAATATCATTTTTCCTCAATGTGTTAGTTTTCGTACATTTTTTGGTTTTTCTTCTTATTGAGCTGTCAACCAAAATTGACATTGAATTTTGTCACAATTCACAAAGATCTTGTGCTCAGACGAGAGTTTGTCTACCTCACTGATACTGTGATTGACAGGCAGACCATTCAGCAGTTACTTGTTTCATTTCTGCCTTTGTACCTTAAACAAGCCTTTCATAACTATTTTTTTCGCTATAAGTAAAATAAACAGCTTTGTTGTTATTGTACAATTCTTGAAGGAAATTTAGAACATAATATTTTACTTTTTCGTATTTTGGTGATAATGTAAGGCAACATAAGCCACTTTTTTTAGGGGGTTAACATGCAAGTTGAAAAATCTCCACTTTTCGCAGGGTCCATGGGCATATTATGGGCATGTTTCCATTTTGACATTTTTCTAGGGCCCTGGAACACAGTATAAATTAATCTTAGTGCAAAATAATAACATTTCCACATAATGGGGGAGGGGGGGTACATTGACCTCCCATGGTCATTAGAAACATTAAGCAAGGTCGACGGCTAGGACAACAAGATTGAAAAAGATGCATTCACACTTGGCATTCGATTCCAATTTAATTTGCATGAAATAAGCAAAGCATTAGTCAGATACAATTGGAAATAAACTAAGGACATCATTTCTACAGTAGCAAAGAGCTGCCTCCTCAATGTTGAAAGTTGGCTCTTTCGCATCATGGTTGCTACTGAATTCTGAGTCAAATTCCATTTTTTCGGCCCTCGTCGTCCACTTTGCCATCATTGTCGCTTGAGGTCCCTACGGTATTTTGGGGCAGGGTAGTGTTCTGCCCTCTGCCGCTGCAATATCTTGAATACCTATTATGTCTTTGTTACAGGCCAGGAGGACTATGACAGACTGAGGCCTCTCTCATATCCTCAGACAGTAAGTATCAATAGCCTTGTGTACACACACATTGTTTCTTGTTCTTTTGTCAGACCATGCACAGTGCACAGACTTACTGCCTATTGTTTGCACACTATACAATAAATACCACTCCCCCATCCTATTCAGTTTCTTTTGCTTTGACGAAGGACTAACGCTTGAAACGTCAGTGCAACCACTCTGTCTCACAGAGGCGTTTAACGGCCTTTTCAACCTTATGTTGATTCATACTTTGTGTACACAGACTTGTAAGTGTTTTATTTGATTTCTGGAATTCTTTGAAACATATTTTTTATGTAGCTAAAAAAAACTCTATATGAACTGTTTGGCCTTATTTTAACACTTATGATTACTTTTTGTTACCCGGACATTTCTTATTTGCTTTACACTCATTATACCAGCATCATGAAAACGTATATGAACTGTTTGGCCTAATTTTAACACTTATTAATACTTTTTGTTACCAGGACGTGTTTCTTATTTGCTTTTCACTCATTAGTCCAGCATCATATGAAAACGTCAGAGCAAAGGTATGTTTTATTTTTATTTAAAATTATTATTGTACTACAGTTTTGCATGGTCAAGTCACCCTCAACAGTGCCAACAGCTCATAGGAATTATCATGGGAAAACATTTGCAACTGACTCACTGTCCCGGGGTTCCGCTGGGAGTTTTCCCAAAATGTTATTTACATTTCGAGGATCATGTTCTTTGCTATACTTGCAAAGGGTACTTCTGAGTTTTTTATTGAAGTAATCACCCCTAAGGCTTAAGTTCGAACATCGTATTATCCATGAACCGTATTAAATGCAAATGCATTCAAATGAATCAAGTTGATTGTTTCATCTTCATCTGCATACAATTGCATTGAATATGGCTCACAGATAATACAATGTTTGAACTTGGCTTAAAACAACAAAAATGGTACCAATAGAAAGGATAGCTGTAAACATTTTATGCTCATTCCAAGGTTTGAACACAGATAGTTGGATAGTCCCAGTCTCTAAACTATCTGTATTTAGAAATTAGAAAATATGAATTTCAATCAGAATCATTATGTATGTGAACTATTAATATCTGCTAAAGCTGAGCCAATTTTTATGAAACACTGTAACATCTCCTGTGCATCTATTAGAGGACAGATGTACAAAAAAATGAGATCTATTTGTTTTGTTACGTTACAATCTAGTTTTGAAAAAGTGTGCGTGCATGCTGACGCCAAGCGTGCGTGTGTCCTCTAATAACACATGGACTCTTGGCCAATCAGAGTAGTTGTATAATTGAGCTTTGCTGAGTCTGAATCTATAGCATTGCATGTGTACCATTACCTTAGTGCATTATAAGCTTCAGAAAAAATTCAGTGCCCATCTTTTTACGGAGTCCTCCATTTGGTAGCTAAAAATTTCCAGAGCCCCCCTCAATTTCTTCCCTCCCCCATCTCTCAGGGGTTATTTAGTGAACACTCCCTAAAGATTGAGTTTCTCATCCCTGTTCTTCAACTTTGTTTTTTCTATTTTAGTGGTACCCTGAGGTCAGCCATCATTGCCCAAACACACCCATAGTCCTTGTTGGCACCAAACTTGATCTTCGTGATGATAAAGAAACAATAGATAAACTCAAGGAAAAGAAATTGGGTCCAATTGGGTACACACAAGGCCTACAAATGGCAAAGGAAATCGGCGCTGTCAAGTACCTTGAATGTTCTGCTCTAACACAGAAAGGACTTAAAACCGTATTTGATGAAGCAATTAGAGCTGTACTATGTCCGACAAAGCCTGCCAAGAAGCCAAGAAATAAGGGATGCAAGCTTTTATAAGCAACACTTATGAATGTTTTCATAATTTTTCTCTATCATACACATAGGCCCAATTTTTGATACTGGGATAGCATTGTTTTTGATACAAAAATGCCAGGGTTTGTCTGATTGCCATATTTTCTGCTGATGATATTTTTGCCCAGCAACTTTTACTTTACTGGTGTTTTTGTGCAAAAAAAATTGTGGAAAAGCTCATTCACAGAATCTCTATTATTTCATCACAGAACATGTATTTTTATGCATCTTGTAGGTGTCACAATCTTTTACTCAATTCTAAGGGACCCCTGAATTTGTATCAACTAAATACCTGGGATGGTAAATAAGCAATGGTAGACATTCTAAAATCATAATATGCAGGTACTGTATCAAGTTAGTCTAGCTAAAGCACACTGCAGAGCCACTGTACAGGAGACTCATTTTTTTGGGGGGAAGGAACTTATAAAGGAAGGCATCCAAAGAGTTTAAAGTGCACAATTTCTTGTGAGTGTGGCAAGTGTTGGTAGAAATTTCAAAGATTTGACATTTTTTTTTTTAAATCATTTGCCATCCCTGGGGGTTAAATGATATTACTCTTTTATAATTTTGGGTGTCACTTGATGATCTGGTTTGGTTGTATGGCTTGGGCAAAGACACCTACCTGTTCCAATAGCAATAGTTTTAAAGGAATTTGCTCAAAAAAGTTGCTTGTGGATTTTCTTGCCATAGTGTTTTTTTTTTTTTTTTTTTTCACTTAGTCTTATTTTGGTCACAAATTTTTGGGTATTTTTTCTTGTGACCTTATCATAAAAATATTCAAACTTTTACACATGCCAAAATCAATTGTATTATTTAGGATTGTTAGTTTAGTAATTAAAAAGACAACTTGTCTGTGTGATCAATAACAGATAGTTGGGCATCGGAAATAAAAAGTTATTTGCATAGATTTTTGTTTTCTTTGAAAATAATCATTTTGTTGTTTTGTAAAAAAAATATGAAAATTCTCACTAATCCAGATGAGTTGCCTTTTATAGTTTGTGAATATGAAATAAAAAGCCAATGTTTGTGTACTACAAAATCTGGTCTTATTTTCTTTTATTGTTATTCAAGAGAGCAAGAGGAATAAGAGTAAAGGCAGGCGCTTACAAAGGGGGGTGTACACCCCCCCCCCCCCCCCCGGCCAAAAAGGGGGTCATTTCTTGTTAAGGAACCTTCAAATACTATGATTTTTCATATGATACCTATGACTGCCTATCCCCCCTCAGCAGAGTCGTACCCCGTCGCCGTTTGCTGTTGCGCGGACATCCACAGGAATCCTGAAGCGAAGAAAAAAAATAAGCGAATTCCTCTGAAACCGCATCATGACCGTCCCAAAATGCATAGCGCTTCGTCTGGGTACGAGACTGCCCCCTCAGCCAATCCTGGGAATGCACCTGAAGGGGCCTTGTGTGATCTTCTGTAAAACCAAGTAGGGATGGTTGAGTGTGTCAGTGTTAATAGAGGAGACTTCTAATGAGCTTCTTGCTCAGTAAAGGGGGAGACCCAATTTACTCAAGTGAAACCTGATAATAGCTGGGAGTCAGCAAGGACATTTAAAACAAAAATGACATTCCCATAAAAGCTGTAGCATCAACCCACACGCATCTTTTTTGTTATAAATTGTTTCAGTTTTGATGATTACAGCACATTTAATTCCGTTTGTTTTGCTTGATTTTGTTATCCCAAAATCGCGAAAATAAAGTGATCTGGTTTTTACGAAAAAAGGATAATCGCGAAAATAAAGTGTCGCGAAATATCGCCATCTCAAAATCGCGATATTTTGACGTCGCGAAAATTAAGAGTGATAAGATAAACGGGAAAGTGGCGCCCCTTTTCACAACTTGTAAATTTAAAATCGGAATAAAAACAGCCGGTGAAGTATCTAAGGCAGGAAAATAAAAGAGAACCTGGTCCAGATTCTAAGTCAATTTCATTTGTAAGCATCTGGTAAAAGTCTATTTGTCCAAAATCTGAGTTACTATCAATTGGCTATCAATTACTAAAACACTTGATAATAAATTGAGAACCAAGTGCTATCAATCCTATCAATATTGGAATATTGGATAGACGAGCATTCCCCCCCCCCCCCCCCCCCCCCCTGTGTACGCGCATCAATACTGGAATACAGTATCTATCAACCAGGGAGTAGTTTACAGCATTTATTTCACTTCTCCACGAAAAAGCCTGGCTAGGAAATGTACAAGCCCGCAAACGACCCCCCAAAAAAAACATAGCAGGCCCGCAAATGATCCAACAATTTACGGAGAATGGAACGCGGAATGGAGTGCTAGACTCTATGCTAGATACAAAAATAACACTTTTTCTCTATTTTTTTTTATTTTAATTTATAAAATAAAAGTTAAAAAAAAATTATTCTTACAAGAGAGTAGTATGATCAAAGTCTCTTGGTTACAAAGCTTCATATCTGCATTTTTATCAAATATATGTGATCCACGGAGTCAGAAAAGAAAGCAAGTTAGAAATATATTTGTAAGTATTTGTTTGATCATAATACTCTCTTGTTGTAAGCTAATATTAGATTGAGTTCCGCATGTGTTTTTCCTAGAATCATGTATCATATCCAGGTCGCTAAAAACACGCTAAATCCCGCATTATTATCATAATGGGTTATTGTTATAAAAATCTAGTCTTTCCACATAATTGCAATAAATACAAAGAATTAAGAGAAAATATATTGCTTTATTTTTCTAATGTATTCAATTAAAATTATTTTACAGAAAGAAAATGTTCTTTTTTATCTAGTGTATTATTATTCTTAACTCGCGCTATAAAGCATTTTGAATAATGCTTACAGTAAAACGCTGCGTGTATTCTATTATATGGCGAAAAAATATATTGGGAAAAATTGCTGAATTCATTAAATTCTAGAAGACCCGAAATGTAAAGCACATCGATAGGGAAAAAACGTTTTCGTAAGGTTGCGCAATGTTTTGGGTTGCACCATGAGATGGAGATAGATGAATATGATGTCGTCACAGTTATGATTACGCTTCAAGGCAAATAGAAATCATTATCAGCATTTCTATCATGAAGAGTGTATTCGCCATACGTCCTCATGAAATATCCTAAAGTTCAGATTGCTCATTTCTCTTGAGATTTAGTCTTTAGGTTCTGCTGTTTAAAAAATAATAATTTGTTCTCATTTCTTCCGGGGATCACAAATTACTTATGCTGTTTGCTAGAGACTGTACACATTCCGCGTCGCGTCTAAAATATAAACATCTATTGTGTACTTGTCTATTGCACACCAAATATGGACTGTTGATATGGGAGACACGCACGTCACAGGAAACATTTCAATGAAAAGATTACCAGCTATTCCGAGACGTCACTTTGTCTATTTTGGTCGTCAGACCAGGCCTAAGTTTGACGTCACGAAAAAAGGCTTGCTGATTGGCTATACAAAAGCACCCGATTAGTCTATTATTGTGGTAGTGGCCTTTGATTGGTCGAAATTGACGTTGTTATCAATAGACCGGACCAATGAGGGCAGAGGAGGGTAAACAAAATCTGATCTTTGGCACTTTCCCCGCACTGTTGTGCGTTCTCTTTCGCACGAATCAGCTGGGAGTGAAAGAGGCAGTCACTGAGTCAATTACTTTTTCTACCTTTTCTAGCAAAACCAATACGCCACTAAAATACGAAGCGATAGAAATATGGAACTCGAAATACAAGTATCCGTCAATTTTCTCATGAACTTTCTCTACAACAAATTGCCTCGTCGAAGAGTTGACCTGTTCGGCGAAGAGCTCGCAATGAAATTGACCAAGAAATTCGATGGACATTGGTACCCGAATAAACCCACAAAAGGCAGTGGTTACAGATGTATACTCATAACACACTACCTTGACCCAATTCTAGCCGCTGCTGCACGAGAAAGCGGGCTAAAAATCGACGATGTGAAGGCGAATTTGCCCGAGAAACTCTGCTTATGGATAGATCCGCACGAAGTGTCGTATCGAATCGGTAAGCAAAACATCATTCGTTTCTCGTTAATTTCGTTTCTCACCTCTAAGTAATGGACATTTGAGGACTTTTTAGGTTCCTTTTGATTCCTTTAACTCCCTTGGTTGCCATTTTTGTTATAATCTCGCCCGTAGAGTTTTTCATGTGTACGTGATAGTATCATATTTCTCTGTTTTCCTCGCTCGGGGTTCGACCTCCAATTATTTGCTTTCAAAATAATGGCGGCTGCTGTTGTTTTCTCTTGAGTCAAACAGAGCATGTAATGTTTCGCGTATGGTTTTCGAAAACTATTTGTATTTATTTGTTACTCTAAGGTTTTACGGTTTCGGGTTTTGTTCTCGAATGTCCTTCGATTGTGAATTCTCGAGCTCGTTCTTCTCGTACAATCTTGTTTTCAGAGGCTCACGAATTTATTCATCAATATATCTAATTTTTATTTTCTGATTTTCATTTTTTTTCCAGGCGAGCAAGGCTCTGTGAATGTCATCTACAAAAAGGAAAACACAAGCATACTAGACGACATTACAGACTCCGAAACGGCTCGCTGGGTAGGTCTCCTGAACGGCCATAACACAAAAAGCAATGGAGCGAGTCAGGCCTTCAAGAGTCATAACTCCGCGCGAGCTTCGCCAACATTCAGCAGTGGTTCCTCGAATTCTGGAACTTCATCGCCCGTCCTAGGTCAAGAATTCGGGAAATACTTCGCTTGGAGTACTGCCGAAGACGCCGCAAGAAAAC
This sequence comes from Nematostella vectensis, assembly GCF_932526225.1. Taxonomy (NCBI): domain Eukaryota; kingdom Metazoa; phylum Cnidaria; class Anthozoa; order Actiniaria; family Edwardsiidae; genus Nematostella; species Nematostella vectensis. Next base: position 6,550,869 of record NC_064045.1, on the reverse strand, counting down.
CCCGTAACCAGCAAATAGCGAGAATGGGGTCTCCGTTGTCAGCTACGGCACAAGAATTCAGCCCAGTGAAGTCAAACGCAGGACGTCCTTGGACTTTCCCGAGACAAGGGGAATATGCAAGGAGATCTCCTATTTTATCTTCTCCGGCCAACTTCGATTGGTATTCTCAGATAGATCAAACCTACCGGGAAAATTTCCTCACTTCACAAATGCCAATAATGGCTTAGGACTTTCAAACACAAAACCTCAAATTGACCCCAAATAGTAATAATGCAGATGTTACGCATCGTATACTTACTTGTAAAGTTACTATATTTATAAAATTGAAAAAGGCTCGGAACTATGTAATTTATAATTATCCGTCCATATATTTCGTTCTTTGTACAAAACTACGACTCAAAAGATTTAAATTTGTTAGAAAAAAAATGAAAAAAATATCCCCAATTTGTTAAAATTGTAGGAAGACAAAGCGTATTTCTGTACAAATATCAACAAGGAGATTTTTTTCTCTATATAACGTTCAAATTTTGTATATACACGTTTAAGGTTTTTCGTTTTGAAGGAAAAATTGTGAATAAAGTTATATTGCTTAGAGAGAGGAATAAAATACATACTTATTTTATTGAATTTCCCAGAAAAGAAAGTTCAGAGAAAATGGTTGTTAAACTGAAAGAAATAAAGAATGATATTGTTCATTAGTGTTCTTTTGACTTCCTTGTCTCACTACTCATATTTTCAGCCCACACAAATAATGGGAATTGTTCATACAAAGGAAATGCAAATGTGAAGCTAAAGTAGTTTTACTTCCCAGGAAATTAAACCTTATTTGCATAAGCAGCTTCTGTTATTCCCTTTGCTATTTCTCTTGAACCAATCATTTATGCTCTTTTGCTAAAATGAATTTTCACTTAAACTTCATGAAAGGTGATTAGTCTAATTTAATATATCCTTCATTTTAATAAAAATCCAAATTGCATTATATGGTGATAAGGAGCTCCTTCAGGCAAGGAAAATATTGGGCTCCTTGATAGACATTGTTTTGGCTATAAGGTCCCTAAAGAGAATAATGTTATGTAGAACTTCCGTATTTTAAAACCAATGTATACTTTATCAGATGGCAGGTATGACGCTTGTAGACAGTGCTGTACTATATACGGTGGTTTTCAAAAACCAGTGAAAAACTATTTAGTTTATTCAGTACTAAAACATTGTAAAATGTCTTTGTTCTCTTTTGTTCTGGCTTGACTATTAAAATTTATTAACAATTACATTTTGTTGCACGGGATTTTGAAAACCACTCTATTACCAATGAATGTGTGAGGGAGTTACCACATGAACATTCCAAAATCACAAAATAGATCTGTTTGTTTCATTTCTTTTTGCCTTCAAGACATGCATGATTTTTCTTTTATGCAACCATTTTTGGTTCTGTCTGGTTATGACTGCATGCATGTTTTTTCCAGTTTTTTTTTTTAACAAGTACGACTTTTTTTTGCTCCTTACGCACCCCTCTCCCAACAGGTCATTTTCTAATGGTTTAAAATATCCTATCTGCCCTTACAAACGTGGACGAGGGCCATTCCCTCACCAGATAAAATTTTCTATGACCATGTGGAGCGTGCAAGAAAGTGTGGATACTTTAATACTTTAATAAACTACTCCCTTATAAAATAGTATAAAGTAGCTTACGCTTACTGGGGAGGGCACGGTCAGTTTAGAGCCGGCGGAGATGCGGAGCGAGGCACCTTTAGTTGCCTGATGGCTGGCAAAGCTGCTGTTTTAAAGGACTCCAGATTACTTAGGTTTACAATATTATCAGGAAGTAAATTCCATGCTCTTATTGCTCTAGGAAAAAAAAGAATAATTAAAGGAAAGAATATTCGAGTGCAATTGTTGAAAGCTAAGTGAGTTCCTTCGAGTGGATCGATTTGTCGGAACGACACCGCAAGGGAGAGGACAAGCCACAAGATTATTATAAAATTTATACAGTAATACTATTTGATGGTAAAGTGGAAATCTTGGTTGATAGATTCTAAAACAACATTTGCTGTCCTATGGAGTCTTCATTAAGTCTTTCATTGCCATAACGCCCTGAGACGCCTGTAAAATATAGGCCCAACTCCAAAACGTCAAAAATGCAAACTAAACATCAGTAGACCCGGATACTCATAGATTCATCCAAGGCATAGACGACCTTCAAAAACGCATCTAAGCAATGTAATAGAATTGACTTTTTTGTCAAAATATCAACCTTGATTTCTGACCAATTCGTAAACAAATGCTTAAACTTAGAAACATTTCTTACCAAAAAAGACACACAATTCCGAACTACAAATAGAGACAAGCAAACACAGATCAAGTCACAAATAGATACCTTTATTGCACTCCGTCAGGTCCCATTTTACAGCAATCATTCACAATAATAAATGCTAGAACCTCCATTAGAAGCGAGTCACCATGCTTAGCCTATTTTGCATGCCTGCACTGCATCATGGGAGTCTTGGAAACACCTTGACAGACAGGCGGGCAATCTACTCCCCCAGAATCATAACAGTTTTTTTATAAGTCTCTTTGCCCCGAAGCCAAACAAAACATTTCCAGGTCCAAGGAACCCAGAATAAGCCTGAAAACAATTTTTGAATAAGGTTGGGTTGAATAAGATGGCCCACATTGGAGGGTATGAGGCTATTCACCAGAAAATTCCTTTCTCACTTTATGAAGCCCAGACAAGGAATTATCCCATTAAATCAACCTCAGCGTGCAAACATCCATAAGCACAGCATTAATTATGCCCAAAAAACTTCATGATGTCCTAAGGCACTCTCCAGATGTAAAATAGCTGTAATTTTTAAGCAAATTGCAAGCAAAACTGTTGTAAGCAACAGGCTGTAGCAGTGCCGTCGCTAGAAAGAAAAGACCGCAGTGCATTGTTGGAAACTTCAAGGCATGCCGTCTTGGGTCAGCGGTTGCTTAGCTTAACTGGTAGTGTTGGACTTGAGATGGGGGGGGGGGGGGGGGGGGAGGTTTCTGTTTTCAGTCTGTTTTTCTTACAATGTTGCTCAAAAGTACCCAGGAGTGAAAGGGTTAAATAACCTGAAGGGGGAAGAAAGATATTGTGGGGGGATGGGGCCCACAAAAATTTTTAACCCAAGGAAGGGGAGGCTCCGGAAGAAAATGGACCTTCTATAAGTTCTAAGGAGGTCTCTATTTTTTTCTTTATGAATCCTACTGAAATCCTTGGTTTGTTAGGGGGGGACAAACAAAATTTGTACACTTGAAGGGGGGGCTCTTAAATTTTAAGGTGTCCTGAGCCAACCTCCTCAACCCTCGGGGTATTAAAATATTCCAGGTTCAATTTGCCTACACAATGCAACCTCAAGTCAAGGCTAGAGCTTCAACTGGTTTTGTATTGTGAGTATTGGAGAATAAATCTTACATGGACTTGAACATCTCTGAAAGTGTGTAGTATTAATGATCATTTACCTTATAAATTTTTCTTTTAAGTCATTTCGTCACACTGTACACTGTAGATGCAGGAAATGAAGACTCCGGTTTCCTGTTGTATATTTTTGCAGAGTAGAGACTGGTACCCACTCGGCGGCAAAGAGCGGCAAACATGGAGTCTGTAAAATGACCAGCCAAAATGCTGGATTTTTGCGTCCAGAACTCGATTATTTTCTAATTTAGTCAGCCTAACATCTCACCCAGGCATAGAAGAAGTCGAAGCTCGCGTCACTTTGTCCATCACTGTGTTAGTCCTTGCAGAATATATTCTTTTCGAACCGCAGACTTCGAAATTCAAAATGTCGACGCGAGATGTTCGTATTTTGCTTGTTGGGGATTGTAAGTATAGCACCAGCTGTTTATGAGCTTGTATGATTAATCGATCTACCCTAAAAAAATATTAAAACTTGATTTATACGCAATATGGGCGAGTTTCTTTTTATCTTACAGCTCAAGTAGGAAAGACGTCGCTTATACTGTCACTTGTAAGCGAAGAGTTCCCAGATGAGGTAACTTATTTTGGAATGATAATTTTTAATACTACTTTGGTTTCTGTACGAATTGCTTGATTTTCGTTTAATACCAAATCAATGTTATGTATTCTCGTTTCCTACAATATCTTTTTGTGGCGTTTTTGATAAATTCCGTTTATGGGTCAAGCCATGAACCCCCGGCGTATTAATCGATGAAAATCGATCATCGGTTTGCCAATCGATAAATCGATATTAATCGATGAAATCAGCCGATTAATATCGATTGATATTGGTAATCGATGATTAATCAATAGTCACACGAAGATATTTCTTAATTTCATCGATTTCATCGATTATCATCGGCTGTCATCGATTGACTACCCTGGCTTCGTTATTTCATAACATTCTCTGGGGCCAACAAATATCGAAAAATATGTTTACTGAATGACTGTCGTTGCGATTGTTGATAGTCATTAGTGGAGCTATGATTTGTTGAAATGCTCTTTAATGTTTTGCTCGTTTTGTCGACAGAGATCATAGCAGGCCGCTAGCTTCACTCATCTTGCCACGCAAGCTCGGCTCGAATTACGCGTTTACTCCGACGCTTGTGTGCAGGGAGACACAATATAAATGGCATTCGTTCTTTTATTCAAGGATCCACAAGGGTCCGTCAAAGGGAAAGGGGGTGGGCCAGCGAAGCCTGGAAAAGGACCAGCGACATGTTTCATTACAGCTAATCTTTGCTATTACAATCTGTATAATTAGAGAGGCTTACAACTCTTTTGCTGCCCATTTCAAAAAGGTATCATTAAGGGCCTTTAACAATGAACGTATACTAAATAAATGATACATTTGTACTCTTTTATGTTCTTTGCGATCATTCAGATAATATTTAATGAAAATCGAATAAAATCGATATTAATCGATCATGGAACCATCATCGGTTACTAATCGATGAAAGGTCACAAATTTGCAGATCATCGATTAACCATCGATTTCCAATATTAATCGATTGATTAGCATCGATTGATTTTGATTGATATTGATTTTCATCGATTATAGGTTTCATCGATTAATTACGCCGGGATGAACCTCTCTTGATCTAACACTGACTTGATTATTTTTAAAAATAAATAAGACTTAGTTAATTTTTAGTGTTTTGATTTTTGAAAGAAATATTAAGGCTTATTGTACGTGATGATTTTCATATTATTCCTTTATTAAAATCAAAGGAAAGATGGAAGTATTTTATGGGAAAATTTATTGTTCTTTATTCATTTTACAAGAAGAAACGCAAATATTCTTCGATTGTCAGTTATCTTCCCAATATAATTTTCCTTTTTGAGAGCTAAAATAAAAAGTTAGAATTATATGTAGGTCTGATGCTGGGACATATACTGTATTAAAGCCCCTTTCAAAGTATGCATTATAGTTGATGATAGCCACTCTTACTGACTATCATGCGTGTGCTCCAACAAGACATGATAGACTTGTCAACAGCACTCACAGGGTAAACTAATGGCCAACTTGTAATGATTTGTTCATTTGGCAGCCATAACACTTATTAACTTGATATTTCACTTATTATATTCATTTTTTTATATGACTTATAAGTGGACATTCAAACTCTATTGAAAGATCTATTTTAAGCTGTTTAAGCAGGTTCCTGACAAGGGGGGCAGGGTCCTATGTAGTAAGGGAAGGGTCCTACGTGGTTAGGGGATCCTAAAAGCCTGAATTATGACCTCTATGCAAGTTTATTTGTACAAAACTTGTCTACTAGTCAGGGCTTCTGGAATTACGAATTTGCTTAATCCGCGTAATCCACAAATTTCCGCGTAATCCCGCGTAATTTAGGTAAATTTTGAAAGACAAAACATTTAAGTGCACAGCTGATGTGTTCTTTTAGGGTTCTTACCTCTATTTCTCGTAGAAAAAGACAGATATTCTTCGTAAGAGTGCGATATTTCGAACTGAATTTTGAAAACAAATAAAATGACTAGGCGTTCTTTGCTAAGCCGCGAAGGCCTAGGACTAATAATAAAATACCTTTTTTGATTGGCTGGTGGGTAGGAGCCAATGAAAACTCGCCTAAGATATTTTTCAAGTTATTTTGTGCTTTCCTTCGGTACAAAATGTAGTTTGGGCGTAACAGTTGATATTCCGTGTAATTTAGCGCATAATTCAGGAAAGATTCCCGCATTTTTGGTTTTTAAAGAAAAATGAATTGCAAAATCCTGCGTAATTTAGAGCGTAATGATTGATTTTCCGCGTAATTTAACAAAGAATCCCGCGTAATTTTGAGTTTTTTTCCGAGTAATTCCAGAAGCCCTGACTAGTTGAAATTGAGCAAGCTAAATTAAAGCTTCTTGATTTGAGTCTTTTATTACCATTACGCCCTGAGACACCCGTAAATTATAGGCCAAAAACTCCAAAATGTCAGAAATGCAAACTAAACATCACCAGACCCGAATACTCATAGATTCCTCAAAGGCATAGACAACCTTCAAAAGCACATCTTAGCAATGTAATAGAATTGACTTTTTTGTCAAAATATCAACTTTGATTTCTGACCAATTCATAAGCAAATGCTTAAACTCAGAAACATTTGTTACCAAAAAAGACACAAAATTCCGAACTACAAATAGAGACAAGCAAACACAGATCAAGTCACAAATAGATACCTTTATTGCGCTCCGTCAGGTCCCATTTTACAGCAATCATTCACAATAATAAATGCTAGAACCTCCATTAGAAGCAAGTCACCATGTTTAGCCTATTTTGCATGCCTGCACTGCATCATGGGAGTCTTGGAAACACCTTGAAAGACAGGCGAGCAATCTCCTCCCCCAGAATCATAACAGTTTTTTTTTATAAGTCTCTTTGCCCCGAAGCCAAACAAAACATTTCCAGGTCCAAGGAACCCAGAATTAGCCTGAAAACAATTTTTGAATAAGGTTGGGTAAGGATGGCCCACATTGGAGAGTATGAGGCCATTCACCAGAAAATTCCTTTCTCACTTGGTGAAGCCCAAACAAGGAATTATCTCATTGAATCTACCTCAGCGTGCAAACATCCATAAGCACAGCATTAATTATGCCCAAATAGACTTTATGATGTCCTAAGGCACTCTTCTGATGTGAAAAAGCTGTTGCCAGAAAGAAAAGGCACCGCAGTGCATTGTTGGGAACTTCAAGGCATACCGTCTTGGGTCAGCGGTAGCTTAGCTTAACTAGTAGTGTTGGACTTGAAATAGGGGGGGAGGTTTCTGTTTTCAGTCTGTTTTTCTTACAATTTTGCTCAAAAGTACCCAGGAGTTAAAGGGTTAACAAAGTATTCATTAGCAATAAGAAAACAATTTTCTTATTTGTGAAATTTGTCTGCTGTCAATGCTTATTGGCAACCCTGCCATGGTGGCCAATTCCCGTTGCCTGCAGTAGATCTAAAAAATATATTATTAATGCCCCTCTCCCTAACAGGTGCCTATGAGGGCTGAAGAAATCACCATTCCTGCCGATGTAACACCTGAGAAAGTGCCAACTCACATTGTAGACTATTGTGGTGAGAGCTACTTTGTGTTTCTAATATGTTCAGAACTCATATACTCATATAACTAATTCATTTGTTGTTGTATTTAGAGGATGAACAGACAGATGATATACTTGCAGATGAGATTGTGAAGGTGGGATTCTAGTGGCTGTAAATTAAGTTGAATTCCACCCATGATTAATGCATTTTGTTGACAGGCCAATGTTGTCTGCATAGTCTATGATGTCACAGATGAAGAGACTATAGAGAGGGTATGAACTATAGCTTGATGTCAATAGACAAATCTATCTCTTCAACTGTATCATCACCCACTTTAAACTGCATCACTCCAGCAGTTTTTTCATCCCCCAATACTATTAATGAATAATAATAATAATGAAGGTGTGTTTGGGTAGATGGGACCTCTGGCTTAATGTACAGTACTGTACATTCTTATCCGAGAGCATGGGATTCACATTCCCCAATATAGAGAACCAGGTTTTTACACACACCTCTGGATTCCCAAGGATTGGACCCCTAGGACCAAACCTCTGACCCTGGCTTGAGAAGCAATCCCTGTGTTGTTAAGCTTTTGCTGCCCTCCATAACACTTCTCCTCTAAGGACTTCACTTACAATTTTACTGTTGAATCTGTTGTATCGTGTTGTATCGTATTTGTTTTGGTTATCTGTTCAATCAGTAAAACCATTCTGAGCCAATCAGAATCTCGCTTTGTGCACTTCCCTGGCTTCCCTCTGGACAAAAACCAGACAGTGTCGCGACAGAAAGCCAGGCAACTGCACTAGGCGAGAGATGGCAAGAATCTGATTGGCTTAGAATAATTTGACTGGTGGAAGACAGCCAGAAGACAAAAACAAATTGATGTTTTGAAAATGTGGCGTTGCGATACAATGGATTCCACAGTAAAGGAGCATAAAAGAACCTGTGTGTTGATTGTTAGAGCAGGGAATTACCCCTATAGCACGCCCTAACGACATTGTCTTTCTCTGAACCCAAAGAAAGAAGGGTCACCACATGGATGATCCTAAATTATTATCATTACCATAATGATTCGAATTTTTATTGTAATGGTCATAATTTTTATTTCCATCATTATTATTTTTATATTATTTATTTGATTCCAACAAACCTGATGTGAAGTACATACACTAATGTACCCATCTACTTATTGATTAGTGTTATGACGATGTATATACATACACTACATATATATTGTTTCCAGATAACAACCTTCTGGCTGCCACTGATTCGAAGTGTCACTGAAGATGAGGAACATATTAAACCTGTCGTCATCGTTGGTAATAAGGTATGCAGTTTGATAAGATTAACTGCGATTTTCAAAAATCTGCAAACTCTCCAAAAAAGGTTTTACTAAACATTTTTCTGGCTTCCTTTGTTCATTTTAACAAAAATATGTTTGGTTTTTTTAATAGGTCTGCTCCTTGTGGAGAGTTGGCAAATTTGAAGGCATTTTAGTGCCTTACTTATGGTGTTTCTGACATGACGGAAAAACCTGGAAAACGCGCAATTCCAGATAGAAAGAGAAGACACAATTACTTACAATGGTTATAGGTTCCTTGTTCTACGGACTGATTTTCAAAACACAAAAAACGTGAGGCTGAAGTGCACATAACCAGATTTTGGCTTTTTAAGATAATTTTTCCTTGATCATCATTGCCCTGTGCATCAGTTCAGGGACGAAAAGCTTAAATTTCAATGACACTTTACAAAAAGTCACATCAATTTAAAAAAAGTCGCACTTGATATTTTGTTTGCTATAAGTTACTAAGTACTCAGAGAAATTCTCCGCCTTATTCGATGTGAAATGGGCTTATTTGAAGCATCGGGTTATGTTTTTCCGTCATGTCGGTGTTTCTTAGTATAAAGAAATGTTGTGATTGTTGGCCAAGATACATTGGCTTTCATGCACTGTTCATCCTTCTTTAGCTACATGACTGTAATTAATTTGGATGTTTTTTATTCATGTTTTTTTTATCACATTTCTTTTCTTTTCAGTCTTCATCTATCTTTAGCTACATGACTGTAATTAATTTGGATGTTTTAATCCATGTTTTTTCTCATCACATTTCTTTATTTTTCAGTCTGATCTATCTGATACTAGTACAATGGATGTAAGTGTAAACCACAGATGCACCTTTCTTGTTATTGTACATGCTGTATAGTCTTTGAAGGCTGTTAAACTTAGTTAAACTAAATAACACATAACTTTTTACTGTAAACCCAACTTAAAATAAGGGGTAGCAAAGCAAGGATTTTAATAAGAGGGGGGATCCATTGTTCTTTCATAGATTTCTTATACTTCTTCGTATCTTCTAGCAGGATATCTGAAAATAGAGGAGGCTGAGTCCCACATGGCCCACCCCTCATCGATAACATGTATTGTACAGCGACAATCAATAAGCCTTTTCAGAGAATCAAGCTCAATAAAAAAATGCATACCTATTCTAGATCATTGAAATAAAAGCTCAATTCAGCCACCCAAATTCATGTTTACATAGCCTGTTCTTTTTCCTCTACAGATTGTTCTCCCTATAATGAATGACTACTCAGAAGTTGAGACTTGTGTTGAGGTGGGTTTTGAATCTTCTTGATTATTATTGTTTTTCTGCAGTGTTGTCCCTAAGGAGCAGCTGGTTAAGAATTTCACTGAAGGGTCGAATGCACAATTATAGCTGCACTCTTTGTTTGAGCTGGCTCTAAATTTCCTGGTAAACTCTGTATACTGTAAATCTGTTTGTCCAGCAAATCATCTTTCTAAATAATGTCTTCTCCCCTAGTGCTCAGCCAAGAATTTGAAAAATATCTCTGAGATGTTCTACTATGCCCAGAAGGCAGTGCTTCACCCGACAGCGCCATTGTATTCTCCTGATACCAAACAGGTAGGCCCTACTATACCACTATGACCAAATGTTATATAAAAGGTATACCTGTAACAATACCACCGTGACCTTACTTTACCTTAGATCTGAGAGCCATCAATAAGGTGATCTATTCCATAACCATTACCAAGGAATAGCAATTTGAGCAAAAAGGATCTAATCATGCTATAACCAGTAACATTTAATTTTTTTTAGCATTTTACAAAGTTTTGAAAATGCCAGTATAGGGGGTCTCGCCAGACACCCTAAACACACATGCGTCTTCGCTCCAAAATTTCCACTCTACAGTAAATCATCACCTAGAGAAGTCACCCCTGCATCAATCTCTTGACTTTTTACAGATAAAGCCTTTATGTGAGATGGCACTTACAAGAATATTTAAGGTAGGTAATTGACCACAATACCATTATAACATACCATTACACTTGAAATACATGAACAGTATTTCAAGCAAGCTGATTGACATGATTGGTTGCTTAGCTACAGAGATATTGTATGCAATACCCATTATTGTCCTTGCTATGATGATGTGATAATAAACTCATTTGTTGGTCACCATGTACACAGATATCAGATGCTGATGGGGATGGCATTTTGAATGACACAGAACTTAATAGCTTTCAGGTGAGTAAAATAAAATTTATGTCCTCACTTCTATGTGTATTGTTTTTAAAGAAGTCCAGTAAATACAGCCTGGTTGTTTTCTAAAGGGCTTCTGACCACATTAATATTAGATGTAGGATCTAAATGGGCAAATGAATAAATGAAATGAAATGTAGTTGAATATACAGTGTAAATTGTATATCTCCATATATCAGACCTTCTACAATACAACCATTTAATCTTAAAAAACTGTGACATACAGAACGTACATAATTTTACGCTGTGACATACGTACACATGCAGAAGTTTATGCTTTGCAGAAGAGATGTTTTAATTCGCCACTTCAAGGGCAAGGTCTACAAGATGTGAAGAACGTTGTTAGAAAAAATATAGAAGGAGGTATCAGAAATGGAGGCCTTACCCTAAAAGGTACATACTGTATGTAACTTACTACTTATCTGATGTAGAGGTGGAAACCATGAACTAGAAACTACTGTATGTGCTGACTCAGATAGTTGTTGTGGGTTTATTGTATTCATTATTTCTCTTGTTGGGCCGTAATACTACCCAATGGCTTTCATAGTGAATTTTTACCTGATAATTTTAATGTTGTTTATACAAATGCTGCAAAAGTCACATAAAATTTTGAAAAGTCACATTTTATATTTTGTTTCTAAATATAAAACAAACTCTCAATAAAATCTGTTGGTTTAAAAAATTTGCATTTATCTTGCAGGCTTTGTGTTTCTACACACGCTTTTTATCCAAAGGGGCAGGCATGAGACCACATGGGCGGTGCTTAGAAAATTTGGATATGGAGAGGATCTACAGCTAAGGTCTGACTACCTCTGTCCAAAAGGGTGAGATCTCAACAGAAGCATTGGTTTTTTAGTTCCGTGGAAATGTTCAGAATTATTTTTTTTTGCCCTTGCTTTTGTGCTTGTTATAATTTGCCATTCTGCATATTATTTTAAACGAAAAAAAAAATATTGTGAGTTTTAAGTAGGCCCTCGCTTTTGTGATAAGTTAATTCTTACTTTTCACAATGACAGTGAAATCAGTTTACCATGTAACTCATGTAGAGTCACAGCTTCATAAAAATATGGGATCTGTAGAAAAGTTATAACAAAATATTATTAAGTTTTAAAAGTAAGATAACACATTGCTCAAGTAATTGAGTAATGTTATTATAAAATGTTTTTAAAACAGGTACTGTAGGTAATGGTATTTCCACTCTGGTTTCATTAGATTATGTCTGAGCTTGTGAAATACTGTATGCGCCTGCATTACATAAAAATATACAAATACTAAGGTACACTATATACGGTCGTAGTACAAAGATAGACATACAGTAGACAACAGGAGCAAAAAAAAAACACTGAGGGATGGACTTTTTCAGACTTTACATGTAATCTGCTTTTGAGTGTTGATTATTGTCTGTTTTTTATGCAGTATCTGTGCAGGTACAGATATTAGGGAAAAGTTATCTGATCATGTCTATATTTTCTTGTGTAGTATTGACGTAGGCACAGACAGTACAGTGGAGCTATCTGATGCTGGTTATGAGTTTCTTATTGATCTGTTCAACAAATACGACAAGGTAATAAACAGAAATTACTATATCTGGTGATAATTTATTGGGCATAAATGAATCTTATATCAAATTACTAGATTCACATAGACGATTTGACAGCCAATAGCACATACAGTATAGATTTAATTATTTATGTGTATTTCTTTTTTCAGGATCAAGATGAAGCTTTGAGTCCTGTAGAGTTAGAGGTTTGTTTGTAAAAGTCTACTGCATGTGTCACACGGAGACCCCAAGTGCTCCTTATTCATCATTTCCCTTCAGACTGGAGATTTAAAAGAAATGTATCAATACTTTATGTTGAAGATTTCCCTTGTTGCCTGAACTGTAATACATCTTCTGTTTACTGTTGTGTATATGTAGGAACTGTTTGAGATGTGTCCCACAAATCCATGGGGCGATGAAGTGATACATGCTGCTGAGACCAACAGTAAGGGATGGATAACCCTACAGGGGTTTCTAGCTCAGTGGACGTGAGTATTCAATTTCCTGCCAAACCATGTGGGACTTGCAACCTGTTAGGTCACATAGACCAACCTTCCTTGAAGCTATTGTAGAAGCCTGCAAAGGGATAAAGCCCTTAAAAAGATCTTTAATTTGGGGAACCATGGCCTCTAGCAGTTGTTTTGATAAGGTTTTTTAATTTCATGTTGTGAAACATTTTTTTTTTCAAGTATCAAACAAGCAGGTCTGTGAATGGTTTCTGAATATTAGGCTATTACAGTTTCTTATTGTGTTTCATATAGACTGACTACCTTTTTGGACTACACTCGCACCCTGGCCTATCTGGCTTACTTTGGCTATGCACATGGTGAAGTGGAGACCCAACTATCAACAGCAATAGCAGGTACAATATACCCCACCCAACTATTGACTGATATTGATATACCCCACCAAACTATTGGTTTATAACGATATATACCCCACCAAACTATTGACTGATATTGATATACCCCACCAAACTATTGGTTTATAACGATATATACCCCACCAAACTATTGACTGATATTGATATACCCCACCAAACTATTGGTTTATAACAATATATACTCCACCAAACTATTGACTGATATCATTATATCCCACCAAACTAATGGCTGATGTCAATATACCCACCAAACACTTGTCTGATATCCATATACCCCACCAGATTATTGGCTGATATCCATATACCCCCACCAAACTCTTGGCTGATATCCATATACCCCACCAAACTAATGGCTGATATCAATATACCACACCAGACTATTGGCTGATATCCATATACCCCACCAAACTATTGGCGGTTATCAAAATACCCCACCAAACTATTGGCTGATATGAGGATATCAAAAAGCCCCTTCCATCTATTGACTAATAATGTCATAAACTTAAAATGTCAATATACCTACCCACCTTGTTGGCGATAATATCAATAATCCCCACACAACTATAGGCATTTCTGTCAAAAAAGGATACTATTATCAGAGTAAAATTTTAAATTATGTGTAAAGTTATTATAAAATTTGCTCTTTGTACACACAAGAATGTTCTTTATAATACGGAACTATGTATAACCATAATGTCAAAAGCATGTGTGTGTGACATGGTCCTAAAATCTTCTCTAAATCCCATTAACCTGCCCTATGCTCCTTACTCTTGCTTCCTGCCAGTCTGTCTTCCTCTACCAGTTCCTATCACTATCTCTGTCTCGCGACTTATTCAGATGAGGAAGAGGTTTCGCGTCTCTCAGAGCATTCACAGCGGACTTGACTGGGCCGTGGCACAATGGGGTATATTCTACACTCTTAAACAGATTTGTTGTTTGCCACGGCTTCATTAAGGACAAAATATGCCGGAATTTATTTTGTATTCATTGATTTTTTTGTTTTATTTTTTTTGGTTTCATACAACAAACAAAATAGTTGTTATACACCTGTTTGAAATAAGGTTACATTTGGGGAATCATTGTGTCGTGTGCCGCATTGCTCCATGGGTATCAAATAAATTACTGTAGTATTACAAAGTAAAGCTGTAGTATTCAAATTGTTTATGTGCCTGTTAACATCCACACGGCTTTCAGAGATCAGGATTCAGCCATTTATTCCTTATCCATGAACCACTGCAGGTTATGACATATAGATTCTCCAGTGCAACCCCATTTGAAATAGGTGTATATTCCGATTTTTCTGGCTTTCTCTTGTGTGAATGTTTTGTGCTCCCATTATTTAAAGATGCTCAATAGTGTTGCTGAAATAAGAAGGGTTGTTATCTGATTTTAATGCTACTGATTGCTTTTTTCTTTGATGTAAAATAAGAAAGCTTCATTGATAATACACTTAAACGAAAACGAAGTAAACTGGGTGATATTCCGAATTTTTAATTTTGCATTTTAACAGCATGCTTTAATGACTCTAAACGAAATGACTCCAAGCGAACTGTTTAAACTAACTACATTAAACTAACTCTATTGCAAAAGTATCTCTCAGCGTGCTCGTTTTCATTTCTTCAGTTACTGGAAAAACTTGAATAAATAAATGAAATGTTTATTTTAACTAAATCAAGTTAATCTCTTGCACAAGTACCTCTCTTCATGCTCTATTTAAAAAAAAATCTAAACAAGTTTAACAAACTAAACTAATCTATTGCACAAGTATCATTTGGAGTAGCTGTCGCCGAGGATGCGATAGAATGTGTCTTTGTTGTAGATACTTCATGTATGATTCCCTGGAGTGTCACAGTATGCCATTCTCTTGGTATCCATACCAGCCGTGACCCTCCAGTGAATCATACATGAAGCACCTGTCTTTGCTGTAAATGTTTTTCTATTGTTCACGCCTATTACTTACACCAATTTTACCTTTTAGACCAATATTTCTCCTGATAGTCAAAACATTTGTGTATTTGTTGTGAAAAGATTTGTTCTCTTTTACAGCATCGTATTTTATATGTTAACCATTGTTCTTTTATTAGTTCTATGTTTATGACAGTTACATAAGATGTATCCCATATTTATTCATTTTTATCACAGCTTCCATTCACATTCCTTTTACGAGTTACCTATGTACAAAGACCTTCTATTATCGTAAGCTCTCGTATACGGTCGTATGTTCATTTTATCGCTGTTACTTCTTATATTCATGGTCTCACATAAAGGATTCTTCACTTTCAGTCACTAGAAGCAAATCCATTGATATCCAGAAGAAGTCGACCACTAGATCGGTATTCCAGTGCTATGTCTTTGGACCACCAGGAGTGGGAAAGGTGAGTTCAGTGACAAAGGAAAAAAATGGCATGAAATTTTCCAATTCTCAATATATAAGCTCAAGATTCCGCATACAAGCAGTTTCTCTGACCAAAAGCTTAATTCCAAAGTTTAAAGAAATTTTGAAGATGTGAAATTTAGATATAAGCGAGCAAAGTTTTAATTTTTGATCAGAGCTTTTCCCTAAAAACTAGGAGAATTCATACCTTGAACATTCGAAAATTGCACTTTAAGCCTCATATCTCGAAGACGAATCCATAAGAAAAAAGTACTTTTTGATATGTTGGTTAACATAACATAAGGAACCTCTATGCAAAAATTAAAGCTTACCAAACTTAACCAGACCTTATTTTGGGAAAACTTGGCCTTTTTTTTTGCTCTGTCGAGTTCACTATAGCTCCAGGGTAGTGGTTTGTCAAATTTAAGTCACAGCTTTAAAAAATGTTGTTAGATTTCGAACTCACTGGACAAAACATGTGAATGTAGAAGATGTACATGACTTTTAGTTTTTTATCTTTTCAGACAACATTTTTACAGTCGTTTCTTGACCGATCCCTTGAAGTAAGTGAAATATGTGTTATACGTTCATTGTAATAACTGTAACCATTTAATGTATTTTTGTTGTTGTTGTTGTTGTTGTTGTTGTTGTTTGCCTGATCACTTTTACATTTTGGCATAGCTTTCACGCCGTACTTTTCCTGAACATTTCCAAATGCAAACACTTGCCAAAGTTATTTCATCCTCATTTGTATGCATTAACATTTGGTACGGCCTATGAAATGAACGGCGTCTAAAAGTAGGCCTTACAATAAGTTCTTTACTTTTGTTAAGATTAAACGAAGTATACGAAGTTTACCGAATCCTGGATCGTATGATTATCAATTGCAACGAGAAAATATGTCATCAGATTAATTTACGGCCACGACTGCTGAGGTATCACCGGCGTGTTCTAGCTAGCTAGGGCTCCGAATAAACCTATGCTATGTTTTTTTTTTTTTGCTGACGATATCACTTTTACATCTCACTAGAATTCGGACCTCGAGCATCTTACCACGCCGTATGTTATCAATCTTGTAGAAGTACAAAGACAAGAGAAATATCTAGTGGTGAGAAAATATATTTACACTATATATGTATTGGTATTATACGTGTGATGAGGACATCAAATGTTTATGTCATGTAATGCGAACTGTTAGCATACATGCGCATCTACCCCATGCAAAGTTGAAATGTTCTGACCATCTATCAAAATTACCATCTACCTTTAACCTTGAGACCTTTACCTAAAATTCCCAGTCAATTCTTCGTTGGCTTGTCACAGACGGACGGCAATACAACTATCCCTGCCAGAGGGGTGCAGCTATCCCTGTTTTTTCGTGGTCTGCTAACGCGAAATTATATGCCTCATAGCCAGTCGCGTACATAGGGGGGTGCGCAGGGTGTGTGATAAACAAACGTTGGTTATTTTTTATCGAAGAACCGTTAAATACTATCCCGTTTCCATATGATACCTTAGACTGCAACCATCCCCACCTTCCCCCATCCAACGAATCCTTGGTTTGCGCCTGAAAGCTGCCTTTGTGCTTCCCTGTTCTAGTTACGCGAGATCGAGTGGGAGAATTCAGGGCTTCTGCTACATGATAGGAGATGTGACGTGGCTTGCTTCTTGTACAACTCAAATGATGCGGCTTCATTTTCGCAGATTGTACAACTCAGAGAGGTAAGAAAAATAACGTTAAGTTGGCCTCTACTTCACTACTGTCATACCGTAATGTTATGTCGAAATGATCATTCTACCGCAAAAAAAGGTCAAGTCGTTCCCTACTATACTATAATGTTATGAGGAACACACTAATTTGGCCTCTACTTTTACAATTCTTGTACCATAATGTTATGTGAGAATAAATATTATACCGCAAAATAAGGCTAACTCGACCTATTCTATTAATTCTCCATACCATAATACTATGTCAAAATAAGTATTCTACCGCAAAATAAGGCTAACCCGGCCTCTACTATACTATTCATATATCATAATGTTATGTCGAAATTATCATTCTACCGCCAAAATAAGGCTAGTTCATTCGATCTCTTCTACTAATTCTCATACTAATACATAATATTATGTCAAAATAAGTATTCTACCGAAAAAAGGCTAACTCGGTATCTAATACTATTCTCATACCATATTATTGTATGTCGAAATTCCACCTCAAATAATCTGGTTAATTGGGTCCCTACTATGCTAATCTTACACCATAATGTTACGTCGAAATGTCCTTTGTGCAGGCATGTTTTTACTCTTTTATTAGACCTTTGTAGTTTCAAACCTTCCACCCCCTGCCCCCTCTCCCAATCCTTCTCCCCCTCCCTCAATCTAACAAGCTTGCATTCCAACTGTCTTTTATCATTTCTTTCAACAGAAGTTACCAAAGACTCTACCGTGTTTATTCGTCGCAACAAAGAGTGACCTAACGACAGTGAAACAGGTGAGACCGACATGACGGAAAAACATGACGTGAAGCTTCAAATAAGCACGTTTCACATCTAAAAAAAAAAAATCTAAGTACTTAGTGAGTAATAGCAAAAAAAAAATATCAAATGCGACTTTTTGTAAAGTGTCATTAAACATTTGAGCTTTGAGCGTCCTTGAGCTGAGACATAGCGCAAGGGTGGCCAAGAAAAAATATCTTCCAAAGCGAAAAAATGGGTGTGTGCACTTCGACCTTACATTGTTCGTGTTTTGAAAATCATTCCGGAATATAAGGAACCGATGGCCATTGTAAGAAATTGTGTCTCCGTTCTCTATCTCGAATTGCGTATTTTCCAGGTTTTCCCGTCATGTCGGTGAGACCACTAATACTGTTCGATTTGGTATATGACTGCTGTTTTGAGTATTCAGCGAACCCTTTGAGCGCAACAGTTACCATTGAAATGGCTTTCTAATTTTTGTCATTAAATTTCCGAATATCGGCCGAGCATTTTACGATGTAGCCCACAAGGATCAAGTCCATTATGGCGGCGCTCTAAATCATCAGTAACATCATCATAAGACAAACTTTTACAATTTTGAAATATTTTCCGCATTTCCGTTAAAAATCATGGTAGATTGTTACGTAATCGACCGGAAGTAAACTGATGTGGTGCAGGGTCTATCTCGACCTTGGTCCGGTTTTTATTTAGTTTTGATTAACCGAAGCAATAAAGTAATTTTGTCTCTGGTGTATTTATGAAGTGCATTTGTATTGATTCAGGAATATGAGCAACAGCCTCTGATGTATACGACGCTGAATAAACTTCCACCACCACAGGTAACCCATCACTACAATAACGCAAACCCACAGATACCATTATTTTGAAATTGCTTGTATTTCTATGATTTCAGCCGTTCTCCATAAATGGACCGCCAGAGGGCAACAAAAAAATATATTCCAAACTTGCGCAAATGGCTGTGTACCCGTGAGTACAAAACATCCCCTTTTCCTCCATTGCTCCCCTGTGGTTTTAGTTACCCCATTAACCACGAAAAACTCTAAACATCATCTTCCCCACTTGTGGGGAAGCCGTGCGTGACACTGAAAGCGGCTGCTAAACAGATTAGAATAGAGCAAAGCTTAGAAGACATGTATTCCTTTGGTCCTTTCTTTGACTCCGTCGTTTTGTTTGTGATTGTTCTGACACTCAAATGTTTCAAACCAAATTTTCCATTGACCAATAATATTATTGCTGCCAGTATTTTCGCCCTTCTGTTTATGTGGCTGGTATTATTCCAAAATAATGTACTTGTTGTAGTCGTCTCTACCTTTGCTATTGTCGAAGTTTTCTGTATATTTTTGAAGTTTGTAAAATATGCTGTTAATAATATGCTTAATTAAACCTCTTTATAGAAACCAAGCTGCTTTCGAACAAATGTTTCGTTAAAATACTTTTTTCCAGACTTCAAAATCTATAACATCACAGTAAAAAAGCGATTTTTTTCTATCTTTTTCGTATTTTAGATGGCTAAGTAAGGCTAAGTTCAAACGTCGTATTATCCATGAGCTGTATTCAATGCAAATGCTTGCGAATGAATCGAGTCGATTGTTTCTTCATTTGCATGCATTTGCATTGAATACGGCGCATGGATGATACGACCCATAAGCTGTATTCAATGCAAATGCTTGCGAATGAATCGAGTCGATTGTTTCTTCATTTGCATGCATTTGCATTGAATACGGCGCATGGATGATACGACCCATAAGCTGTATTCAATGCAAATGCTTGCGAATGAATCGATTCGATTGTTTCTTCATTTGCATGCATTTGCATTGAATACGGCGCATGGATGATACGACCCATAAGCTGTATTTAATGCAAATGCTTGCCAATGAATCGAGTCGATTGTTTCTTCATTTGCATGCATTTGCATTGAATACGGCGCGTGGATGATACGACTTTTGAACTTGGGCCAAGTTCACAAATATATTCCCTAAGTTGCGTCCGTCATAATTTTCTAATTGCCACATGATCTATCCCAGGCATCTTTGCGGCCCTAATGCGGACACAATGGCTACCTTCTGGGTCATCGCTGGAGTCGGTGCAGCTGCTGCAGCTGTTATTGGTTTCCTTGGTTACCGATACTTACGGAAATCAGCTAATGGACTTTAACCATGGTGACAGACCAATGTTCAATCGGTAAGCTACGCTTAACACATTACTCCATTGTTAACAAAAGTTTCCTATTACGGACGCCTGGAAGCGAAGAAACGGGAGAAGTGAGCAGCCCTTTCTACTTTTTAAACAAACAGGGGGTGGGTGAAACAGACTTTTTGCCTTTTGGGTCCAGGTTACAGATAACCCTTGGCCAATATGATATTCTGATTGCGGGGTGTATGATCTTGCAAATCAGGGGCTCATAAGTAGGGGGGCAATCAACAGTGTCGCGGCACTTTTACCGTCCAGATGTGCGCGCACATCTTTGATCGTTGATTTACCAAAAAAATTGCAAGTTAGAATTCAAAATCCAAGCTGGTATGTGAATTTCTAAATACATTTTGAAAAAGAAAACGACAAAAGTGACAGTACCGAAGACAGGACAGCTTTTTGGTTGAGACTGTGCGCGCAGATGAGCTCAGCCAAAACGTCAACAATAACTCATTAGATTGGCTAATCCGTGGGTCTAAAATAGCCTTGTTCGTGACACCTATATTATAAGATGATGTGGTATATAATAAGATGATATGTTAATAAGCCACCTTATGCATGACTCCCGTTTTTATTTATTTCAGAAGTCGGGTAAGATGACGGTACATCCCCATAATGCAAAGCGATTTGCGAAGTTCAGCCAAGTGCGACATGAACGTGGAGACTATAACGTGCTAGAGAAACTATATAAAGACTTTAACGTATTGGAATCTAATTTCTTAAAGGTTTTATTTTTCTGTGAATTTTAAGTGCGTTCGAAAGAGGAATGATTCTTTGAATAAAGAATTCGGTGAGATTATTCTTGCCATGCGGTTGTATCGCTGGGCGATCGGTAATACAGTCGTTTGACATTGCGACTACGCGACAAGCCCGCATGTAAGCACGGGTTAGCCACTGCATAACTTTAGACTTAGGATGTTTTTTTTTTAACTCGTGGTTCCGGAATAGGAATGATTAAAATCGAAAGTAAGCGCGCGTTCGTCTATCACGCGTTCCCATTCCGGAATGGAATGAAGGCAATTCCACCCATTCTGCTACCTGTAGCAAAATGACTCGAATGCCGTTCTGAACCTTCTCTACCAACCATTCCCATTCCAAAATGATAGGGAAAACGCGCCCTTAGACGCAGTAGCGGTGGCAAAAACATGCAGCTAATAAATCCGGTTACTGTGCGACGCGCGCTACCGTGATCACCTTGGGAGTTTTAGGAGGTAAGCCAATAACAATGCGAGAAACGTTATATCTGATACGACGCGCGCTACCGTGATCACCTTGGGAGTTTAAGGAGGTAAGCCAATAACAATGCGAGAAACGTTATATCTGATACGACGCGCGCTACCGTGATCACCTTAGGAATTTTACGTAGTAAGCCAATAAGGATAAGAGAAACGTGCTATCTGATATGACGCGCGCTACCGTGGTCACCTTAGGAGTTTTAGGAAGTAAGCCAATAAGGATGCGAGAAACGTATGTCACAATGACGGCTATGATGAATAAGCGTAAGTATGGAGCTTTGTTTACGATAACTCCGAAAATTATTATTAACGAAGGGATTATCATTTGTTGCAATAGCAATGTACGCGTGGAACATTTACGCGTATCTGAATTATCCAGAAAAAAGGACATCACGTTCCCACCAAATGTCTTTATAAAAAGAATAATTGTCTACATGTAGAACTGCATAAGAAACTAACAGATTCCCTGCCTTTTATAAAGTCTGAGCTATGTGTAGGCTAGGCTATAAGGGCTACATATGGGATAACAAGCGCTCCCTTGTTTTTAAATGATACAGTTTCACCAGTTACAAACAGGAGAGCCCGCCTCTGGAGGAGGAGTAAGGAGGAAGAATGGATGAGAGGGAGGAGTCACCCTGGTGACAACAGGAATTTCGCATTCCATTAGTACGTTTCCATAGCAATGAAAGAACCACATTTTTTTTGTGTTTAAAACTGTTTAAATTGACTCACCATCTAAAAAAACTGAAAGTTTCAAGCGCAATGTTGCTCAATCTTTACTTGTATGAAGCCTTAGCGGCATAAAAAAGCCTATAAAAAGGGACTGGCTTCACATCTGAACCATGATAACAGTAATATTTTAATAAATCCAAGTTGTATAATGATGATAATGATGTATTATGCTTATATATTTATTAGGACGACAAAAATACCAGCTTTATTCTGAGTGATCTATAATTTTTATATTCATCTGTTCATTCTACGACCTTGAACGTAATTCCCGTAATTTAAAGGGTGAACATTTAAAACTTACAAAAGTTTTCTTACGGCGCCTCCCCTCACAAATACTACGGTTGCTCGTTAGTAACAAAGAGAGTGCTAGCCACTGGGTATTCAATTGGGCCTCCTTCAGCAAGCGTCACTTTTCCATCGCTTTCAACAGAAAGGAACAGATCATTTCTTCCGCCAACGTCAAGACATTCGAATCGCGTGCTTCCAAAGAAATAAGACGGCTGGAACTTCTGATTTTTTTGCACCGTTCCCGTTTTGGTATCAAAAGGCTGAAATGATACAAATAAGTACATTAGAGGTGAAACCTTCCACGCAAATGAATTTTGTTATTAGTTTTAGTTCTCTCCCTTCAGGGGGAACCGTTGGAAATGAGAAAAATACATATTTTCTTTGGGGAGAAGAAGGCGTTGGGTGTCAAAGCCATGCCAAGTGGAGTCATTGTGGTTTGGATGGATGGAGGGAGGGTGTTTCACTTGAAATGATGTTGACACGATTTCACTTTCTATGACTTTTACCTTAACGCTGACATCCTTGTGCTCCCCTTCCCCAGTTATCAGCCATTTATCTGTGTCCGTGCTACCATCAAACTGAAGTCGGAATAATTTTGGAGTTTCAAGAGTACTCTCGTCTATAAATTGTATCTTCAAATCTTTGGAAAAACAGAGACAAACATAAGACAGAGGAAGACAGGTGGGGATTTTAGTTGTCCCAGACGTCACACCATGGAAACCAACCCCTGCTTATTTCCAATTCATGATAGAATTTCATCGTAAAAAGACTAAAGGTATACCTGCTGGCGGATCTGAGTTGTGCCCGTCGCATTTCAAAGTAGAAGGGTTTGTTGTCTTTTTCAGGAGACTCCCATTAACACGACTGCTCGGGTTCCACAGACGGTATGCTTTGGTATTTTTGACAGGGTGTGGCGGGTTTATCTGGTAAAAAAAAGTATTTGTCAGTAAGAAAAGATTTTATTGAAAAGAGTTTATTGAAAGAAAATTACAGAGGGAGTAAACATAGGTCGAAATTGCAAAGCATGGCCGTTTGCAAATAGTTATGTGTACATACCAACAGACGTGGGACGGACGACAAGATAGACCTTACCGATACTTTAATCTGGGCTCTGATTTTGTCTTTGTTTTTTACACGATCTTTATCGTCGAGATCAATCCAGTCGTTGTGTTTCTTGCTGAAGCGTTGAAACAAGATTTCATCAGGGGTGATTCCTTCGGGTATAACGTTCTCGAATGTTTTGAAAAACTGCTCTCGAAGAGCTGCCACGGTCGGTTCTCCTCCACATCGGTCAAACTCTATTTTCCGTTTGTTAGAATAGAACGTGACAAGAACAATCGTTGGCATCTGCAGAATAGGATAGGATTTGTTATAGGGGGTAGGGAGGGGGGGGGGAGCGTGTACCAGACCAGATATATGACCAAAGTTATTTCAGCTATATAGTTAGTTCAGCTATATATATTACCCTAACCCGTCGACTGCTCGTTGTCGGAGTAATGGCAGACTCCAAAAGTGCTTTTGGCCTGGCGTTAGCAGAGTCAGAGAAATCGTTTTTAATTACATTTTTAAAAAAACATGTATTTTCCTCTCCAACTTTTGAAAAATAAAATAGCCTGATACTCAGGCTAGTATCCGGTAGCCCAAACCGACAATGGCAGTATGTGTGGCGTTCGATCTGACAACTTGCCAGATAGCCCAAGTATGCCACCCAGGCCCGTAGCCAGGATTTTGAGCTAGGTGGTTCGTTTTTCTATTTCAGCGGACCAAATTTCGGTATACCCTCCACCCCTCCCTCGCCTTATTACATTAGGCAATCAATACTTCAAATAAATTCGTTGCCTGTTGAACTTAATCATTCCTCATAATTATTATTCACTACAGACATCATTCATTATCCTAATCCAGTACAGATAATGCTTCTCTACTAAGGAAACCTAAATCTTAGCAAATGAAAAACAAAAGTGCTTGATCTCCATTTCAACCAGCTCAGGTAACGGTAGGTCAGACGCATATATATTATTACGGCACTTGTACGAAATGTAGACAACCATTTTCGGGTGTCTGTTTTGACCACCACTTCAACTTTGGCATATCTAATGAGGCGGATGTGACGTCATTTGCAACCCAAGAATATAAGCGCAAATCCTGCATCGATGTCATCACGCTCGCTCTTGTAGAGAGCAAGGGCTTGCTCTATCATGTAACGCGCCTCGATGATGTCGCTGGTCTTTTTCTGGAGCTTTACTGTAATGCCAGAAAGGTGTGACAAGTACTGGTAAGTGGTGATGAAGACCACAATGAACTCGAATGACGTGATGCTGCGCTAAATTTGCTGAGCATCACTTCTGTTGCTCTGGTCCCAGTCGGCGAATTCATTGCCATATTTATCCAGGTTACGCTTGAATCCTATCATCTCTAAGTTGGCGATGATGTGTTCCTAGCTCTATGGTAACGAAGTACGTCGTCGGTGACCGCCATTAGCTTAAGAAGGGCGAGGAAGTTCCCAGGATCCCTAGAGCTGTCCATACTTTCATTGTAGCCGTGCAAGGCGGAGCACTGTTTCCCTGACAGCCATTCCTCCTTAAAGCTCCGGTCACAGCCACCACAAAATGTGACTGGGAGTTTTTTTTTCCTGGGAGAGGCTTTGTGTGGTGTACCAAAAGATGGTATCTAGCGGCTGGGGACAAAGCGTTGATATGCCTGAAAAAGTCCTCTATGCTGTCAGAGCGGTGTAGATTTTCCCCTAGGTCATTCAGGGGAGTCTCGAGATGGACTCTTCGCTAGAATGGACTGGCTCTTTTGAAGCGCTTGCAGCCTCCACTTCACTTCTCTCATCAAACTCTTAAGATACTGTGTCACATCCAACAGGGGGAATTGTGGTCGATTCTCTTGAAGATTGGGCATTTTCTGTTGGTAGACTCATTTGCTTCCTCTTCTGGTCGCCTTTCGTCGCCGGCCTCTTGAACGATTCATCATCTTTGGTTATCTTCGGTTTAAAGAATCCATCAATTTTCTGGGATTTCGAGGCTGCCCGTTTCCGTTTTCTTTCTCGCCTCTCTGGGCGACCCATGGGCGGTAATCTCCAATAACAAACTCGGAGAAAGAACTAAACCACCGAAGCAGTGTTTTAGAGGTAAATTTCATTTTTTGCCTTTCAAGTGACTCGCGCGTATGTTTTCCCGCCTTTTCCGAATACCACAGGGAGTCCGTATCAGCGAAGAAAATCTTCTATATGAAATGTTATCAAAAGGGTCTTTTTTAACAAATAGCGATAATAATAAAGATAATTATTATAAAAGAGATCTTTATAGTTATTTTAAAGGCATATTGACGTGCACCGTACATCCAGCCAAACGTTGTTTTTTTAAGCTCTGAGCGGACTTTCAAGCCGGGTGGGGGGGTTCGTCCGAACCCCCTCCCCCTCCCCCCCCCCCTTCCCCCCCCCCCCCGGTAAGCACAGCGCTTATCGACATTCCTGCCGTAACTTAACCAGTTTTCTCGGTTGATATTTACGAAAAAAAGCTCTACTTATAAAATAACGAAGTTATTTAATTGTTAGCGGATGTTCGAAAGAAAAACATTGAATACTGTAATCTATTGATATCGTGTTCACAAATTTTGGAGCAGCTAAATCAATGTATAATTTATTTTCTTGACATAAAAACAGGAGGAAACGATTCTGTATTAGAAACATTTTTAAAGTCCCGACATTATGTAGAATTGGTGAATTGTACTTATTAGTAAAACATATAATTTGGTATATACCTTAGGCTGGAGAGTATAGTATCCTTCAAAGCGTCTAGGAAGTGTTTTTCTGGCTTCGCCCTAAGCGATCGCAATGCCGTTTGATAAAAATCAGGTTACCTGATCTACCCTTTGACACTTGACAGCTTGAAAAAAAGCTACCTTATTAAATTGTATTTTCGCGCACTATAATTTAACGAAAAATCCCGTTCCCGGTGACCGAAATGCCCTTCGCACCAGTGGCCCAAAAATAGTCTGCTTAATAGCAGCCGCTTTTAGTGCCACGCATGGCTTCCCCACAAGCTTGTAGTGTGCGTGACACTAAAAGCGGCTGCTATAAGTCTACAAAAACGTAGGAAGAAAACAACCGGACAACCTCTATAAGTCTGCTAAGCCGACTAACCCAAGTGAAATCTAACCTGGGTACCAGAGCCTCAAAACTTCTCTCGTCCAGTGACGCTCAGCCGAAATACCCGAGCACGTGTCAGCGCTTATCTGCTGATCAGGCTTATCGACATTCATAACGTTGCTCAACCAGTTTGCTATGCGATATTTTCAAAACAAAGCTCTACTTAAATTATGGGCGAATGTTCGAAAGAGAAACATTGAATAATATCATTTTTTGGCAGCTAAAAAATTAATGCACGACTCTTTTTCTTTCGATAAATACAGGAGACAATGTTCTGTATAAAGAGTATTATTTCGTTTCGGTATTATGTAGAATTCGTGCCCTATACCTAATTATGAAATGTATAAATTAAATATATACCTTAGTCGCTGAAATGTTTATCCTTCGAGGCGCCTATGGAAGTGTTGATCTGGCTTCGCTCCGGTGTATTGAAATATATATTACTTTGTAACAGACAGGAGACAGGGCAAAACTACTCAATGCTGATTGACTAGGGCAAAATTACTTTGCTGCGAGTCGATGCGGTGAAGCTGGAGCCTGGTACCCAGGGTAAGAGGTTGATCTTCAAATCTTGCATTCTGATTGGCTGAGCTACTAATGGTCTATTAGTGATAGACGGTGAGTAGCGAAATGTAGGGGTCCGTAGCACAATCTGACTCTTCACTCCTTCTCCTCTTCCATTCCTCATCCTCATCCTCCATTCCTCCTCCTTACTCCTCCTCTTCATTCATTCCTACTCATCATCATCAACCCCTCCCCCACCCCTCCTCTCTCCGTCCTCCGCCATCATCCTCAATCCTCCTCCTTCTCACTCCTCTTCCTCATCCATTGCTCCTCCTAACTCCTAACAACCACCGAGAATATCTTTGGTCTCCTATCGGTGAAATCTACCTTCACCAACGTCGGGTCCCAAGGAACTTTTAAGTTTAAGTTTAAGTAACTTTATAATGAACGATTATTTGAAGGTTTCTGGTTCGTACGATTCATACGGAATTCATACCATTTTCAGCCAATAGGAGAGCCAGCTCGCATTACGTCATTACATCACGCCGTTGATAATTCCTCATTCATTCTCTAACACCACTTCCCTGCTCTTATCTAATCTTTAACATGGCTCCCAAAATGAGAAGCAGTAATGTTCTGCGTTATATTGAGAGTGCGGGACTCTCTGAGGATCTCAGCGAGTTTGAGAGTGAGAACGTATCGGCAGGGTCTCGCTTGGCCACCAAGAATGAGACGGCAGTTCATGTAGAGAGCACAGCTCGTCTATATGAACTCCGTCTTATTCAGATGGAGAAATTCGCCATACGAGAGAAGGACACGGCTATTCTTTTTGGTGAAAATAGCCGTCCATTTAGGGCGGCTACTATCAAGACCTTTCTCGGTAAGTGTAAAGTATGATGCTCTATCTAAATACTGTAAATGAGACTAAAAAAGGGCGATCTAATAACTTACGTACGTAAAGCCTCAAGACCGGCGCACATGTTGAGGAAAATTTCACGCATTCACTCTGCTTACTGCCTCGCAAGGACAAAAACGCACATTTTAAGCAGGAGATAATTATGTCACTGTTGCTTCAAGCAGGACATAATTTTGACACAGTTGCTTCAAGCAGGAGATGATTTTGTCTCAGTTGTTCGTGACACGTAACTTCGATCGACGTCTGCACGCGTGAAATTTTCCTCACCGCGTTCGCCGGGCTAAGTTTAAAGTTTTACTTGCCCTAAAGCCGCTCTTTCATGATTTTAAGTTTACCTTCTTTAGATGAAATAACTATAGATTTAATGTATATCCTAGATAAACGTACTGCCCTGCTAGACCATCCCTGTTAATCTAGGCTAATACCAGGAGCGCCGGATTTTATAGGCGGCTTTGTTGTAAAATAATGCGGTAATAAGAAGTTCCTTTCAATTTCTTACAGATTCTACACTAACCCTACAGACCCTAGGCCATTTAGGTCGTTTATCATTTGCTTCCGATACTAACTGATTCAAGCCAGCTCAAAACTGGCTGATAAGGGGGAGGGAGGGCTGGTGTTAGAAAGGAGAATTATACAAGTTTGAAATGAGTTAGGGCTATTATTAGTAAAGTTTAACAACCTCTATTAAACTGTAGCCTGGTATAGAAATATTAGGTTAGTAAACAGGAAATGCTCATGACTATCACTCATTATTCTTACACATGTACTGAGGAAAGAGGTGTTATAAAAAGGAGGTTACAGTTTTTAAAATGTCTGTATTCACTGTATTATCGATGGTAAGCATGCCCAAGGTGAGTGAGAGTTGAAAAACAAACGGGCACGAGAGAAAGAAACTTAAAAGAACCTAGGTTGCCTTTTTATATAGTGGTGGTCCTTGTTCAAGGAACATATTACTTTTCAAATTATTAAGGCTTTTTGAAATATCCAGTTCCCCAAATGGATCTATTCACTCATCTTTTGTGTTTGTGTTGATTTTATATAATTTGAACCTTAATAATTTTAAATATTGTAATTGCAAAAATTTATTCATTTGTTTTTATA
Source organism: Nematostella vectensis (assembly GCF_932526225.1). Classification (NCBI taxonomy): domain Eukaryota; kingdom Metazoa; phylum Cnidaria; class Anthozoa; order Actiniaria; family Edwardsiidae; genus Nematostella; species Nematostella vectensis. The sequence goes on along the minus strand of NC_064045.1, from coordinate 6,521,393 downwards.
TTTTAGAATACTTAGGCGAACCGAAGGGCACCAAAATTGGCAGTCTCGCCTGCAAGGGTCTGGCGCCACCTTCCATAAAAGGAATGGAAGCAGCATTAAGGTATTAATATTAATATTTTTAATATTGAAATGTTAATGTTTTTCCAGGTTTTTATTTTATTTATTTACTAGATATTTTCATAGTTGGCTCTTCCAACAGAGATGGACGGGCAATTTTTTTTGTCATTTTTAAATTTTAAGCCCTGATTATATTTTATATAAACTCGTACAACATGTTTATAATGCTTTACACAATTCAAAGATTGCAAAACACTCACTACTCTTTTCTATTTTGTGTGCATAAAGTAGATATCTAACTCTCCCTTGCTGTACCTCTTGATATTGTGATATTTTCTGATACTGTTTTGTGATATTTTCTGATACTGTGATTCTCGTTTATATCCAATGCTTATTCGAAAACAAAATAGACTATATTTTTCCTATTTACTTGCTTAATTGAATTATCACATATTAGATAAATTATAGATGTCTTCACTTTTTCTCTAAACATAATATTGCATATAGTATCATATCTAGTAGCTAATAATTTTGAGATTAATGATGATATATTTTAATGACATATTTTAGTCTAGTTTGATGGTACAGTGATTTTTAATGTGAGATATTTAAGTCTAGTTTGATGGTTTAGTGACATCCATATTGATTAACTACACTTGATTTGGTATTTTGATTAACCCATTGACTCCTGGCTTTTTTGGAGCTGAATTTACAAAAAACAGACTGAAAACAGATACCTCCCCCCCTATTCTGAGTTTTATACAGCCCGTCAAAGTCAAACACAGCTGCACCTAGTCAGCGGTATCCAAGCTTTCCAACAGTGCTTTGCGGTCCCCACTTTTAATCCCTCGTCGATGTGCTGAAGCCAGCACAAGTTGATGGTTGCTTGTATTTTTCATCAAAAATACAGCTATGAGCATATTAGGAGAGTGTCTCAGGACATCATGAAGTCTTTTGGGGCATAATTGAGTGCCTTGCTTATGGATATTTGCAAGCAAAGGTGGATTCATGATGATTTTTTCTTGTTTGGCTTTGCCCGGATGAGAAAATAATTTTCTAATGAATCACCACAGCTCTCCTAAATGGTGTCTTTTCTGAAACCAAATTGATTGCAAAATTGTTTACACTGCTATTCTGGGTCTGTATGACCTGGAATTGATTCGTTTGGCTTCGGGGTGAAAAGACTTATAAAAAACCATCTGACTTTGGGGAGAGGAGTGTTGACTGGCCCTCCCCTCGTGAATTTTCCCCTGCATCTCCCAGAATGCTTTGCAATACGTAAACATATTTTCGTGGTTGTACAATCCTTCAAGGAATGGGCATTGTGTTTTGAGGCCAAGGAAATGTACCTGGAGGATCAGAATAAAGGTATCTATTTGTGTCTTGAGCTGTGTTTGCTGATCTCTCTCCCTTGTGTGGTATTTTGAGCGTTTTATTGAGAGGGGTGATTCTGCTTTTCTCTCCTTGTTCGATTTGAGATTTGTCAAAGAACCTGTGCTATTATTTGGCTTAAGAGTAGATGCCAACACCTTGGTTGGATGCATATCTGCAAGACCATTTATCCCTTAGACTGATGCCTGAGTATCTTCATCTTGTTGTGTTTATTTTGAATTTATGAATTTTTTGGGTTGTGGGTACTTCCCAAAGCCGGTACAGGCCGGTTCAGGGGTCAATGTGTTTAGACGCTTTGCAATAATATAATTGGTTAATGACTCTGTCATACAGATTCTGGATGCCGAAGTTTGGGTATGTTGGCCCATACAGTGAGCAAGTTAAAAGGGATCATGATGGGAAAATTGTAGACATCATCCCAAAAGGGAACCCTATGGAGGATGCTGGTAAGTGTCTGTTATCATGATTATGTCAGTATTCCTGTCAGCCTTATCATTATACCAGTACAAGAAACAGATTTTTGGACTGGCTTGTACTTGTAGCATAGCTGTCAACTCTCCCGCATTAGGCGGGAGTCTCAAGATTTATTTCTATCACGGAGGGTACAAGATGCAGGTTGCAGGTCGGCTGCAGGTTGGGTACAAAATGCAGGTCGGGTGATTACAGTTTTTTTTTTTTTTTTTGCTTTAACTATTTCATACAAACTACGGCTCACGTGACGCGTTAAAATATTGAATACTTAGATTCTCGTTTATTACTAAACAATTATGTGACCTTGGGAATAAAGAATATCCTTCCAGTCTCAAGGTTTTATTTCTATCATTTTCTTAAAAGGTGTCAAGACATTGATACGTTCCTTAAATAAAAGGAAGCGCCGACCTTCTAGAAGAGACATGAGGGCCGGCATGAAGCCCTATGAGGCAAAGAAGGCGCCACCATTCTCTCTTGAGGATATGCTCAAGATGAGAGAATACTGTTTGAAGACAGTTGAGGTAAACAATTTAATTACCATCACAAAAAAGTGCATTAGAAATAAACAGGTAATATCACATATAGGTCCATTCTACAAACATGACAGACACAATAGATTCTGTAGTCGAATATTCCATAATATTCGAGGGGTCCATCAGAGAGGACGAAGGCATCTAGTAGATTCTAGGATAATCTCCGATACTATCACAAAATCAAGGGTCCAGCAGATGGAAGAAGCAGGAACTAAATAGACATCTAATAGCTTATTAGAGGAAAACAATGATAATATCCTAATCTCAATAAACAGTTGAAGCTCTCGTAAGCGACCACCTTGGGAACTGATAATTGTAGTTGTTAACAGAGCTGGTCTCTTACGAGAGCTTGCTCTCATAAGCGACCACTGGGCGTCAAAAACTTGAACAATAGGTGTTGGCTTAATTAAAATGGAATCTAAAAGTTATCGTGATAACAACAACGCTGTAATATTTTGGTTTATTGCTTGATTTTCAAACTAGGTATTTTACTTATCATGAGAGTGAGTTGTTTTACTTAATAGCAATTAATTCTACACAAAGTTGCTCATTATGCTCGTTTATATCAACGACTTAAGCTTTTCGTCATGAGAATATCGCATGGGCCTTTTGTTAGCCGATTTCTAAAGCATGCAACAAACAAGTGGATGGCTATTGTAACTGGAAAAGGATAAATCGTGGAGCTGGAAATGGACTAGAGATTCCTTGCATTTATACATTTTCTGGAGACAAAGAAACGTCAATCCCATGGTTGAAATCGAAGTTAGAATATTGTAATTATAAAATTCTTTAATAGTTGCCTACTGGAAAGGCAGCTTTTATGAAACATTACAACATTACAAATTTGGAAAATATTTTGCTATTTTTATTATACTCTTTTGCCTTGGACTACTTTGGTTCATTTTATTCAATTGCTTTCCTATAATTATTCTGCCTAATTTTTTGGCTTAGTGGTATTTCAGCAGTTATACTTCTGTCTGGCACTGTTATTCAATCAAATAAATGCAGAATCTGAGATTTGAAACTTATTCATTATATCATAATAATGCCATTGTAATGGCATTATGGCAATTCATTGCAAATTTCATCTAAAAGTAGTCAAAAATTACACTGCCTACGTGGAACAACTTCATTAGAATTTGAAAGCTCCTATTCATAGCCTGGCACTACCTATATGTCTGTTCATTCAAAAGGATCCCTATATCCTTTTGAAAATTGAGTGAGGTGTAGAGTTGACTGAACACATGTCTTACTACTATTACTATCACTGTAAATCAGCAATAAAATCTAAAGTCATGGTAAATTATCAAATGTCACATTATTTTCAATCCTTAGATTTAGCTCATTCCATCTATAATTTTTTTAATCAGCTTCCTCTTTTTGTTTTAGTCAACTCTGGCCAAATTCCCTCCCACATTCAGATAAAGCTGCCATGGTCAAAGGCTGACAAGCATGCCAAAGGTGTGTACCTTTTCTTGTGAATAGTTATTTTTCTTTTGAGGTATATAATATTGTTATAATTTACATATTGCAGGAGTTAATCTGTCGCTATGGGCCAATCCCCTAAACCCTAAGTTGTGCCCTGTTATGGCACTCATTTCGTGGCTGTTGTTTTCTGGTAAGTTATTGGAGGCACAATGTCACATTTCTGGGTTGCCCCTACACATCCTATTTCTTTATTTCTTTTCCTTTTTTTTCATTTTTAGGAAAACCTTACCTTTAATTTACCTCCACCATTACTAACAATAGAAACCTAGCAATCTAATCTAGTGATATATTATTAGGAATCACGAAGGGTTACATCTTCCCTCGCATTGCCAAGGACAACCGACGTGCCCTTCCATCAAAGCGAAGTGTGGCCTCATATCGTACTATTTTTTCCAAGGTAAATACATCAGTACACCAATATCTTAATCAAATCTCTAATTTCTTGTCATAAGGAACAGTAAATTATATAATATCACTTGTTTTTCCGGCTGGCTTACAATCATAAAATACTGTTTTTCTCTCATTCTTGTGGTTTCCTTTCAAAAACAAATACAAAATGAGGAGAAAAGTTGCAGGAATTTTAAAACTAATTTAGAGATTCTTACAAATGGTGTAATAATATGACCATGCCATGCACTTTTCTTAATTTTGTATCACACTCGCACTGCCCGTAGTGGCCTTTGGCAGTGCCTGCAAAGTATGCTGGATTCTCAAGCATGTCGCACTGCATGCTTGTTACAGGTATATATGCAGACAAAATTGTGCTCCCTCTCTAATATTTTATACATGCGTTTATTAATTATTTCCCTCTTGCTTGTAGATGACCAAGGCCCTATTTGAGAAGCCATACACCACACATAGCATTAGAAGGTCAGCAGCACGCTGGGCAGCCAGATGTGGTGCTGATGATAGCACAATCAAAAGGGCTGGTCGCTGGTAAGAACACTTGCCAAAAGCAGAATGACATTAATTTTGTGGTGTGATATGAACTTTTGTACGAATATAATAATCAAAGAATGTTTTTACTGGTGTTGGTTCATTGAAATATACCTTACAGCAGTAACAAAAAACATTAAAATCACTTGATGTCTTTCCAATTGTCCTTCCTGCTCTTCTGCCCTTGTATTGATATTTTCAGTTCCTACTGGTTGTTAGGCATCTTCTCTTTATAGTCATGAAAGGTCACTTTTGTTGTTGTTCTTGTTGTTTTGACTTTTGCTTGCAAATTTTGCCTCTGGGGTAGTAGAATTCACTTTCGCTTTCTTTGTTGGTATTCATCGCTTCTTTACCAAAAATCAAAAAGCTTTTGTCTTCAGTTTTTTTGGGTTATGCTTGCCCTGGTAAAAAAATGCAAGCATGCAAGCTGTCATTGCCATATTATCATATTATTAGTTAGTGAGTGATGTGTTCTTAATTGCTAGTCTCAGGACTTTTGCACACCCAAGAATGTTTTGCTTATCATGATTTCCTGACGAATTCTAAGTCGTCATACATAACATGTAAATTTTCATCTTTTCTTTTAGGAAGTCGAGCAGCTTTGAACTTTACACCCAAGACGCAAGAGCAGAAATGATTACTGAACTTCATGACGACAATCCAAGCCAGGACCATCTGCTGTGGATGTTCAAGCCCCTCAGATGAAGCACCTCCCGCAACATGCCATCCAGACAATTATTTCTGCCCTTGCGCCTTGGCAGCCTACTGTCAAATCATAGCCATCATCAAATGCTATCCTACATGGAAGGACAACCATTCAAACCATGGAAGGAAAACCATACAAACCACCCTCCATCAAAGTCATGATCAATGGGACCATGCATGGAAGGAAAACCATGTAAACCCCTGAGGGGCAGTGGCTACACATCCATGGGGTGTAGAATGGAGATGTCAGGCATTTCCTCCCTCCACTACCCTAGGTGTTCACCTTGGGCAAGTGATATCCCACCTCTAGCCTCCCATTGCCCTAGGTTACAAGATAGCGTCAGATAAAAACTTGGCGACAATGAGCCCTTGGCAAGGGTGATACCCCGATCTATTGATCGTTAATACTGCATTGAATTATGCGGGGGGACCAAGAAGCCCTTATCTATACAAGAGCAAGTAAAAAATAAAAGAACAATACTTTCATTTGAACATATCTATATTGATTAGGTATTCCAACCTCCATCATCTCACATACCCTTATCGATTTAACCTGCCTTTCACCACTTTACCTGCCTCCAACTGGCTAGCCTGTACTTCAGTGACTTACCCATTCCTCGTTAATTTACACTCATCAGCTTCCATTCTGTAACAGTCTTAACTTCCCTAACTGGCTACCTTCAAGAATGGAAGGAAAACCTTACAAACCATCCTTAATCAAAAAAATGGACAACAAAACCATGCATGGAAGTAAAACCATGGAATTGAAACCATTCAAACAAAAAGACAGTCATTCAAACCATCAAAGGAAAACCATTGCAGTGTTTGCCTTGGGCAAGTGATAAGACACCACTAGCCTCCCTTTTCTCTTTTCTAAGAACAAAAACCCTTACTGCCAATACCACCCTCGGCATTTCTGGGTTGCCCCACAGGTAAATAGAGGTACTTTAATGTTGTTGCCTCATTCTTATCTGACTCCAAAGTCGGCCATTTCTCATGCCTATAGCCTAAGAACTGAAATTGATATGTATTTTGCATTTTGAATATCCCTTGTTTGGTTATCTTTTCTAGGTTTCTTACCAATTTTACACAACTCGTTCTATTTGCACCATTACCAAAAACCCCATGATTATTCTTTTCATTGAATCCAATTAATTCTTTTCAGTGAATCCAAAGTAAAGGTGAACAATACTGATGGGAAAATGCACCTGGAGATTGTTTAAATTTTTCACTGCATTTTATGCAGGTGCTTGTACTCAGCACATCCTTTTCCAATGCTTTATGCTTGTGGCAGTTGGTTGTCAAATATGGAGTAGAATATTGGACATCCCTTTACAGATATATTTTCTTATTCTGCTGTGCTGTCTTGTTGAAATACATTTGATCCAGGATCTTTTTAATTTGTGTCTGAGAATTGAGTTATTTTTAGCATATCTCCACCACTCCTCCGGCACCAGGGAGGAGTCGTGAAGATGTGCGAGGGGGACTCCGATAACAAATTGGGTGTGGTTCAAGGAAATTTTAAAGGCCAAAACACCCCCTTCGAATAGCAATTGGTAGAATTTTATTCCCTAAGAGATAACAGAATTTTAAAAAAAAAAGGTTAATTACTCCCTTACGAATAGCAGTTGGTCGAATTTTATACCCTAAGAGATATCGGCTCCTGAACTCTTCCAAACCAAATTTACCCAGTTTTCCTAAAGCTAATAAGGCGCGCAAAGAACATTTTATGTTTTTTCTATAGGCTGAAATAGGTACATAACTTCTCACTCTCCAAGGAAACCTTTAAAGTAAGATTTGGACATGCATTATAACAATACACATACCTGCAATTTTGACAAACTCCTTCTTCTGAACCTCATCCCTTTGAACAGCTGCCGTAAGTGTAAGCTTACTCCGTTTTCTCTTTCTAGTCTGTAGTCACCATTAACATTGTTTCCAAGTATTAAACCTCTTAACAAGATTTCCTTGTGTTCCTTAGCTGTTTAGTAGTTTTCACTAGTTGTTTTCACGGTCATCAAGGTCTGAATACTTGTCATGTTTTCCCCGCCAATTTTACTGTCGTTCACCACACGACACTGCAACTCAAAACTCGAAAATGTGACAGGAGAGCAACATCAAACCCGCGGTTTTGATTGGTTTCTTTGGGATTTGACATGATGTGACCAATGACGGTGACGGGTGACAGTTTGTTATTGGCTCGTTTTCAGACAGTGTATCCAGACTATATTGCAACTGTAGTAGAATGTCTCAGTTCTACTAACAGCGATTCTCAGTGTAACGCGATGTGCAGGCGATGGCAAAGTAGCCAAGCGTCATTTTGCAGCCGTCAGATCTATGACAGTAAATGCTCGCTTTCTCAAATTCATCCCGAGTTTAACTCGAGGCTGGAAATGTTCCATGTTGAATGACAAATGTAAAGGATTTTTTTTTTGCATCGAGCTCGCACTGTTCGTACCGTTACTGGGTTTTTGTTTTGTATACCTTTACAGAAACTCTGCAAACATCAGATGCATAGTTGGGATTTGAAGCGGACTTACTTTCTCACCATTGACCAGATTCATGATAAACAACAATGTTTATTTAACGAATGAAATTGTTCTTTGATATTCTGGTTAACGGTGGGTGAACAGGGCAGCGACAGGGGTTAGGGTGGTAGGGGTGGGACACCTCTAAAAAAACATATGCTCCTCGAGAAAATGAGTTTCAAATTCTAAGGGATAGCAAAATAAAATGAGTTTTGACCTTAGGGGACAGGAAAAGGTCTCCGTTTTAGATGATTTATCCTTAAGGGATAGCAGTTAAAATTATCGCCTCTGTCGTGTGGGGAAACAGGGAAGCTGTTCATTCCTTCTCGACTTCTTCTTGTTATTGTAACCCTCCAAGGAATCCAGTTCTCAGCAGTGGGCGGATATGCAACTACGCTGTAAATCTTTCGATTTACTCTCGCACTTCATCAATCCTAGACTACTTGTTGTTAAAACAAAAGGTACAATGGTCAAAAAGAAGTCCTCCTACTTGTTGCTTGTTGCTTTTTCTGCAATCACAACCCTCATAACAATCTAGATCTGACATTTTTCATTAGCTGAATTTGTGGAGCCCTGTCCATGACAGAAAAGCGGTGGGAACTGTATACACGAATGTAGGAAAGAGAAAAGGAAAAACTTTACCCTACTTTATCCACGTCCCCGTATAGTCAATATAGGGATACTCGTGTTAAAGTGGTTTCACTTAATGATAAGTCAAATACTTCATAAAAGACGACACTATATCATTTATTTTCAATGTTTGTTTTATCTTTAGGATTTACTCTAATTCAAACTCATCTCACCCCAACCCCACCCCTTCACTACCCCCTGAAACCAACAACCCGCCCCTTAGTTTTGGAACAACTCTGTTCTCGTAGTTTACTAAGGCCGTTGGGGGACCTAAATAAGCCGCTGTGCTCGTTCAGAGAGAAGAAAAATAGGTGAGACCAACATAAGTTTTGACCCCTAAGTTATAGAAAAAGTGCGTAGTCTCTAGATCCTTTTCCCCAAAGAATAGCATCATCCACTATAAGAGCGTAAAGGCTTTTGGCAGCGCAACATGATAAGTTGCCAGGAAAGATGAACTCGTTCCAAAATGACAAAGAAGTAGGCATTAAGAATAAGTAATTAGGTACAGAGTTCCAAAATGACAAAGAAGTAGACACTAAGAAGAAGTAATTAGGTAGAGTTTCATCCTCTTTGCCGAGGTTATGATCAGGTAGCGAATGTCAGCATATGTAACAAATGTCAGCGTACGTAGCAAATGTCAGCAAATGTAACAAATGTCAGCAAGTTTTGAGGTCTACCTAGTGCGATATTTCTCAGAAAAATACCTGTTCAAGCGGAGCACAAGACTTGGAAGATCTTTAAAAGGTAATATATTGTTATAGATTAGACGAGGGAAGACACAAAAGTAATAAAAAACATCTTCCGCGTATCATCTTTAATGGCCATGTTCATTTTCGGCTTCATTGTACATGCCTAAACATCGAGCTCACATTTTGAAAAAGCAACAAAATAGTCAACAATAAAATTAAGTTAGAGTTGTTATTAGGATATAATGACCCACCAGCGTGAGACTTCCTAATGGATAGCATTTAGCATAATTTCATACATAAATGATAAGGCGATCACTTTAGACAGACAGACAGACAGACACAGACTAGTTTTGTTATAGATACAGCCTATTTTTGTCATATTTGCGACATTTGAAACAGTCGTATGTCAGTTTTGCATTTGTCCCCTCTATATTAGCTGTAGGATTTATGATCACAGTTTTACTATATTAAGCGGAAATTAAAAAGTAAAAGACCCCTCTTATATAAAAATTTAAAACAAAATTTAAAAATATTATACATTTTGCCAGGTGAGGTGGGTATTTGGCCCAAAAGAGGTGCCGCTAAAGGTCTGTAATTCTTTGAGATTAATGTGAAAGCAAACTGATATAATCGGAGCCCTGTCCATGACAGAAAAGCGGTGGGAACTGTATACACGAATGTAGGAAAGAGAAAAGGAAAAACTTTACCCTACTTTATCCACGTCCCCGTATAGTCAATATAGGGATACCCGTGTTAAAGTGGTTTCACTTAATGATAAGTCAAATACTTCATAAAAGACGACACTATATCATTTATTTTCAATGTTTGTTTTGTCTTTAGGATTTACTCTAATTCAAACTCATCTCACCCCAACCCCACCCCTTCACTACCCCCTGAAACCAACAACCCGCCCCTTAGTTTTGGAACAACTCTGTTCTCGTAGTTTACTAAGGCCGTTGGGGGACCTAAATAAGCCGCTGTGCTCGTTCAGAGAGAAGAAAAATAGGTGAGACCAACATAAGTTTTGACCCCTAAGTTATAGAAAAAGTGCGTAGTCTCTAGATCCTTTTCCCCTAAGAATAGCATCATCCACTATAAGAGCGTAAAGGCTTTTGGCAGCGCAACATGATAAGTTGCCAGGAAAGATGAACTCGTTCCAAAATGACAAAGAAGTAGGCATTAAGAATAAGTAATTAGGTACAGAGTTCCAAAATGACAAAGAGTAGACACTAAGAAGAAGTAATTAGGTAGAGTTTCATCCTCTTTGCCGAGGTTATGATCAGGTAGCAAATGTCAGCAAATGTAACAAATGTCAGCAAGTTTTGAGGTCTACCTAGTGCGATCTTTCTCAGAAAAATACCTGTTCAAGCGGAGCACAAGACTTGGAAGATCTTTAAAAGGTAATATATTGTTATAGATTAGACGAGGGAAGACACAAAAGTAATAAAAAACATCTTCCGCGTATCTTCTTCAATGGCTATGTGCATTTTAGACTTCATTGTACATGTCTAAACATCGAGCTCACATTTTGAAAAAGCAACAAAATAGTCAACAATAAAATTAAGTTAGAGTTGTTATTAGGATATAATGATCCACCAGCCTGATAAGGCGATCACTTTAGACAGACAGACGCAGACTAGTTTTGTTATAGAAACAGCCTATTTTTTTTAATATTTGCCATTAATAGGAAACAGTCGTATGTCAGTTTTGCATTTATCCCCTCTATATTAGCTGTAGGATTTATGATCACAGTTTTACCCTGTTAAATCCTTTGCATTTGACTACGAAATTTAATTAATTTAATTCTTTCTTCAGCCTTTGTATAATTATGTGGTTATTTATTGTTAGTAGAGTTAGAGCAATTCTTTGCTTTATAGCAGGGTTAGCTAACAGGTAGGCTAACTAATAGGCTTCTGCTTATATCTTAGTATATTTCCTGTTGTCATAAGAGCCGAGTAAGCTGAGCTAATTTTTAAATGTTTGTTATACTTCACACATTCCATATAAATTACTGTTTTCAAAAGAGCCTGGTCATCCTTTGGCAATAAACGTGTCCAGTATTTTATGCTTCTGAACGATAAGTCAATTTGGATAAAAATTAATGGTTTTGCGCTGAAATCCCAAGTCCCCTTAACTCGGGGCAGATTCGTTGTGTAGCCATTTAGCTTGTGGAGTACGTGCGCACAGGGGGTTGAACTCAGCACACAGTGTAACCAAACTGGAGTTTCATACACCAGAGGGGTAAGCTTTGAAAGAGGCTAGATAGTATAGAGAACTTCTGTTCTCAACGAGTTACCGAATCCAAGTGATCCTTGCTAAGCGGTCACGTTATAATATGTGACCGAGCCTTGTAATTTGGTAGGAATATGACGTCGCTGCGGTAAGAATTGGTAGGATTCCTACTGCCCATATATGGGCACCGGAAGAGAAGAAATATTTTTATAGGTTGCTGGTGGGTACGCTAATACATATTATAATATAAATTCTCTCCCCCTCCCCCTACCCCGGGCATCTTTCCTCTCCCTTCCCCATGCGCAGGGCATAATCCACAATGGCGGCCGTGATATGCGAACTCCGTGTTATCGGGCGGCGCAATTTTTAACACAAACTGTATGCTTGGGGTACCTGTGGGGTGATACCCAGAATGCATATGTTGCGGACTTGCTTGGTAGCCGCGCTCCGTTCCCTAGTAATGGCGTCCAAATCGAAAATGGCGCCAGAAGCAACACAACATATTTCTTTAAAACACAAGTAAAAAAATAACACTTCAACCTGTCAGTTGAATGCGTCCGATAAAGTTCATGTTGTACCCTATCGTTGGTTGACGTGCTCTTGCTAGTGAGCAATTTTAAGTATGAACTCCAAAAACTTGGCGGCCAGTTTCGGTTCTGGTAGAAATTCGTCGTCGAAAACGCGACCGAACACAGCGAAAGGCAGCCGAAGTACTGCAAGCACAGGGAGATATTCATCTCGCTCCGACAAGAGTGTGGTAAGAGATACAATCTTTATTTCCTCTTGGGGTAATAGTTAATGTTTTGATATGACGGCAGTAATATTTTTGTTACTCTGCCTATAGGTGGCCAGTTGCATGTAGACGGTTTAAAAATTAAACCCTTTAGCTTTTTTCATATAGGTTTGTCATGGTTATTAGTCAAATAATCAAAGCGTTAAAAAAAAAACAGGAAAAAGTTATTCAGGCTGTTGTTGTCATTACTAAATATAGAAATGACAAGGCGTTTTATATTAAAAAAAACCCAGAAGTTACCATTCGATGATTATAGTATTAAAATCGATATCAATCAATCTTAATCAATTCAATTTATCGACTAATATAACAAATCTATAATCAATCGATTATGAAGGTTTGTGACCTTCATTGATTTAATTACTTTTCAATAGATGATTACCAGGTATCAATTCAATTCAATTTAAAGCAATTAAGAATTCATAACCACCTTGTATATATTTTCCACACTGATTAAACCAAGTCAAGACAATCCCCAGCATGCATAATGTGAAAATGTAATCAATAACAACAGTAATAGATAGCATCGATTGATAAAAAATTGTGTGACCTTGATAAATATAAATCAATGTCAATTAGCTAATTTGTTCGATTGATTTCGAGTGATTGTTTGATTTTCCTATTATCAATTTTATTGTTTGCCACACACTTGTTATTGTTTTCATATATTATTGGAAGGCACATAATGTGTTAGAACCTTGAAATAACCATCTAAAAACAAAGCTGAATTTTTTATACATATACCAAATTAAAGCGAAAGTATTACATTGGCTTTCCCAAATCAACCGATGGGAATGGATGCTTTTTCACACTTGGCACTTTGCTAGGATGACAAAATGGCGACTGTGAGGCTGTTTAAATTTAATTATGCTATTCATGCTGCTTTTGAGTGTTGCTTGGATTTATAGTTGGTGCAAGTTACCCTATGTCTAAGAGTACAGATTTTTTTATGCCAAATTTGATACTCTAGGAAAAGAGTACTATATAGTCTGCTCTGTACTATTACAGATAACCACTACAAACAGGAAAACAATAATTACTGTAACTACGAAATAAAAATGTACTGCTTAAAAGCGAAATATTACTTCCCCCAAAAAAATTCCTGGTCTTAATTCAAAATATTTTGCATCCATTCTGTAAACACAACTTTATTTATGATATAAGAACAATCACTGCACACGACCAGATTTATCCTTATAATACTAATTTTAGTTCTTATAATATTTTTATTTAGGAATCAGATATGTCAGATTTGCTTTCCATCACTGGAACACCAACAGCGAAGCAGCCAAAAACAGTAGCTCATCCTAGAACAGGTATGTGGTGTGATGTGCAAAAAAAACATCCAACAGGTCGAATAACATTGTGAAAATCCACTTATATGAGTACAATACATGAGCACCTATGGCACAAACTAAATTAATCACCCCTCTTCAAATAAGCCCCACACTCCCCAAAAATATAAAAAATACTATATGGCCGACTGCATGGGTTTTTTAGTTGTTGCTGGAAAAATCCTCACATTTTGTTTCGATTGATTTGATCTGAGTATTCTTTGATTATTCTTGCCAGGGAGTAGCAGTAGTCAATGGAGACCAGAGAAGAAGGTGCAGCATGACATATCGGATGGTGAGAGTGACAGGACAAGCGGTAGTGGTGGAGCGCGCAGGAAAGCTCCCAACAAGTTAGACCAGGGAGGCAATCTGAGGTACTTGGTGGCTTGAAAAGCCATATTGTTTGCCACACACTTGTTATTGTTTTCATTTATTATTGGAAGGCACATAATGTGTTAGAACCCTGAAATAACCATCTAAAAACAAAGCTGAATACTTTATACATATACCAAATCAAATCGAAAGTATTACATTGGCTTTCCCAAATCAACCGATGGGAATGGATGCTTTTTCACACTTGGCACTTTGCTAGGATGACAAAATGGCGACTGTGAGGCTGTTTAAATTTAATTATGCTATACATGCTGCTTTTGAGTGTTGCTTGGATTTATAGTTGGCGCAAGTTACCCTATGTCCAAGAGTACAGATTTTTTTACTCCAAATTTTTCACAGTTCGTCTCACAAGCCGACTCCAGATCCTTGATACTGAGCCACTGTCCCAAAAAAATTTGCATTTTATCCCCTCTTAACCAGGATTTTTACCTGAATTTTTCCAGAATAATTATATTTGTTTTCATTAGAAACCAAAGCAAGAAATCAAAAAGTCAAGGAAAGAAGCCATTAGCAGCAGATTTTAAGGTGAGAATAGTGTAAGATGAAAATGTTCTATAAAATATCTACGTACAGTACAGTACGTAGATGTTGTACACTTTTTCAGACAAGATGGACATAATAAACTATAACGTGCATGTTTAATTTCACAAGTACAGTAACAGTTCAGTACTTGTTTTACAAATTAGTATTTGTAAAATGTAGAAGGTAGAGTTTGCTTTTGTTGGTTATCACCATTTTGCCACAGTTGTTAGATGTTGCTTGCTAGAGATGGGGGGGGTACTAGCTCTTTATGGGTGCCCTCTGTCTTTGAGAAATAAATGCTTTTGAGTTGTGAAGGGGCTGCTAGTTAGAAGCAGGGTACAAATTTCAAAGTTCAAAATTCGGCTTTTAATAAAAAAGAATGACAGTTTTCTATTTACTTTGTTCAAATGCAGTATCGCTCCTTATTTAATAACTATCTCTTATTTTCTGTGACCAGCAAAATATGAAATGAAATGAAATATGAAAACCAGATAAAAAAATTGTACACAAATATTATGGAACCTTCCAACTCAACCTTTAACTTATCCCCTTATTCATTATACTAATATATTATTTCTTTTTGCTGAAAGATCAACAGCCCTGATAGACAGAGCTCATCAAAACCTACAGAAACAATCAATGATGCAGAGGAAGACTGGTGGCCAGGATCTAGCATTAATGCCCAGGTCCCTCCCTTACTTGAGCTCAGATCCCTGTCAGAAGAGGAAGAGCATAAGCCTTGGTGGCATGGGAACAAGTCCCAGGGCCCTGAAGAGGATCAGGCCATGGTTAACAGTGAGTTCAAGCTGTGGACTGGGAAAAGCAATGACAGCGACCCATTGGTTGATGCTATTAATGAAATGCTTCAGTCACCAGGTTTGTTTTTGCTTAATTTGTTTTTGTTTACACCTATTTCAAAAAAGTTTGACTATAAGAGAATGGAAAATAGAACAAAGTTTGGCCAATAATAATGTTTTCTTGTATAAAAAAATGCGTTCATTCCTACAGTACAAGGGCCTCGCTACAAACCTAATTTAGCCTCACTGAATATCATTAACAGATACAAGACTTGTTTTCCCTAACCATAATTTTCCATTTTCTTATAGTCAACCTTAATGGAAATAGGTGTTTTTGTTTTTGTTTTGGTGCATAATACGAGTCGAAGTGTTCATTTTAATCAGCTAATTCAAGCATGGAACCTACAGATACTTTTATAGAATATTGTTTATAAGGTATCCATGTTATCCATATTGCATCCTTTTTGAAAATAGACCCTATTATTAGACCCTAGTATTTTTCCCATCATGTGAATTGACACACCAGTAGGGGTAGCGATGGGTAAATCCAAGACTTGCCAAGGCGCTGAGACCCTTGTTTTAGAATCCAAGCCCTAGACTTTGTCAAATTTCAGAATCCAAGCCCCCAAGTTTTTCCGGCCTCTGACAAGATGAATCATCACGAGATGAATCATCTTGTCAGCCAGAATCTAAATAGAATCAGTATTGATTCTACCAGGAAAGTCTTGTCTACCAATTAAATAAACTCTTGTAGTCATCTGCATACTTTAAATCCCCTATTTTTTCAGGTGATGGGAGCAGAAAAAGCTCAGCCAAGTCAAATGACAGCGCGGCCAAGAACAGCCCAGTGCCAAAGCTCTTTCTTGGTAATGGCTCAGATGATGACATCATTTCAAGAGATTCCAGAGAAACACAGGCTGCCATTACCATACAGCGGTGGGTGAGAGGGTGGCGGGTGCGGAGATGGATAGGGCAGGGTGCCTTAAAGCATCTGCTTGGACAGAAGAAGAAAGAAGTTCTTGGAAATCTGGCAAAATCTAAGACACAGGTAATTAAGTCCTACCTCAATCATTATTCACCCATATTATTTGATGTTCTTGGAAATCTGTCAAATTCCGAGGCACAGGTAATAACAGATTTAGCTGAATCATTAGACCCAATATTTTTTGTTCTTGGAAATCAGTCAAATTCAGAGACACAGGTAATTACAGATCTGGCTGAATCATTAGGCCCAATATTTGTTGTTCTTGGAAATTTGGCAAATGGTATTTTTGGATCTGGCAAATTCCAAGGAACAGTTGCATTTGTCACCAAGTTGCAAGGGTCTTATGTAGTTGCTGTAAATCTGTAGCGCACACATACACAGATTCCGAGATTAGCTTTACAATTGACTTGGTGCATCTTTACATGTTTTACTGCTTATTTTCTCATTAAATTGGCAAAATTTCCTCCAATGTGCTTGGAAATATACAATGTATTATAACATAATCAGTGATATTCTAATCTGGCATTTAAAAACAATCTATTAAAAAAAGAAAGTTCTATCCGTTTCTAACTTGAGCCGTTACATAGCTTTTTTATTGACTGTGCTTCAGGAAAGGACTTGAGCGCTTAGCTTGTAATGGGCAAAAGTGGTATGAGTTTTATATAGACCTTTAGAATAGACCCATCATAAGTGATATTTCCAAGATTACTAAGATAGCTGCAGAGCATCAATCCTTGAGTAAAAAAAAATAATTGCAATGAGCACAAGGTTGAGAGGCTCTGACCGATTTCCCTGTGGTATTTTAAGGAGGACCTTGAGGAAATGAGACAAGCAGAGAAAGTAAAAAGAAGAGAGGAAAAGGCACGACTTGCTCGTCAGGCTGCTATCGAGGAGCTACAGAAAAAGAGAGAAGAGAAGAAGCAAGAAAACCAGCGCAAAGCTGAGGATGAAATGGTAAAATGGAGTACAATGAATTCCAAAATATTTAACTTACATTTGATCCAGCTACAGTACTCTCATTACACTTAATAAAGAGCTTGTGGAAATATTATGTTTTGCGATCAAGTGGTAGTCTGAAATGGGTCAATTATGACATTCACTAAGTCTTGCATTGTATTTATAGAAATTCCTACAAGCTAGTGGCAAGGTTTCAAAGAAGAAGAGCAACAGTAGACCTAAATCTGCCAAACCAGCAAGGCCAGTAAGCTCTTTAAGACTAAATAATGAGGCGGCAAGTGCCAGCAAGGGGCCATCCCCATCACTACCTGGGTCCAGCCGAAGTACCGAAAGGAAAGTTGACGAGTTATTCCAGGTATATAGTACTTGAGCTCGATTTATGGATGGGGCAAAAATATTTTATGAATCAGTGACATTCTTTGCCAGGCTTTTGCTTGATTTTAGGTGCTTGTTTTAGCTGATTCTCTCAGTATATGAACCTTCTCCTAAAGTCCAGAAATATTTAAACATAATATTTTATACCTCCATAAGCAGCCTCCTATATAGAGCGTCCTCCTCTATAAAGCAGCCACATCATTGTTGCATAATCACCCTCTAAATGGTATTCCGTCAAGTGTCCATTCTGTTTTCACTCATGACATATTCACCCCCTCAGCAATTATCCATCAAGTGTCCATTCTGTTTTCACTCATGACATATTCACCCCCTCAGCAATTATCCAACAAGTGTCCATTCTGTTTTTACTCATGGCATATTCACCCCCTCAGCAATTATCCATCAAGTGTCCATTCTGTTTTCACTCATGACATATTCACCCCCTCAGCAATTATGCAACAAGTGTCCATTCTGTTTTTACTCGTTGCATATTCACCCCCTTAGCAATTATCCATCAAGTGTCCATTCTGTTTTTACTCATGACATATTCACCCTCTCAGCAATTATCCAACAAGTGTCCATTCTGTTTTTACTCATGACATATTCACCCCCTCAGCAATTAACCATCAAGTGTCCATTCTGTTTTTACTCATGACATATTCACCCCCTCAGCAATTAACCATCAAGTGTCCATTCTGTTTTTACTCATGACATATTCACCCCCTCAGCAATTATCCAACAAGTGTCCATTCTGTTTTTACTCATGGCATATTCACCCCCTCAGCAATTATCCATCAAGTGTCCATTCTGTTTTCACTCATGACATATTCACCCCCTTAGCAATTATCCATGAAGTGTCTATTCTGTTTTCACTCATGACATATTCACCCCTTCAGCAATTAACCATCAAGTGTCCATTCTGTTTCTACTCATGACATATTCACCCCCTCAGCAATTATCCAACAAGTGTCCATTCTGTTTTTACTCATGGCATATTCACCCCCTCAGCAATTATCCATCAAGTGTCCATTCTGTTTTTACTCGTTGCATATTCACCCCCTCAGCAATTATCCATCAAGTGTCCATTCTGTTTTCGCTCATGGCATATTCACCCCCTCAGCAATTATCCATCAAGTATCAATTCTGTTTTCACTCATGGCATATTCATCCCCTCAGCAATTATCCATCAAGTGTCCATTTACATTCTGTTTTCACTCATGGCATATTCATCCCTTCAGCAATTATCCATCAAGTGTCCATTCTGTTTTCACTCATGGCATATTCACCCCCTCAGCAATTATCCATCATATATCAATTCTTTTTTCACTCATGGCATATTCACCCCCTCATTAATTATCCATCAAGTGCCCATTCTGTTTTCACTCATGACATAGTCATCCCTTCAGCAGGAATCCAGAGCATCTCAGGCTGTCAAGAGTGTGAGCTTTGATGATGAGCACCCCCTTCCCTCCGACAGGACGGAAAGCACCTCCAAAAAGTGAGATCACTGCTGTGTGCAGTAAAGATTCTTTGCAAGTTTATAAAAATGTTCTGAGATATATGGTAGAAGCAAACAATATCAGAGGGACAAAATTTTGGGGGAGGGACTTGGAAATGAGGGCAGTAGTGTTCGTTATCCATGCTTAGCATGTAAAAAGTGTTTTTTTTCTGCCACTGGATGCCCAATCCTAATTATGAGCAAAAACTTTTCTGCTTGAAATATGTGTGGCAATTCGAAGTCAGAAAAGGGGATGTCGTATGAAAGTCTAGCCTGACTTTTTTGAATTAAATAACAATTGCAGCAGAATTTTAAAATATGTTGGTTCAATATTAAGAATCATACATGCCCTTGAAAATCTTTATGAGATAAATCAACACAAGGTAGAGGTGTTATGTTGCAGTAGACACCTTTTTTGAAACAGAGTAGTTTCACGGCTACGCAAATTAACTAATTTTTTTACAAGTTGTCTGTAGTATTTTTTCGTCATATCAAGCTGTTAAAGCCCTGGGTTTTTTTCCTGACTTTTTGAGAGACCTCAGACTCTTTTCTGTTTCAGTGCCGGGAGTGACGTCAATAGTAAGACCACATTTGATGACCTTCTCAACTCATTGAAGCAACTGGAGCAGGAACCAGAGGAGCTGCTATCTCCTGGAATACCTGCAGCAAGTGATCATAAACTCAACTCCTGGCGTGAGTAATATGCTACACACTATTGCTGGATGTTAGGCAACTGCCCATTAGCAACTATCCTAAATCATTAGGTTGCCTGATAACTAACGTTGTCTACTGACTATCATTATGGTACAGTTTTCTGGTGATTTTAATTTTTCAAGGGGAAAGCACATCCAACCAACCTACTGATCTATTTCCCACAGAAACCCGATGTTAATCTGCTATTAACATTGCACAAAACGATAGCCATAAGGCAACAGTATCAGTGACCCTTGTAATGAAAAATGGACAAAATAAATATTTTTTGTCAGTATACAGTCAAGCTGAAAACACTAGTTTACTAGACAAGCTCTATGAACCCCTCCTCCATCTCTTTTTACCCTCCCCCTCCCCTCTAGAGCCAAACTTTTCAAATGAGCTCCCTCTCTCCATTAAGCCACCCTCATCACCCACTCTTAAAGTCAGTGGCAAAGCATGCTAGTACACTATCCTCCAATGGCCTGGCTCTGAACTCTGAGAATTTGTTTTCACTTGTTTTTGCATTTTAAGCTAACATTATGGTGGTGAACTTGATGCTGACAACGATTTTCTACAAGGAAATTTACTATTGTGTAATTCCTTTCACAGTAGATGAAATTGACAAAGACAACGAAAAGGTACCGTATGTGTCATGGTAAAACAATGGACACTTTTGCGACTTACAGAAAAACAAAGTAAAATGCTATGCTATCTTAACCTTTAATATTAATTCATGACAAAAATACCATGTATGACTAAAATGCAATGCTTGCATGGTACCAACACTTAGGTTTTAGGTAACAACTGTCTCATTACACCTATTTCCAAACATGAAATTTGGCTTCAGAAATCTGGAAAACAAAACTTCTTGGCTATGCCTGTTCCTTTTACTGTCAAGGCCGTAGCAGAGGGTGGGGCACTGGGATCATGTGCCCCTCCCGCCCCCAATATTTAAAAAAAAATTATAATGGAATGACCAGTAGGGGTGTGGCTGTTCCCCCATATTTTCTTAATGTTTCTTTATTATGCCCCACCCCCAATATTTCGAGGCCTGCTACGGCTCTTATTATTGTGTTATTGTTATTTTTGTTTTTTTCTATGAAATTATGGAGGTTTGTTTCTTGTTCCTGCTCTTTCTGTGACCATCAACAAAGACAACTGGATGGTTGTTTGGTATCTAATAATTTCTAATCTTCACTTGCCAGCCTTATCTGTCAGTTGCAAACGTGGACAGTCACAACCACCATAAAGTCCAAAGGTAATTAATGCAGCTTCAATCACCTTGTCAAATAATCTATGGGACCTTAATGATGCTGCAGTACACGTCTGCGAAGCAGAACTTAGAGTTGTAAAGCCTTGTACAAACAATGCTGGTACTGAGACTAGTGCCTCGATTGACAATTATGTGACTTATTGTAGTGATTCAAGTACAGCATTGTCAGCTGAAAAACTCAGGTAAGTAATTTAGTTACTAGGCTTATGTAATCTTTGACATTTTGACATTAATGTTAAGAGAGTATTAATATGAACTTTGAGTAGCCCATGGCCAAAAATCGAGTACCAAAATGATCCCCATGATCTTATATGGATTTAGGGTATATCGTTGGATATAGGTAAACATATCAATGTATCTTTAACTTTAATTTTCTTGCGAACCCTTTGCTTGCTTTTTCCTCTTTATTTGATGTTAATTCAGCTTATTTGGGACATTTTTCTGTCACGTCTTATTTGATAGGAATATTATCCACTTTCTGGATGAAGTAGAGAAAGCAGAAGAAGACGTGAGGAGTGAGATCACTCAGGTAAAGTCCAATTCTATGCTTGTCATGTAGATGTGACTTATGAGTCCAATTCTATGCTTGTCATGAATGATATATGACTCCAGTGGATTTTCCGTTCGCTCTGTCAATGAATTTTTTAGTTGTATGTACTGCTAATTGAGAATGTGAGGCAGAGATGTATCAGACACTATACAGAAACATTAAGAAAATATTGGGGAACAGCCACGCCCTACTGATCATGTCCATATAATGTTTGGAAATATCTGGGGATGGGGCACGTGCCCCTAGAGCCCCACCCCCTACTTCGGCCCTGTTTCATCTTGGTAGCAGGATAGCATTTTGTACATGTCGATTTGGTTACCCATGAATGTGTTTGTTTTGAAAATGCTTCCTTCAAGGTGCGTGAAGAAGCCATCTCGAGGGGTCTTCCTTCACCAAGTGCATCAACATCCATTACCTTTGACAAAGAGTAAGTTTGACCTACACTGCTTGTGCCTTAAAGAGTAATAGTTATTTAATTTTTTTGCTGTTGAGTAAATGTTTCAATAAGCAGAAGGAGAAAGGAGATGGAAAAGACAGTTTGAAAAGACAAATGCATCATCTGATGTCAATGACAACCTACGGACATTACGCAAAAACCTACGGACATTACACAGCAACCTTTGATCATTACGCAGCAGCCTACGAACATTACCCCATAACCTTCGAACATTGCTTCATAACCTTCAAACATTACATAATAATCTAAGAACATTGCACAGCAACCTACAAACATTATGCCCGAACAAAATAAATCCTCTGCCATTACTTGTAATCACCTTTGTGTTTGCGTGTAGGAAGGAGCGCGCTGCACTAGAAGAAGCATCGCATGCCGCCACTGACGTCACAAATGCCATGATGGCTGTCAAGATCGAGCTTGAGGAGAAGAAACGAACCAACGAGCTGCTGCAAAGAGCTCTGGTAAAAACAGTGGTGACAGACCACATCTACCAGTTCATTTGTCATATGTTTTATTCGTTTTATTCGTGGTCCTACGCCCTCATTGTGGCACAACCACTTACCCCTTATCATAGTTAAATAAATGGACTTTAGTTGTAACACTTAACTATCAGAAAAGATCGTTTACACATGGCCAATACATAAATTTAATCATATTTAGGTGATCTTGAAAAGCATTGAGAGGTATCAAGTCTTTTCGCTGACAAACTAGTTCGTCAACAACATGTTTGCCAGAAGCCGGTCTCTTTACTTTCTACAATTTAGCATAAGTATTTGTTGTTTAGATAAAAATGATGTTGGTGACTCCTGTAATAAACACAGAATTAATCCCTGAAATATATAGACTAGGGATTTCGTTGTTATTTCTGCTTGATTTCAGTATCAGTACAGGCATTGAGATGTATACCCTTATACCACAAGACCCCTCTTTGCATTGAGTCTGGCCATTTATTGCAGTGTTGCATTAATATCATACATGTTCTCTTCCTTCCCGTGTTGCTTTATAGAACCAGCAGCGTGAGTTTACTTTGAGGCAAGCAAAAGAGATGGAGAAAGATGCCAAGCAGAGACTCACTATCCAGAAACAAGAGTATGAAGCAGCGATACAGCGTCACCTCTCCTTTATCGACCAGCTTATCGACGACAAAAAGACCCTGGGGGAGAGGTGTGAGGAGCTGGTGAAGAAACTGAAAGACATTGATAAGAAATACAGCGACAAGATTAAACTTATGGAGGAAAAGTAAGAAATAATTTAGAATACCACTATTGTTGGAAAAGAGGTAGAGGACCCCGTCCATCCCTTTGATGGTTTCAATAGCTTTTTACAGCTTAGGGTGTTTTGACTTACCCTGGGCATAGCTTTCATTGTGTTATGACCACCTAAACATTTGCTCTTGTAATCCTGCCGAACTATACTCAGTGCTGCAATGGTTTGCACTTCTAATTCGTTCTTAGTTTAAATGGTTGTTAAAGCCATTGAGGGGATTCAGAAATCTTTACTAATTTCGACTTGATACATCGTAGGTGATTTGTTGAATTCTCAAAAGCACATGAATGTATTAAAACTATCCATACTTTTGGTCCTCTAGTTGATAATTAAATAATTATGGTATAACTAGAAAGACTACAGGCAAGCTGTAGAATAACTAGATGGTCTGTGTATAGGCGTGGTGTAGACAAGGTATGAATCAACACAAGGTTGAAAAGGTATGTTAAACGCAAGCTGTAGAAAAACTAGATGGTCTGCATAGGCGTGGTGTAGACAAGGTATGAATCAACACAAGGTTGAAAAGGTATGTTAAACGCAAGCTGTAGAATAACTAGATGGTCTGTGTATAGGCGTGGTGTAGACAAGGTATGAATCAACACAAGGTTGAAAAGGTATGTTAAACGCAAGCTGTAGAAAAACTAGATGGTCTGCGTATAGGCGTGGTGTAGACAAGGTATGAATCAACACAAGGTTGAAAAGGTATGTAAACGCGAGCTGTAGAAAAACTAGATGGTTTGCGTAGGCGTGGTGTAGACAAGGTATGAATCAACACAAGGTTGAAAAGGTATGTTAAACGCAAGCTGTAGAAAAACTAGATGGTTTGCGTAGGCGGGGTGTAGACAAGGTATGAATCAACACAAGGTTGAAAAGGTATGTTAAACGCAAGCTGTAGAAAAACTAGATGGTCTGCGTAGGCATGGTGTAGACAAGCTATGAATCAACAAGGTTGAAAAAGTATGATGAACGCCTTAGTGAAACTACTTTACTTTACATTCAACGTTCAACACAATTTTTCAAACTTGTGTTGATTTAGCTTTGATAAAATCTTTGTTCTTCTGCCCCAATTCCCAAGTACACTACAATGGCCATCTAGTCCAGGGGCAGATCTAGGAGGGGGCCGAGGGGCCCCGCCCCCCTATTTTATGACGTTTGGCTTAAAAATAAAAAAATATATACGGAAATATACTGAAGAACAATAAGTCAGGCCCCCCTTTCTTGAAACTTTTGCTTTGGCCCCCCTTTTTTAAACTTTGGATCTGCCCCTTTTGCTTTGCCCCCCCCCTTTTTTAAACTTTGGATCTGCCCCTTTTGCTTTGCCCCCCCCCCCCCCCTTTTTAAACTTTGGGTCCGCCCCTGTAGCCCAGTCATTAGAGAGCTTAAGCAAGTCAACAGGAACAGCACCAAACGTTGACGTCCGTGACAGGAAATATCGAACAGCATTTTCCCTATTTTTACGTTCTACGCGCGCGGTCACGGACGTCAACACCATTTTTCAGCAATTGGTGAGCACGCGAGCCGTTTTTGATGCCGTTCGTATTGACTTGCTTAAGCTCTCTATTATTTGCCAAGTCAGGGCTTAAAAGGTGATGCTACTTTTGTTGTTCCCTCTAAGCACTATTGCAGAGTTGCACATCAGGAAAGAATCCATACATCAAAAAGACTGGACCTACCTATGATTTGTTTTAACAGTCATCAAGTCGAGATAAAAAAGCAAAAAGAGGTCATTCTAGCAGCTGAAAAACTGAGAAGAGAAAAGTGGATAACTGAGAAAACTCAACAGATCAAGGTTTGTAAAGACACAGGATGTATAAAAAGATAGAACCAGGCTAAAAAAATGTACCCCCGGGTTCTGTGATGTTTGTGTATTGTCTTCAGAGAGCAGGTATCTAGTATATCCCGTTTGTTGAGGTTTTTACCAGTAGTGAACTGGTGCAATTGCCACTTAAATTTCTTTACTTCCTAGTTGTCAATTTGGGTTCGCCGGCATGTGACAGATAAACCATGCTCTTGTAAGTTACAGCTTATCCAATCAGTCATTCTTATGTTACAGGAGGTAACTGTCAAAGGACTTGAGCCAGATATTCAGAAGCTCATCGCAAAGCACAAGGCTGAAGTGAAGAAAATCAAGTCAGTGCAGCAGGTGGGTGGCCTAGATTATTAGTTACTTTCAGCAAATCAAGCTAGTACACTAAGTGAAATTAGTGAGTCAGTGCTCAGGCTGACCTAGATTGTTGGTTTTCCTGTGGTAAATCAAGGCAGTGCTCTGAGTGACCTAGATTATTGGTTTCCCTTTGTTGTATCAAGCCAATTCACTGAGTGACCTAGATAATTGGTTTCCCTTTGTTGAATGAAGCCAATGCACTGAGTGACCTAGATTATTGGTTTCCCTTTGTTGAATCAAGCCAATGCATTGAGTAACATAGATTATTGGTTTCCCTGTGGTAAATCAAATCAGTAAACTGAGTGACCTAGATTACTGGTTTTACTGTGGTAAATCAAACTAGTGCACTGTGTAACCTATATTTTTTGGTTTCCCTGTGGTCAATCAAGCTAGTGCACTGTGTGACCCATATTATTTGGTTTCCCTGTGGTAAATCCAACCAGTGCACTAAGTAACCTAGATTATTTGTTTCCTGTGGTAAATCAAGCCAGTGCACTGAATGGCCTAGATTATTAGTAACCCTGTTGTTAATGGAGCCAATACACTGTGTTGGCGACCTAGATAACTGGTTACCCTGTGGCAGTGTAATTATGTTAGTATCTAATCTTGTGTTCCGTGTTTTCCCTAAAGGCTGAGCTGCTGGAGTCGGATGAGCGTGCTGGCAGGAGATATATCCAACAAATCGAGGAGCTCAGGGACCAGCTTGAACGAGAGAAGGAGATGGCCTGCACACGGGAAAGAGAACTAGCCCAGCAAAGGTTAGTATGTGGTCTATCAATTCATTGTTCAGTTTAATGAGGTAAGGCATGAGTTTTGTGCTTGCTATGTGCGGTCAATCCACTTGGCGCCCTTCCTATCAACGTTTTTGTATAATGATTCTATGCTGAGTTAGCTAAACTGTTTAACAATGTTTTTGTGTATGGTGATTGCCTTCGGGAAGTTTGGGGTGTATGCTTTTCTCCAGTCACCACACAATAGATGGTGTATTGTGTTGCCCGGTATAACAAGGTCTTTGGGGTAGGATAGTGTTTGTGTTGCCCGGTATAACAAGGTGATTGGGGTAGGATGGTGTAGTGTGTTGACCCCTATAACAAGGTGTTTGGGATCGGATGGTGTAGAGTGTTGACCCCTATAACAAGGTGTTTGGGATAGGATGGTGTATTATGTTGCCCGGTATAACGAGGTGTTTTGAAGTAGGATGGTGTTTGGTGTCGTCCGGTATAATAAGGTGTTTTTGGGTAGGATGGTGTATTGTGATGCCCTCTATAACAAACTGTTTTGGGTAGGATGGTGTATTGTGTTGCCCAGTATAACGAGGTGTTTTGAAGTAGGATGGTGTATTGTGATGCCCTCTATAACAAACTGTTTTGGGTAGGATGGTGTATTGTGTTGCCCAGTATAACGAGGTGTTTTGAAGTAGGATGGTGTTTGGTGTTGTCCGGTATAACAAACTGTTTTGGATAGGATGGTGTAGAGTGTTGCCCGGTATAACGAGGTGTTTTGAAGTAGGATGGTGTTTGGTGTCGTCCGGTATAATTAGGTGTTTTTGGATAGGATGGTGTATTGTGATGCCCTCTATAACAAACTGTTTTGGGTAGTATGGTGTATTGTGTTGCCCGGTATAACGAGGTGTTTAGAAGTAGTATGGTGTATTGTGTTGCCCGGTATAACGAGGTGTTTTGGTAGGATGGTGTATTGTGTTGCCCGGTATAACGAGGTGTTTTGGTAGTATGGTGTATTGTGTTGCCCGGTATAACGAGGTGTTTTGGTAGGATGGTGTATTGTGTTGCCCGGTATAACGAGGTGTTTTGGTAGGATGGAGAAGCAGATGGAGCAAGAAGAGCAAGCATACCAGCAGCAAAGGCGCCGACTATACTCTGAAGTCCAGGAAGAAAAGGAACGCATCGCGCTGCAGGCACAACGGCAGCGACAGGAGCTGGACGACGCCAGGAGAGCACTAGAGGTAAGAAGTAATAAGGGACGCATCTTACTGCAGCCAAAACGGAAGCAATATGGTTATGACCGGAGTTGATATTGGTTCGAATCCCGGCTCTAAACTGTGGGTCTTTTCCAAGTTTATATTTTTTATTTGAAGCCCCAACTGCCTAACAAATGCTCATCACTGTCCCTTCCCAACATGATTTCCGAGCATACGCAAAACCGACTAGATTTCTAACAGAAAAGGAGTGGAGTTTTCTAGAGCCTTCCATTTATCATAGTTCATTATTCAGGGGCGTAGCCAGGATTTTTAACAGGAGGGAGGGGGGGCCAAAAAAGGCCCATATAAGACATTTTTCCTGTATTTTAAGTAATGTCTCATACATTTACTGTATTTTTAGCTGCTGGAGGGGGGGGGGGGGGGGCTCCCCCTGTCTACGCCTCTGCTGTTACACTAATAGCCTTGACTAAAAACAGTAAGGGGGTGGATAAACTTAACCAGCTGACTTGAGACATTCTCCAAAGGAAGAGTTAAATAGCTGTCGAGAATCTGGGTTGGCTGATTCTTTCCCTCATTTGTAGGAATCGCACAAGAAGACAGTCACAGAGAGTCAGGCGTCCCACCAGAAATCTCTGGAAGATATCGAGAGAAGACACCAGGTGCGGTGACCAGTCAAACGCTTGTCATTATCAGCGTCATAATCATCAGCAGGAAGATTATTATCGGAATTATCGACGACCTTGTTTTCTCTAAAATTGTCACCATCATCTTTACCACCACTACCATCATCATCACCATCATCATTATCTTCACCATTAACAATTTATTAACAACTTGTTAACAACAATCTTCACCATTAACAAATTAACAACAAGATGGCTGTCATAATTATCGTAGCCATCTTCATCTCATATTCATCACCATCATAAGTTTCGCCATGGCTGTCATAATTATCGTAGCCATCTTCATCTCATATTCATCACCATTATCAGTTTCGCCATGGCTGTCATATTTATTGTAGCCATCTTCATTATCATATTCATCACCATCATCAGTTTCGCCATGGCTGTCATATTTATCGTAGCCATCTTTATCATCATATTCATCACCATCACCAGTTTCGCCATGGCTGCCATATTCATCGTAGCTATCTTCATGATCATATTTATCACCATTATCAGTTTTGCCATGGCTGTCATATTTATTGTAGCCATCTTCATTATCATATTCATCACGATCATCAGTTTCACCATGGCTGTCATATTTATCGTAGCCATCCTCATCATTGACATCAATAACCAAAACTGCAACCATCGCCATAATCATTATGATAATCGCGATCTTTCTATTTCAGCTTGAGATGAATGAACTTAAGGAAAGGCTAGAAGTCGAAAAGCAAGCATGGATCGAGAACTACATGAAAAAGCAGGTAAAAGAAACAGCAACAACAACAAGAAAGATCTGAATCGCCACAAGTTCCCAACAGCGCAAAATGGGACCTATTGTTTTCTGTATTGATGTTACAAAGTGGCACTTACTAACTGTATCCTGTCGTGGTACGATACTGTATTGATGTTACAAAATGGCACTTACTAACTGTATCCTGTCGTGGTACGATACTGTATTGATGTTACAAAGTGGCACTTACTAACTGTATCCTGTCGTGGTACGATACTGTATTGATGTTACAAAGTGGCACTTACTAACTATATCCTGTCGTGGTACGATACTGTATTGATGTTACAAAATGGCACTTACTAACTGTATCCTGTCGTGGTACGATACTGTATTGATGTTACAAAGTGGCACTTACTAACTGTATCCTGTCGTGGTACGATACTGTATTGATGTTACAAAGTGGCACTTACTAACTGTATCCTGTCGTGGTACGATACTGTATTGATGTTACAAAGTGGCACTTACTAACTGTATTCTGTCGTGGTACGATACTGTATTGATGTTACAAAGTGGCACTTACTAACTGTATTCTGTCGTGGTACGATACTGTATTGATGTTACAAAGTGGCACTTACTAACTGTATTCTGTCGTGGTACGATACTGTATTGATGTTACAAAATGGCACTTACTAACTGTATCCTGTCGTGGTACGATACTGTATTGATGTTACAAAGTGGCACTTACTAACAGTATCCTGTCGTGGTACGATACTGTATTGATGTTACAAAGTGGCACTTACTAACTATATCCTGTCGTGGTACGATACTGTATTGATGTTACAAAATGGCACTTACTAACTGTATCCTGTCGTGGTACGATACTGTATTGATGTTACAAAGTGGCACTTACTAACTATATCCTGTCGTGGTACGATACTGTATTGATTGTACAAAGTAGCACTTACTAACTATATCCTGTCGTGGTACGATACTGTATTGATGTTACAAAGTGGCACTTACTAACTGTATTCTGTCGTGGTACGATACTGTATTGATGTTACAAATTGCCACAAAATGTGTTCTCTCGTTGTAGGATACTGTGTTGATGGCCAAGGAGAGGGAGTTGAAGGAGGGAGTCCGTGAAGCGAGAGACAGGGTAGGGCCACTAACTCTGTCTTCACCTATCTTTGACGAGTCCTATCGTACCTGTTTCACTTGTCGCTTCTTAGTAAGCCTCCGTCAGCCACCACGTTGTCATTGTTTTAATCCCTTAATGGAAAAAACGATTATATTGAAAAATCTTGAAATGACCATCTGAAAACAAAGTTTTATACTTTACTTATTTAAATAAAAAATATTCACAATACAACTTTGTCAGAACAGTCGGTCATCTGGTATTTTCCAAGAATACTAGAGAATTTTCCTAGAACACTAAGGAAGGTTTGGTCAACCGAGCCTAGCGGTGCCAGCGTTGTTCGCGTATGTTAGCGCTGCTCGGTAAAGACTTAAGTCTCATGTTAGCGCTGTTCGGTAAAGACTTAAGTCTCATGTTTTTAACAGGAGATTGAGATGGTGATCAATCGCTTAGAAGACGAAGCCGCCGCGAGTCGGGAGGAGTGTGAGCGAGCTGCTGAGAACAGAATCAAGTACGTTGTAACTATTCCATCATGAAAACGCTGATTAAAGTAGGCGCATATGCGTGCTTAGGCAAAACAACAAATTGGCAGTATTACAAGGGAAACAAGGAGGGAAATTTGTGCAAGGAAATAAAAAAGCATCCGCGGAACAGCGAGCAAAATGGCACCTGTATAAAGATTCAAGAAAGCAACGTGAGGAAAACAATGCTATTGTGGACATAAATACATTTCTAGGTGGGAACGAAAATATGAAGAAATGACTGAAAAGTTTATCCGTTATTGCGGTCTCTCGGTATCCGTTATAGCGAGAGTTGTCTACATTGAATTTGTATTTTGTAATCTAATTGTAGAGATTTGAATTAATAAGTTTAAAAGGATGACTGATCCGTTTGTTCACGAAGGGCCATACTAAAGATATGCAGTATTTTTTGGATATGAAAGCCTCCATTTGAAGAGGCTGATTTAGCCGGGACTAGTGTCTTTTGACTCTTTTTCAACCCTATCCAGGCGCTTAACAGGTGTTAAACACTCACTACCATGCCGTCTCTTACAGACGTGTTCGAGACAAGTATGAGTCCGAGATCCGTGAGCTGGAGAGATCCGAGAGCAACATGCAGCAGCGCTACAACGAGATGAAGGTAGACGACAAACAAGTAGTATAGTACGGACCGTATTACCGCCTTTCTCGTGTGGGTGTCCTGGGGGTATAACGAGATGAAGGTAGACGACATACAAGTAGTGTAAAACGGACCGTATTACCGCCTTTCTCGTGTGGGTGTCCTGGGGGTACAACGAGATGAAGGAAGACGACGTACAAGTAGTGTAAAACGGACCGTATTACCGCCTTTCTCGTGTGGGTGTCCTGGGGGTATAACGAGATGAAGGTAGACGACATACAAGTAGTGTAAAACGGACCGTATTACCGCCTTTCTCGTGTGGGTGTCCTGGGGGTATAACGAGATGAAGGTAGACGACATACAAGTAGTGTAAAACGGACCGTATTACCGCCTTTCTCGTGTGGGTGTCCTGGGGGTATAACGAGATGAAGGTAGACGACATACAAGTAGTGTAAAACGGACCGTATTACCGCCTTTCTCGTGTGGGTGTCCTGGGGGTACAACGAGATGAAGGTAGACGACATACAAGTAGTGTAAAACGGACCGTATTACCGCCTTTCTCGTGTGGGTGTCCTGGGGGTATAACGAGATGAAGGTAGACGACATACAAGTAGTGTAAAACGGACCGTATAACCGCCTTTCTCGTGTGGGTGTCCTGGGGGTACAACGAGATGAAGGTAGACGACATACAAGTAGTGTAAAACGGACCTTATTACCGCCTTTCTCGTGTGGGTGTCCTGGGGGTATAACGAGATGAAGGTAGACGACATACAAGTAGTGTAAAACGGACCGTATTACCGCCTTTCTCGTGTGGGTGTCCTGGGGGTATAACGAGATGAAGGTAGACGACATACAAGTAGTGTAAAACGGACCGTATTACCGCCTTTCTCGTGTGGGTGTCCTGGGGGTATAACGAGATGAAGGTAGACGACATACAAGTAGTGTAAAACGGACCGTATTACCGCCTTTCTCGTGTGGGTGTCCTGGGGGTATAACGAGATGAAGGTAGACGACATACAAGTAGTGTAAAACGGACCGTATTACCGCCTTTCTCGTGTGGGTGTCCTGGGGGTACAACGAGATGAAGGTGGACGCTATACCTTATATGATCTAATTATCGCCCGGAGCGTCTATTAAATTTCGATGATCCGAGAGGGGGCGTTCAAATTATAAAAATATAACAAACCCAAGTAAAGTGGGGTTCTAGTCTCGGGATCACGTTGAATTAAAGTCTCAAGCACGTTTCACCAAGTAGAAGCCAAACTTAGATTAATTAAATTTGATTTATATTACCGAAATTCCTATGTCGTTTGTTTTTAAGCTGGGAGGGAGGGTAGGGGGCGTTTATTTCAAACTTGTAAGCTTGGGGGGGTGTTCTTTAGATAGGGGGCGTTTATTAGTTCATTTACGGTACAAGTAATAAAGTACGGACCGTATTCTGTGGGGGTGTGGTAGGGCTAAAACGAGGTTAACGCTATACAAGTAGTATAGTACGGTTTGCATTTGCCCCCATTTTGTGTGGGTGTGGAAGGGGTACAACGATAAGAAGGTAGATGCTATACGAATAATATAGTACGGACCGCATTAGCGCCAGTTTTGTGTGGTTGTTAATGGTAATGGTAAAAGTACTGTATTATTCCAGGAGCGCCTGACGGAGGTGGAGGGCGAGTTGTCTCGGCAGCGCAGTCTCCTCAGACATAAGGATACTCAGCAGCAAGACTCAGAGCAGACGCTCACCAGGCTGCAGGAGGAGCGGGGCAAAGTGGCGGACATCATACGCCAAGAGTTCGCCGACAGGTAACTAAAACTTTAGAACGCTCAAATTCACCCAGCAATCCACTCGCACAAACAGTAAAATTTTGTAGTTACGACCTAAAATCAAAAATAAAACTTACGAACAGACTTTGTCTACAGGTAACGTGAAAAAATATTAACCTGTTATGTACTCGAAACTTTCAAAAAAGCTAATAAAATAAGTGTACGCCCTAATTTACCCAGAAATCCACTCGCACAAGCAGTAATATTTTGTAACGCGCAAAAATATAAACCTGTTATGTACTCGAAACAAGGTTATGCCCAAATGCATCCAGCAAGCCACTCGCACAAGCAGTAAAAAAAAATTACAAGCTAAAATGCCAAATAAAACTTACAGACAACCTGTCGTTAGGTAACGCTCGGAAATATTAAAAGCTGCTACGTACTCAATACTTTAAATGCACAGAAAATATAATCAAGGATTCTCCGGCAGTTTTCTCGCACGACCCTTTTAAATGCCTAAGCGATGCTACACACTAAATTCTGAGTTTTAGGCTTATCGAGGCTGGACTATATGTTTTTACTGTGTTTCTTGCCAGGCTGGTTTCTGAGGGTTAGGCTTAACCAGGCTGGACTATATGTTTTTATTGTGCCTCTTGCCGG
Source organism: Nematostella vectensis (assembly GCF_932526225.1). Taxonomy (NCBI): domain Eukaryota; kingdom Metazoa; phylum Cnidaria; class Anthozoa; order Actiniaria; family Edwardsiidae; genus Nematostella; species Nematostella vectensis. Next base: position 6,487,666 of record NC_064045.1, on the reverse strand, counting down.
GCTGGTTTCTGAGGGTTAGGCTTAACCAGGCTGGACTATATGTTTTTACTGTGTTTCTTGCCAGGCTGGTTTCTGAGGGTTAGGCTTATCGAGGCTGGACTATACTTTTTACTGTGTTTCTTGCCAGGCTGGTTTCTGAGGGTTAGGCTTAACCAGGCTGGACTATATGTTTTATTGTGTTTCTTGCCAGGCTGGTTTCTGAGGGTTAGGCTTAACCAGGCTGGACTATATTTTTTACTGTGTTTCTTGCCGGGCTGGTTTCTGATGGTTAGGCTTATCGAGGCTGGACTATATGTTTTATTGTGTTTCTTGCCAGGCTGGTTTCTGAGGGTTAGGCTTATCGAGGCTGGACTATATGTTTTATTGTGTTTCTTGCCAGGCTGGTTTCTGATGGTTAGGCTTAACCAGGCTGGACTATATTTTTTACTGTGTTTCTTGCCAGGCTGGTTTCTGAGGGTTAGAGTTATCGAGGCTGGACTATATTTTTACTGTGTTTCTTGCCAGGCTGTTTCTGAGGGTTAGAGTTATCGAGGCTGGACTATATTTTTACTGTGTTTCTTGCCAGGCTGGTTTCTGAGGGTTAGGCTTATCGAGGCTGGACTATATGTTTTATTGTGTTTCTTGCCATGCTGGTTACTGAGGGTTAGGCTTATCGAGGCTGGACTATATTTTTTACTGTGTTTCTTGCCAGGCTGTTTCTGAGGGTTAGATTTATCGAGGGTAGACTATATATTTTTATTGTCTCTTGTCAGGCTGGTTACCACAGATGAAGATAACAAGCGATTGAAGACAGAGCTAAGCGAGATGAGGGCGCGACACCGACTGGAACTCGAGCGGATAACTCGCGAGAAAGAGGAGGAAATGGAGCAAGTGCACACAAGGTGAGTGAAGAACTTTTAAGAGATACAACAACAAAGCAGTACACAAGTAGAGAACTTAAACAGCCTCTGTCACCCGCCATTTTGTCATCCTAGCAAAGTACCAAGTGTGAGAAAGCATCCATTTCCATCGGAGGATTTGTGGAAGCCAATGCGATATTTTCGATTGAATTTGGTAAATAAAGTATCAGACCTTATTTTTAGATGGTGTCTTCGAGATTTTAGTACATTATGTAACTTCCAATATTAAATCAAAACAATAACAAAGGTGTGACTGACAAGGGCTCTTTAAGCAACGACGCAAAGCAACACACAAGGTACGTAGAGAACCTCAACATCGACAGAGCAGCATACAAGGAGAGTAGAAAATTTAAGCAACGACGACGTAGCAAGTGTACACAAATGCAGAAAGGGCTAAAAACTATGTTTGAAATGTCTATGTTTAAGGGTCAAACAAGCGATTTCCAAGAAAGAGGAAACGATGAAGGTTTTACGAGAACAACAACAGGTAATACGTCGCTCCCATTGGTTGATTAGCGGCAGTTCACCAAGACTTGAAATTTCAGATATTTTCGCCATACTCTAGTGTGTACAGAAGCATCTTGCTGACAGGATAAATCTAATGTCCATAAAATACAGTGTAACCCCACTTTTACATTTTCTCTAAATCTTAACCCGCTTAATCAGGACATCCTGTTCATAAGAACCGAAAGTGCCCTTCTTAACAGGGTTCTCCTTTACTAAATTTCTCGCATTGGCCAACTTCTTCTAGTTGCCTAGGCAACCACGATGTCGCACTGCGTATGTCACTTGCGCGTAACTTTTCCCGCCTAAAAGTGTAAAGTTCCCGGATTTAGATTTGCTTAGTCTATATACATTTTTTTTTTATTAGAACGTCTAATTTTCAGTTAAGGCTGGGTAATTATTATTTTTGGAGCATTTTAAAGCTGAAAATATTCTTAACGATGTTCTTATGTTTTAGTGTACAGTATATAAAAATATAATACCCAATGAACATATACACAAGTGATTAATAGGACCAATATTTAATGTTGTTATTGTGAATACTATTTTATTCTGTATTAACGAATCAGACTAACAAAACAATATTTGGCCGCTATGTCAGCCTCGGCATGTTCTTAAAAATTTGTGAAATCTCAGGCTGGACGTTCTTATAAAAGAGGTTCTTAAAGAAAGAGTGTAACTCAACTCTGTTCTTACAGGCTGCGATGAAACGAGCAGACCATCTCGAGATGTTACTACAGCAACAGAGAAAAAAGCTGCTACCTTGAACGATGTGTTAATTACAGTGTACACATTCTATGCATTGTACGCAAATTCCAGGGTGTCACTACATTCAGGAGTAAGACACATGGCCAATTCCGGACAGTGAGATAATTGGAAAGCGGCAACTTTCCGATGTTATAGCGTAGAAACTCTATAAGCCCTGCCCCCTGTGCTAAAATTTTCAAATAAGCCCCATCTCCACCAACAGGGTGGTAGAGGGATATGGATCACGTTTCACGGACCGAGCAAAATGGCTTTTTCACGTTTCAAGGACCGAGAAATGGCCTTTTAAATCGTCAAATCACGTTTCACGGACGTCGAAATGGACGATTTCCCGTTTCTCGACAGTGAAAAATGGCCAAATCTCGTTTCACGGAAATACTAAGCCTCACAACCTTTCCAAGCACGAAAAAAAAATTGTAATGCTTTTCCAAGAGTGCAAGTCATTCTTGTTGATTTGAAAGACCACCAGATGTCATGGTAAATGTTGTGACAAAGGTTGAAATTAGCTGGTTTCAAAAACGGGGAAATAAGATTTTGCAAATCAAGGTCTTTCTTGAGGGCTTCTTTGACAAACAGGGCGTCCTGTCTGTCCAAGAAAGAGTGGGGCCTGGGTAAGAGAAAAATTTATTTTGTCCCCCTTCCGGTTCAAATCGCCACAGGAACCCCAATTCATAAAACTACCGAAAAAAAAACACCCTTGAGATGCCTGCGGAGGAAGCTAGCTGTAATCCTCTTTAGTTAGAGTAACCACTAGTAGAAAAGTCCACACTTATAGAAAATAATATTTTGAGTGCAGTTATATTTTAATTGGTGTAAATTTTATTAAACCCATTCCATCTTTACTTTTTCTTGATCTTTGCTTCTCTTTGCTTATCAGGGAGGTTACCAAAACTGGTGTGAGGATAGCACATGTACAATATTCAGTTGACCCTTTTTAAAGCCAGTAGGGGTGGGGAGTATATAACTCACAAACACAAAGCCTTCAAGACTATTATTTATTTTCTTTTTAAAAAATCAAGACATGGGCACAAAATCCAAACCAACAAAAAAAAAAAAAAAATGGTTTACTGGTTTGGATTTTGTTCATCCCTGAAAAATAACTAGCTACCAGCATACATTTTGGCAAAGAAAAGAAAATGTCTGCATAAGTTAAATGAGGAGTTTTTCTATTGCATTTTGAAGTGTCTGGATTTGAGGTTTGAGCTGTGAGCCTTCGTTAACTGTCACAGCGCATGCAATTACAGGTCTGGTGACGCCAGTGGCTCTCCCAAGAGCAGCCTTGCTGCGCACAAACACATATGGCACATTCTGTGGAAACAACGTCAAAACATAAGAATGAAGTTTTCAATCAGAATATGAATACATACAAATAATTTCATAAATATAGATAACTAGGGCCCAAAAACACATACAAACATTAAATGGACCAAAAAAATATAAGAGGTTCCTATTATTTTTAATTTCACTTTTGTTTTTGCTTGAAGCAATAGATGAACCTATCTTTTCTAATCTGGTCTACTTTTTTAAAAACAAAGAATGTATTACAAGTATTATACTTTTAAACAGGGGGTCCATTTTTTTCAGATGGTTCACATGACCAGTATAACAGCTCCGAATTTAGGCATTGTAGCATTTGCAGACAGGTGTACAGAAAACTGTAAATTCTTCTTTACTATCAATCGATTGTTATTGGCTAGATTTTGACAGCTCACACCTTGTTGCGCTAAAAGCATCTCCGGCAGTGTAGTGGGTTGTAAGTCGGAAAAGGGGTTGTGCCATCATGTACTGCTAAATGAAACCAAGTCCTAAACTACGTCATGGGCCAAACAATGGAGGGTTCGAAATAGCTGCTGGCGATACCCTGTTTTCTGGTCTTTGCCGGCTCTTTTTTCTGTATTCCCCTTTAATATTTAGAGTATGCAGGCTTTTTCCCCATCAAAATCCAGAAAGCCGGCAAAAACTAGGAGAGCTATTTTGAACCCTGCAATGGCTTATCAACTTTATGCATACATTAACCGTTGCACAACAACACAGATGGAAAATGGGGTTTTACTGCAAGATCTTCTTTATTCACACTCAAGCACCACAGGATTTCCGATATTCGAAAACAAAACATTTCCAGCTATCCCCGAATGCAATGAAAATCACAATGTAGACATCTCCTTTGTGTTGTGGGCAACCAACAAGACTGCACTATTTGTAATGTTATCATTGCGCTTGGGGTAAACAAGGGATCGAGACAAAAAGGCAAGAAAAACATACCTTGTCCTCACAGAGGAGAGGCAGATGTAGTAGAATCTCTAGTGGCTCTGTATCAGCAGCCATGACGATGAACTCTGCAATGCCGCGGTTCAAGCACTTGGTGGCTAGTGGAGATTTTTAAAGACATGAGCATTTAAAACACACTCCAGCAAGAAGCGCTTATGAGAAACTGAAGGTTAAGGGAGGAAAATGGGTGTTAAACTAACTAGACAGGCGATACATAGGTATTGACAAAAAGGATGTGCATTTGATTTGTTATACTGAATCTAAAAAGGAGAGAGAAACAGAGATGTCTGTGGATCTCGTAAGAGGTCAAAGATGATGTGAGATGTCAAGGTACACTAATAAGAATGTATGGATCAGAACAAAAATTACACCCACTGTATGTTTCAGACTTTACTTGCTGTCACCTTTTTTTAGCTACTGCACATGCGCAAGTAGCTACTATGCTATCACGCCGAAAAAAAAAAGAAAAAAAGTAATATTTGTCGCGGGGTTTGCTGGGAAAATTTGACTTAGGATTCACTTCGGGATATGATTGTTCAAAGGGCCAGCCTAGAATCACTTTATAAAGAAGAAAATATCTAAATAATCAAAAGATTTTGGGGTTTGTTAAACGCTTCTTACATATTCGCTTCTATGGCAGCTTGGTTTGATAAACTCGAACGTGGCTGCATTCCATTCACATTCTGAGTTATGATCCTTAAAACTTTATGTCAAGGTATTGATTAATAAAGAGTTTGCAATACGTGGCGAAAACACACGAGCTCATGTAAACGCGCTCTTATTTGGTAATTTTGATTCTTTTTTTTTTTACCCTTAGTAAACTGTTTATACTGTTATACTGTTTATCAATACTTTTTATAGAATGATTATACTAAGAAATAACCTAGATATACAACTGTATATATGATAAGTTTACAGTTGTAAATACTTGCTGCAGTAGCTACATGCACGTTATGGGCCTATTTTTAAAGATAGAAGGAACCCCAAATACTAATGAATCTTGCCGTTAGACAAAGATTTATTTATTGTTTCCTATACTGGCGTCAACTAGAAGCTTAAGGTTTGGGGTGGGGGCTTGATTCTGTCACCTGACCATATGTCATTACCTTCATTGGCACCCTTGCGGAGTTGCTTGTAGTTTGTGGCCTGTTGAATCAGGTCTAGGATGGTGACTGTCAGTTGAGGATCAGCCAACGGGAAGGCCTTGGGGTTAACTTCTTCTGATGCCTAGAATAAAAGGGACTTAGACTTAAATTCAGAATCACAGCCATGGGCTGAATTACACTGATGAATTATACTGCTCTGCTACAAAAGTTTATGAAGCAGTTAAAAAGATCAAACCCAAAATTGTCTGAAGAAACCAAACTTCAAAGAAGCCTGTGTCTCGCCAAAATTTTTGTAGTGTGGAAACCCTTTTGCTTTACACCCACCACTCATCAAATGTCAAATTTGTGTCAGTAGATTGCTTCCATTTTGCGATAGATTAGGACAGCTTTCAAACATTCCCAAACAGGAAAAATTTGAGATGTGCACATTTTGTTAAGATTCATCGGTACTCTTTAGGACTTGCATCTTAGGCAATATATATTACTTGTATCTTATATATTCTTAAACTGGTGGCAAAGTGAGTATTTCGGGGTAAATGAGAAAAAAAAATCACGAATAGTTTAAAACTTTCGATCATTTGTGTTTTCAAGCAAACACGGTTGTTGTCAAAAGAATATTGCTTAAAAACAAGTACCGAGTGTTCAAGCTTATGCTTTCTTACAGTAAACATGACTAACATTAGAATGATTTGCAGAAAATTCAAAATTTTGGGAAGCTCTTGTTGCAATAAACTTCGCATGAGAAACGGACGCCTCACACTTCTCGCCGAAAAATGCAAGCTTTTCTACATAAAAGCGTGTGAAAAACACATAGCAGCTTACCATGATGTATATGTAGCGATTCCTCTCAGCTGAGCGCCTCACGGAGGGTGTAAAGAAAGGATTTTACGGTAGAATTTCGAAAACAACTGATTTCGGCTTCTTTCCACGTGCTGCAAACAACGCGACTACGCATGCGCGAGTCTAGCGGCGCGTAGGCTCAAGGTCAGCGGGCTCTCGAATAGCGCTAGGTATTTCAGGCAAAAAAAAAAGTAAATTTTACACCACTGTTTGTTTTTGTGGTTTTTGCAAAACCTGTATCAATAGTTCTTAAACTTTATATTTGCAAAAAAAATTTTCCAGAAATAGCATTCTAAGACGGCTAAAATGGGCCTTTGCTTTTTCCCGCGACGGTCAACAGACGGTCGTTTACCTTTACCGTGAATTCACGCCAAATCTTTGACTTTTCTAGCGTATTATTTTGAGGCGAGAACTCGAGCTTCGGGCGTAACCTCGCAACGGGTTTAAAGATATCGCCTTCATATTTTCGGGAGCTGATAGATAATCATGCCATGTCATAAAGTGTGTGAGGAATTTTGGATTCTCGACTGAAGATCGCTTTTATAGCTTTTTTCGTGTCCAAATTTCGCCAGAAATGAGAGTTCCAACTTTGATTCGTCATATTTTGTTGACAGTTTCAAATAACAAAAAGTCCTCACACACTTTGGTAAATCATCTATCTGTCATTGAGATGCAATTACGTGCAAGTGCATGCGCAATAACGCGAAGGTACATTACGCTCTAGAGTAAACAGCTAGGATCATAACTAAAATTGGAGGTATCAGTTTACTTCATTATTATGCAAAATGGCAGCCATAGCCGCGGCGAGAGAACCACGCAGAAAACGTTTTTCTGTCGGCCGAATAATACTCCTACCTATGATTTATTGCGTTTACTGCATGCTAGAGGAACCCGGACGCCTTGTTGTTAAAACGAATCAGTGCGATTGTGGCGAGAAAATATTTATTTCAAGATTTACGGCCAACGTCACCAACGTGCCCGATCGATCTGAGAAAGTTGGGATTTTCGTTAGGTCCGGACGGTGTCAGCAAAAAAGGAAATACATCGACAAAATCTACAATAGTTTTTCATCATTTTGATGCTTTGAACAAGCGAATACCTCGTGGGTACCCCATGGGTACCCCGCCTTTAATTTTTGTTTACATTTTCGCAAGTTACATGCTGTATCATGGAATCTCAAGTCCAGTACCTGAGAGAGTGTAGCAGAAGAAAGGTAGCCGACTAAAACAAGCAAGAAGCAGAGTTGTGGTAAACCTTTTTTGTCTTTTCTTTTCGTTTCGGTTGGGGTGCTACAGTAGCCGTTGCGAATAAAAATAATCGATGAAATTGAAAGGGACTGGCCTAGTGAGCACATGAGTAGGAGCTTATTTATATGGGATATTTTTTCAAGGGGTATGCTCTTGAGATAAATGACAAGTGAAATTTTCTGCAGTATTCTACAATAAATCATTGTATACCTATCTTACACCATGCTAGATGGCAACTTATTTTACGTAAATCCAGTGCATGATGCAAAGTTTGAGTGGATACTGCCAAATAAACAAAGCAATTTCTGCCGTATTCTCTTTGGCTTGGTATAAAGATACATGCCTACATTTAAAGACTTATGTATGGAAAGGAATCAGGAGTTTAGTGCTTATACATCAAACCCCTGTTATCTATTCTTTTATAAAGATGAAAAATGTTCATGTAAACTAAGTTGCACCCTTTAGTCAAGCGGACAGAATTTCTGTTAAAAAATAGAGTCCATGTGGGTGTAATTGACAATTAATCATTCAGTTATATTATTTTTTAATTTTCAAAACATTGTCAGGCTAAAATAGGATGGCTGATTTAATATCAAAAATAAAATTTTGAATGTTCGAAAATGATCCTGTCTGTTTCCTATATTTTCTGTAGGGCTTTCATGTCTCTATACCTCATTTCTAATGAACACACCCATACAGAGACAGATCCAGAGGTGGGAATGGGGTTGATTTTCTTCTGAAGACATCATATAAGTTAACTGTCACCAAATTTTTCTCATATGTCTGCTTAATGCTTTGGAGTATTTGGAAAGGGGTTGCTGGAGATGATAGTGGCTAGTTTTAATTTCTGGTGCACACATGCTAATCACAGGATCACATAATTCCCTGCTAGAATAAGCAAAGTAAATTGGTGGCACAAAATAATAGAAACAATGCAATATCAGCATATTTCATTCAAAATCATGATCATTTCTGCTGCTTTACCACACTTTTAGGCCAAAATAATGCAGAATTGTTTCTACTGTGCATAAGACTTGTAAAATCTAACAATATTTATGAATTTTAGTTAGTTGACATGACAAATGAAATTTTAGGGTAAGTTATACCAGGGATGTGTAAGGTTATACACTTACACACACTGGTTATACACAAGGAGGGTTGACCAACAATTTAGTAAAAAAAAACTAAAAACAGTTATTCATTGCTTAGCACCTTGGATTTCTTTTTAAAGTTCCTTTTTATTCTAGAATACATAGGTTGTGTCCAAAAAATACCACCCTCATTATTCTAAATACTGTTACACTTGAAAATCTATAGTTAACGCCCTGATGATAAGAAATTAAATTATGAAAACTACATTTTGGGTGGACTGAGAAAGATAAGCTTTTGAAGCAAAAAAAGATTTTAGTGTCCAGTGGATTACAATGACTGTGGTCACACAAGTAAACTTACACCCAGGTTAAGCCCCCCCCCCCCCCTCTCTCTCTCTCTCGCTTATAATTTTCAATGTTTGAAAATGATTCTGTCTGTTGTCCTATATTTTCTGTAGGGCTTTCATGTCTATACCTTATTTCTAATGAACACATCCATACAGAGACAGATCCAGGGGTGGGAATGGGGGTGATTTTCTTCTGAAGACATCATATAAGTTAACTGTCAGAAAACTTTTTATTCATACAGTATGTCTGCTTAATGCTTTGGAGTATTTGGAAAGAGGTTGTTGGGTTGGTTTACTGGAGATGATGGTGGCTACAGTATTAATTTCTGGTGCTCAAGTGCAAAGCACAGGATCACATAAATCCCCACTAGAATACGCAAAGAAAATTAGTGGCACAAAATAATAGAAACAATGCAATCTCAGTATATTACATTCAAATTCATGATCATTTGCTGCTTTACCACACTTTTAGGCCAAAATACTCTATCTCTCTCGCTTATAATTTTTAATGTTTGAAAATGATTCTGTCTGTTGTCCTATATTTTCTGTAGGGCGTTCATGTCTATACCTCATTTCTAATGAACACACCCATACAGAGACAGATCCAGGGGTGGGAATGGGGGTGATTTTCTTCTGAAGACATCTGAAGCCATCATATAACTTAACTGTCACCAAATTTTTCTCATAAAGTATGTCTGCTTAATGGTGTTCAGTGGAGTACAATGACTGTGGTCACACAAGTAAACTTGAACCCAGATTGGTTGTTCAAGTTTAAGCCCCCTCTCTCTCTTTCGCTAATTTTTTTTATAAATACTTTTATTGTTTGATACATTCACTGTACGCCGTTGTATTTTGATCACACGTGAAACTATTGAGAAAATTAAGTAAAATCTATGTATAATCTACGGCTTTATAGTAGACCCCTGGTATGGAAGTAACTGCCTTGAAGAACAGTTTAAAATAACTTAAATACCTCGTGATTTTGATGATGGAAAAACAGAGGGGCAACATTAGAAGTTCTCTATTTAATTTTGTATCAAGTAAAACTTTTACACTAGTGTTTTAGTTGCTGTACTTAGCTTACTACAACGCATAAGCATCGAGTCGACGGTGCTTCCCGGGTCTGTGTTCACGTTTAGTGAACTATAAGTGCAGGTTTCGATATTGAATGTGGCATATTATTTTCGGGGTGTCAAACAGCTTCAAAGAGACGGTTAGGTTGTATAATCGTACTCCACTCCGCGCCGCCATTTTGTTTCAAGTGATAGCTTGGCATACAAATACCAAGAGGGAGGGGTAGGTACTCTGCTGTGATTGGATATTTTTTTTATTTACAAAATGCATCCAATTTTAGTTATGATCCTAACTGTAATCATTATCAATAACGTCATCTCTGTTATATGATACTTAAGAAAAGTGTGCTAATACACTACATATAGGGCACTAGGGGCACATGCCCCCCCTTCTCCCAAATATCTTTAAAACTGTTTCTGTATCTTGCCCCCCCCCCACAATATTTTGAGGCCAGTGTCCATGACTATGGTGCGAGCGACATCTCGTTGCCAAAGAGCCTATTTTGCGAACCAAAACAACAAACATGGACTGAGACGTTTATGGCGTTTTTGGTGAATTTCTTCTCGGTCTGCTTTCTTCGGCCTATCTTCTCAGTTGGCCCCTCCGGGTCGAGGGCCGCAGTACAGTTTGCCTATGTCGATATTTATCGTGCATATATCAGACTCTGTCGTGTCCACACCTCTTTACTGGGATACCTGTGGTAGCCCAGTTAGTTTTCGTCATGGTTCCTAACAACGTGCATTATTGCGCAATGCCCAGGAAGCCCGTGCGCCACTGGGTATCTCTTTTTTTAGTTTACTCATTGCGGTCTTACATGAGCATTTTTCTTACACGAAGTACTGGCCTACCGTTTAACGTCATCGCAATGCCTAGCTACCAGAATACCTTCTGCATAATTTAAAACTGTGTCATGACTGCCATCTTGAATTGTAAGATTCCAGCTCTCAGATTCATGTTATTTGTGCAGTTGAAGGCCCGATTCGCTTATTTTTTTGGTATTTTGGTGCTTCCTTTAGATAAGTTTTGTTATTTCCCTAAAATACCTTTATTTCTCATTGAATGTCTTATTTTTATGGAAAATTTTCAATAAAATCTAGATAATTGTGTTGTCTTTGTATTGTTGCTGGTCTTGAAAATATGTATATGCTCTAATTTAAATCAATCCTGGATATTCTATAGTTTACTTGGCATTTACATAAATAAAATAATACATTTCAATAAAATTATATTGTTAATACAATATGATTCACTTAGATTCACTTTGGATGTTAAAATAAATTTACCCCTAAGTGATAGCACATAGAGGGCGGTGGTCCAAAGAAATTTTTAAGAAAAACAATCTTAAAACACATTCTTAGCTTTCCTCAATTTTATTTCGGTGCTAACTCTGCTGTGGGGATCGTATTTGTAGGATTTTTATACTGTAAAGACAGGACAATCAGCCCCATCTACTCAAATGAAATAATAAATCAAATCTAAATTATATTGTTAATACAATATGGCTCCCTTTCGGTGTTAAAATAAATTTACTTAAGTGATTAAGGGCAGTTAACCAAAAAAATGTTTAAGAAATATTTAACAATTTTCAAACACAAACTCATTTTTTCCTGAATTTTATTTCGGTGCTATCTCTGCTGCGGGGAAAATATTTGTAAGATTTTTACACTGCAAAAGATAGGACAATCAGCCCCATCTACTCAAATGGAGCACACCTCCGAGTCCACCCCACACCCGAAGAGACGATGCTTATTACCCAATCAGTGTTGTGATGTGGCATTTACAATAAAAAACAAGATTATGTACTGTATGTATATATTTTATCATATCCAAAATGGGAAGTAAAATCTTTGTCATACATGTCACAACAAACACAGTGCCCAAACAAGTTGCAGATCTCAGGTAACCCAGTCAACCCTGCGCGCAGGGTCTTCTTAAAGTCCGCAATAATCTCCAACTGCCGAGGCAGACAACAAGGTCCGATGCAAGCCAGCAGTTGTCTGGTGGCTTTCTTCCTCCGTCTCTTTGTTCAAGAGGCGAGTGCACAGGGCGTAAAAAATGTTATGCGGCCGCGCATGCGCAAAAGGATAAAGAAGAATCAATTACCTGTGACCATAGATTTCTTTATGCATGCGTGATGACCCTCCTCCCATACACTAGATTAAAATAACCGAAAGAAATTATGCGGTATTTAATCCAGATATCAAAGACGAACCTTATGTCTGCAAAAACGTAAGTCTGACATTTGTTGTAACGTGTGTTTTTTTCAATTTTATTAAGAAGGATAATGGCTTGATAGTTCGGCAAGCGCTTTGAAATGACGGGTAGAGTAATAATAAATGTCAAACGGATGACCTTTCGGGTGTCCTAAACCCTGGACGTTAATAACGGATGGGGATTTAACGTAACGTGTCTGTTTTTCAAGGTCCTTTTGTTTCTTTGACGGTTTGCATAGCGCTTTCACATGACCACATAATACTTTAGCATAATGCCTTAAATGTACAAGTATTCAGCTTTTAGTACTTCATAAAACCGATCCCATTAACCCGGTGGGAGGTAAATATCAAAAATAAGATTAGTTATTCAGGGATGAATTCATGACCCACGTGTGTACATGGCCCTGAACTCATCTTAATATCATTAAAAAATTTATCTAACACCGCCAACAACCACCTGCAAAGGCGGATACAGGTAGGAAGGAAGGGGGGGGGGGGGGTAAGAGGTATAGTGCCAGTTAGGTCCAGGATGTTATTGTCTCGTTAGATTAACAATAATTCGTAGCCATAGAGAGAACTTTCTGGAAAAAAGTCCATTGCCCTAATAAATCCCCCACTAGACGACAGGTCCTTTGTGCTCACACATCCTTAAAATCTCCGTTCCAACCCCATCCCCCCCCCCCCCCCGCCGATTCTTTATGGTCCGCCTTGACATCCCCCCTCCCCCTAAATCACTTTGATGGTAGCCGCCGTAAAACACTTGACTGAATATCAGACATCACGTGATCGTGATCACATTTGTGAAAAACATCGCTTTCGACAAAATCAGTTCATTCGGAGTTCTTATCTGGTGCTGGAAAGGTAGGTGTTGGTGTATTCTATTCCTTGATATAATACACAAAAACTGGAAATCAACTCTGCCAAATTTTCGTCTTTAATAAGACTTCTTCAGGGCAGACTGAAGAAGGTGAATCGTTACAAGCTTATTTACATCAGAATAGTGGCGCGAGACGCAAAAACATTACAACTGACAAAAACGCGCATTTTCTAGAATAGCGCGCGCTATGGATAAAAAGAATTTACACATCTCTATGTGGGTTCCTACTACAAAAAAAGTCATCACTATTAAGACTCAGCGGGTAGATAGACCTAAGCCGATAAGCCCACCGGCCTTCCCTTTCCCTAAGCTGAGCCTCAGAGTTACACTTATCTATAAGTTGTACCATAACATTATTAAGACCTAAATGATTGTCGCAATGAAAATGTTGATAGATAAGGTCATCCTTAACTTTTTCACTAACCGGTAAACTAGGGTGCTTATTTAACCTACTTTTATGATTATTAAAACGCTTCCTAAAACTATTGATAGTAGACCCTACGTATTGCTTGCTACACATAGAGCAAGTAATTAGATAAACAACAAAATCTGAGTTACAGTCCAAGTCAAAATTAATGACATATTTCTTATTAGTAACTGTACTGCGAAACTCCCGCCCTGTCTTAAGAAAGTTACACACCCTACACCTTTTACCGCCACACTTACCACAACCTCTAACCTGAGTACTATCCTCTTTAAGAGAAGAGTGCACCAACATATCCTTTAAACTCCTAGGTTTCCTATAAGCCACCATAGGTACCCCACCAATAGCACCCCTACATCTACTAGAAGATTCTAGAACTGGCTGTAAATTACGAAGAATACCAGGTAAATTAGGTAAAGCTGGATGAAAAGTGACTACAAAAGGTACACGATCATTCTTACCTTTACGCCTGTCTTTCAATGTGTCGTCCCTAGGAATACGTCTAACCCGGTCAACTTCCCTCCCCACAAACCTGCTGTCATAACCCCTATCAACTAAATAACCTTGTAACTCTAATACCCTCTTTTCGAAAGAAGAGTCTTCCGAACATATCCTACGAATACGTAGTGCCTGCCCAAAAGGAATGCCTTTCTTACAAGCAGACGGATGACAGAACGTATGAAAAAGATATTGATGCTTATCAGTAGGCTTACTATACAGATCTGTAGATATTAACCCATCCCTAAGAGTAAGTGAAACATCCAAAAAAATTACCTGACTAGTGGACCACTCAAACGTAAATTTTATAGTTTTATGTATGGAGTTCATGTGAGCCATAAACTCTCTCAGAGCGTCCTCACCTTCAGTCCAGATCATGAAAATGTCATCGATATACCTACGCCATAAATAAGGCTTAACTGGAGAAGAGTCTATGATTTCCTTTTCAACTTTAGCCATAAAAAGATTAGCATATGATGGTGCCATTCTAGTACCTATAGCCGTACCTAATACCTGTAAATAATAAGAAGCATTATTTAGATGTGTAAATTCTTTTTATCCATGGCGCGCGCTATTCTAGAAAATGCGCGTTTTTGTCAGTTGTAATGTTTTTGCGTCTCGCGCCACTATTCTGATGTAAATAAGCTTGTAACGATTCACCTTCTTCAGTCTGCCCTGAAGAAGTCTTATTAAAGACGAAAATTTGGCAGAGTTGATTTCCAGTTTTTGTGTATTGTATTAATTGTTCTGGTACGAGATCGCGACAGTTTGGGCTTTTTGATTCTATTCCTTGATATAATATTTCTACTTCATTTTAACGAAAAGTAACTATCATTGATAAATGTATTGCTTTATCTGCTGCTAACGGATATAATAAAGTAGATTATTTATAAGATTATATATATTTATATATAATTCCCAGTAGATACAAATAGCGTTTGTTTAAGTACGGGGCTCGCTTGCTTTAAGTTCTTGGATTGAAACCATATGTACCACGTATCAAAATCGGGGGTAGTCTTCTTTTATAGAACCGCACCCTATATATAACCGTCCCTCGTAGTACATAAGAGTGCATAGAGTACGTTAGAATAACATAAAGTTGTTCTCCAGTGATATGAGATCAATCAGAAAAAAAAAGTGACTTGCCTCGCTAACAATTTATCTTCCAGATGTCTTGGAATGGGCGAACAGCGATGTCCCTGCTACTCGCGGCATTCTTCCTGCTGCAAATAGCTCACACAACTCAAGAAAGTACCCCCGAAATAACTTGGGAAGGAAACTGCGAATATAGTGGCTACGATGGATCAGGTAACCAGATCGATATCCAGCCAATCAAGTCCCCAGTCGTTGAGAAATTTGATTTGGCGTTGAGTTTCGCGTTCGAAATCAAGTCACATGTTCTAGCGAATGCCGAGGGGCTGGCGGAGACCTTGGAACTGATCAAGAGATTTGCGAAAGTTGCAACGTACGCTTCGGCGGCGTTTGGGGTCTTTGGCGCGGTGTTTGCCACAGTCGGATTTGCGGAGGGACCAACACCAAAAGACATTCTCGAGAAGGTTTGTCTACTATTTCGTCTCCTGTATTAGTGCGAGTGCATTTCTCGTCTCCTATAAGTGTGATTCGTCTCCTGTATAAGTGTGAGTGTATCTTTCGTCTCCTGTATAAGTGTGAGTGTATCTTTCGTCTCCTGTATAAGTGTGAGTGTATCTTTCGTCTTCTATATAAGTGTGAGTGTATCTTTCGTCTCCTATATAAGTGTGAGTGTATCTTTCGTCTCCTATATAAGTGTTAGTGTATCTTTCGTCTCCTATATAAGTGTGAGTGTATCTTTCGTCTCCTATATAAGTGTGAGTGTATCTTTCGTCTCCTATATAAGTGTGAGTGTATATTACGTCTCCTATATAAGTGTGAGTGTATCTTTCGTCTCCTTTATAAGTGTGAGTGTATCTTTCGTCTCCTGTATAAGTGTGAGTGTATCTTTCGTCTCCTGTATAAGTGTGAGTGTATCTTTCGTCTCCTATATAAGTGTGAGTGTATCTTTCGTCTCCTGTATAAGTGTGAGTGTATCTTTCGTCTCCTGTATAAGTGTGAGTGTATCTTTCGTCTCCTATATAAGTGTGAGTGTATCTTTCGTCTCCTGTATAAGTGTGAGTGTATCTTTCGTCTCCTATATAAGTGTTAGTGTATCTTTCGTCTCCTATATAATTGTTAATGTATCTTTCGTCTCCTATATAAGTGTG
Source organism: Nematostella vectensis (assembly GCF_932526225.1). NCBI lineage: Eukaryota > Metazoa > Cnidaria > Anthozoa > Actiniaria > Edwardsiidae > Nematostella > Nematostella vectensis. Next base: position 6,471,273 of record NC_064045.1, on the reverse strand, counting down.
AGTGTATCTTTCGTCTCCTATATAAGTGTGAGTGTATATTTCGTCTCCTATATAAGTGTAAGTGTATTTTTCGTCTCCTATATAAGGGTGAGTGTATATTTTGTATCCTTTATAAGTGTATAGGGGTTATTTGCTGAATGGTAGGTCCGAGGTCTTAAAAATACTAGGGACCTTAAGCAACGACGACGGCAATGTGGACGCCGACGGCAGAAAACAATGGGATTTGATTCGGAATTCAATAGCAGCACGTGAAAATGCGTTCTGTCTGATACATTTCAGCCGTTTTTCATAAAACCACGATGTGAAAACTCCAACTTTCACGGTCAATTGAGGACGCGGACGTTTGCACTGTAAACTCCTCTAACCACGTTCGCTACTGTAGAAACAATGTCCTTAGTTTCTTTTTATCTATATCTAATTTATAATGCTTTGCTTATTCCATTGCAATTAAATTATAATTGATCGCCAAGCGCAAACACATCTTTTTCGATCTCGTTGTCCTAGCCGTCGCCGTTGCTAAAGGTCCATACTGACCGAGGCCGACGGCCTCTTCGCTCTGACCATTCCAGTAATATCAGTTTTAAAGATACAGAACATCCAATGATGAAGACATCCTCTGAACACTGAATGACGAAAACATGCTCTATCAATGTTGTAAAACATATTTAGTCCCGAATGATACGTCGTATTCAACTCGAATTGGAATTGTTTTTTTTTTCCGTTCTTTCTTTGAATCTTCAACCGACAGATGCAATTCACTAAAATACTTCTCTTAACTGTGGATATGAATATTATTTACTGTGGATATGATATTTATTTATTTATTTATGATATGCAGGAAAATCCTTTAATGATTTTTCGCTTTTCTTCGTATACAGGAACGATTTGCTGCTGCTTCCACACAGGCTTACCAACCTCTCAGTCAGTCTCCAGTCAATCCCAGTAACTAGCTCGAATATTTTCACGATTGATCACCTCCTGTAATTGTCCTATAATAGTCTATATCCTAGAATAAAGGTCATAATAAACTCTCATTGCTTTGTGATGTGTATTTATTCAGAATAAGCTAGATACCTATAAAAAGAAGTACTTCAAGTAACGCGGAGTCCCTCAACTGCTCAAACGTTAGAAATACCGCTTATTTTGAATAAATAAAGATCACAAAGCAATGAGAGTTTATTGTGACCTTTATTCTAGGATATGAGACAAGTATAGGACAATTATACAGGAGGTGATCAATCGTGAAAATATTCGAGATAGTTACAGGGATTGACTGAGAGGTTGGTAAGCCTGTGCTGCTTCTTATCCCAAATAAAATTTTAGCAAATTTTCACGCGCGTTGAAAAATCATTATGGCGGGAAATTGCCAACACACAGGGATTTTGAAGCGGATTTTCCGTAAAGACAATGATTTAGACGATTTTAAACTATTTTAGTTGTGAATGGTTTTAAGCTTTCAAGGCAAAGACATTTGCGAATTGCATCAAGCTTTCGGGACAATCTCCAGGATCGGTTCTCGGACCTGGAAGATGTAGGAATCTCCGGACCGCTCTACTAGCCAATCAGAATGCAGCATTCGTAACCATGACCGCTAAAAAAAAACACTTATTACAGTGAGGACACAGAAAGCGGGCCATGCTGAACAACTTTGACTAATCAGAATCGGCTTTAACACCTTTGAACAATGTTGTCCTCACTGTAACCGAGCAAGCAAGGTTAAAAAGAGTTAATTATATGGCTTTTATAAATTTAAAAGACGAGAAAACAAATCAACTTTCGCTTTCGCGCGAATCATCATTCTATTAGCTTATCGATTAGTTTATGGTCGCATGGTCATAACTAAAAAAATGTAAAAGATTGAAAACCTTCAATAATATAAAGCGACAACATACCAAATAGACATTGGTATGAATAAATGTTGGTTTTTGTAGCCCTAAAAATGATCTAAAAATGATCCGTTGGGCCCAAATGAATGGAAATCGAAGCAAAAAGATTTTTACCGTTCAGCGCACAGGTAGCCCAAGCTCTGTATTTGTGCCTATTATGATTTTACGGTAAACATTTTACGAAAAAGAGACTGCGCCCCGTTGGAGTAAGTACGCAGCTGCTTTGTCTCCTATTATCTTTGTTCTACAAAGGAGTTCTTTTGTCTCTATTCTTCTCTTTCTTTGTGTCGAGGTGCGGATATTGTACATTTGCCCAATCAAATTGCAGCTTGTAAGAGCTGCATATTGACCCCTCGTTGTGTACTTTTTTGTTCATGACACGCTATAACACGTGTCATGAACAAAACGCTATGTCGTCATCTGTGCATCTATTAGAGGACAGACGCACGCAAAAATGAGATCTATTTGTTAAATAACGCCCGCATGATCAGCCAATCAGAGCGTGCGTGTCATCGTAGCCTTATAATAATACACTGTAACGAGCTTCTCCCTCGATATACTGACTACTTTGTACAAATATTATTCTCTGGGTAATGTGTTTCTCCCTCGATATACTGACCACCCCTTAAATATTGCAATAGGTGGATGCCGCATTCGAAGAGATCACACATAGCATGAACCTGCGAATCTCGTCCATGGGACAATACGTTGACAAGTCCATCATGGATATGGAAAGAAGACTGATATCAAGAGAGTTTAAAACTTTACAAAACAAGTGGTCCGTTTGCTTGGAAGAGGTCACTCTGGAGGACAACTTGAGATGCCAGCGAGACGCCGCCAGATACATGGATACCGAGCTCCCGAAGTACCAGAATCAGCCCTTCAAAGAAGATGTGGACTTGTACAACACAAAGATCCTAGAGGCTTCTCTCTTGACCTTTAGAGACTACGCCTCGCTGCACCTTTACGCCCTGAAAATGTTGGTTGGATCGTACAGAAATGACTCTAAAAGTGACGACAAGGACAAATACATCAAGCGCTACCTTGAGGATATTGTCGAGAAAGGCGATCTTTACGTTAAATACAGTCAGTGGGCATACGATCAAATCTACAAAAATAAGGTACTAATAGTCATTTCTCAAATTTTCCTAACATTTCATGTGTACTTTAGCTCTATCAGAGATTGTCCAAAAAGCATTTTCGAGAGGCTCTGGGAACAGCGGTCATAGATATCATATGGAAAACGCAAGTATTTAAAGATTCCTCAATAAGAAATGGCCCACTTTTTGGCCCTCTGTGTACGCGCCTGATGAAATATTGTTTTCGCTTATTTTAACCCTTTCACTCCTGGGTACTTTTGAGCAAAATTGTAAGAAAAACAGACTGAAAACAAAAACCTCCCCCCCTATCTCAAGTCCAACACTACCAGTTAAGCTAAGCTACCGCTGACCCAAGATGGCATTCCTTGAAGTTTTCAACAATGCACTGCGGTGCCTTTTCTTTCTAGCGACGGCACTGCTACAGCCAGTTGCTTTACAACAGTTTTACTTGTAATTTGCTTAAAAATTACAGCTTTTTCACATCTGGAGAGTGCCTTAGGACATCATAAAGTCTATTTGGGCATAATTAATGCTGTGCTTATGGATGTTTGCACGCTGAGGTTGATTCAACGGGATAATTCCTTGTCTGGGTTTCACCAAGTGAGAAAGGAATTTTCTGGTGAATGGCCTCATACTCTCCAATGTCGGCCATCTTTGCTACCCAACCTGATTCAAAAATTGTTAACAGGCTTATTCTTGGTTCCTTGGACCTGGAAATGTTTTGTTTGGCTTTGGGGCAAAGAGACTTATGAAAAAACTGTTCTTATTCTGGGGGGGGGGGGGGGAGATTGCCCGCATGTCTGTCAAGGTGTTTCTAAGACTCCCATGATGCAGTGCAGGTAGTGTAGGCTCGCTTCTAATGGAGGTTCTAGCATTGATTATTGGGACTGATTGCTTTAAAATGGGACCTGACGGAGCGCAATAAAGGTATCTATTTGATCTGTGTTTTCTTGTCTCTATTTGTAGTTCGAAATTTTGTGTCTTTTTTGGTAAGAAATGTTTCTAAGTTTAAGCATTTGTTTATGAATTGGTCAGAAATCAAGGTTGATATTTAGACAAAAGAGTCAATTCTATTGCATTGCTTAGCTGCGCTTTTGAAGGTCGTCTATGCCTTGGAGGAATCTATGAGTATCCGGGTCTGGTGATGTTTAGTTTGCATTTCTGACGTTTTGGAGTTGGGCCTATATTTTACAGGCGTCTCAGGGCGTTATGGCAAGAAAGAATTCTTCATTCCCCAGTCAACAATCTTTACGAGGGGCTCCTTTGTACAATGCATATGATTCAGCCTAGTTTCTCGAGTCTTTATCGGGATTCCTGTAGAGGATAGAGATGCGCATCCGTGACAGGGAATCTTCCCAGACTGTGCGCTTCCCAGATTCGTACCCAGTCGTTTTTGTTGTCGCGGGGACATCCACAGAAACCCTGAAGCGAAGACGGAAAACCGAAACCACATCCTGACCGTCATGCACCGTGCGCTTATTCAGCCTCCCAAAATTGCGGAGTCTGGGTACGAGACTGCGCGCTTCCTAAAACGATCTAATGTTGTTTTTCTAGATAACGAATGCCGCTCATCAAAACGATGCTGATCGCCCGAAAGACCAAGTAATAACATCAGAGCTTGACTCGAACACCAATAGTTATTTTTTCTACCATCCTGACTACAAAACAGGCGTAACCGTCACTGCTAACTGCCCGACAATGGATGAAACAGCAAGAATGGGGTGCAAGGTGAAATACTACAAGACTGTCGACTTGGTTTCCAGTTCCACGTCCGGGCGACATACCGATATCGCTGCAATAGATAGACATAACAGGAAGACCAAAAGAGCTGCCGACAATGATGTCAAAGTCCAAGGCAAACGTCTTGTCTTAGAGAAATGTGATACACATTTCAAACGGCTCAAAAAGGATCTCGTAGTATACTGGAAAACACAGCTACTTGAAACCGCAAAGCTCTGGGAAAAGGCGGTGTGTAAGGCAAAAGAGGAATTGATTGAGATGGGCGAAGAGGAGACGCCATGCAGTGAAAGCGGAGAAGAACCTGAGGAACAGAAAGAAACGTAAGGCAACGAGAAAGAACTGAATATGCCACAGAACCCTGGAGGCAACGGACAAACAACATTAGAACTCACAAAAATGTGAGGCGTCGGAACAGGAAACAAAAATGGAGAATAATTTAGATTTAGTTTCAATCTGATGTATAGATCATTCTGAATTACATACTAAAAGCATGCCTAAAACTCAAGAAAAAGAATCATAAAAAGAAAAGCAAGAAACACCTTATCATGAGAATGTGTACATCAAGCATGAAGATATTGTTGACTACTTCAGCAATATAGTTGATGATTTTACTGGTGAATACAAAATAAAATGACGAGCATCTACAACTTGTAGAAATAACTTTCACCTACCCCTCAACATATACACCTATTTCAAAAAAGGTTGCACTCGAGAACCCGTGTGCCGTAACCCGCGGTGGTTCACGGGTAGCGCATGTAAATAGCGGAATCCTGGTCTCTGAAAGCCATGTGAATGTTCATAAGAAAATACATGAACAATAATTCCGCAGATTTTGAAGCCTGGATTTGTATTTTATTTACCTTACTTGCTTATTTACTTGGTACCCATGAAGCATTGCGGGTTATGATACACATTCGAGTGCAGCCTTACTTGAAATAGGTGTAAATATCAATCAATCTTGTTTTAAAAACTGTCGTTTTTCCAGCTCGCTCCGTCAATTTCTTATTAGGACATTACATTCCATATTTGGGAGACCGCTTTGATCATTTTTTCGCTTTTTTGTCGCCCTGGAACTGTCTAGGTCGAGAATTTCCAAGAAGACTACTTGCAGGAATTCGTGTTTACTACGATTTTGCGGGCCGCCATTTTGAAATAGGGCCAGGGGCTCGTTTCTCGAAACACCAGAGAATTCTCGGGCCCGAAAACGATTTATTCCTTAAATTTAAAAAGCTGGTTAATTTCTATAAAATTTATGGTATCTAAATGTGTCGTCAAACATCGTATTTCACAACAAAGATTTATGTAAAGGATGATTCTCTTTATAGATTTATAGATTTTGATCTTTCTCGAACTTCTCGGGCCCGAAATTAACATGGCTTAAATATTAAGAAAGTTATCGGGACCTCTCACTCACCCGAGACTTTTCGGATAACTTTTTGGCTTCAGCAAAACTTCGAAAATAGCCCTATTGAGTGTAATCATTTGGAATACGAACCAACAGGAAGTTCAAACTGTTCTAAAACATGAAAGCGGTTCTCCAAAAGGAAAACATGCGAAATTTTTAGCAAAAATGCAAAATAAAGTTTTCAGGCCCGAGAATTCTCGGGTGTTTCGAGAAACGGGCGCCAGGCCCTAGCGTTCTTAGAACATCAAGGTCTCCCGCGCGCTTTTTCCCCAGGCTTTTTAAGACCGAAAAAATTGCTGCTAAGTTCTATGGCCGCGGTAGCCAGCCATTAAATAAAATTTAAAAAAACAGAACTATTCATTTTTCACTTTAAAACGTACCATGGGGAACCAATGGCTCAGCGGTGACCCCCATTTCAAATTCAGACCCTTAAAGCCTTTGAGATCTTTGAATCCCGCATACAGTAAATGACTAATCAAGTCCCAAGCCTTCAATAAGCGCTTCGCCTCAAATTAGCGCAGAACGGCAGTTCGATATTTCTGCTATCCACTCGAACAATACCTAAAATTCTATAATGTATTAATTTAAATCAAAGCGCATATAAAAGTGTCTGTTTATAATATGCTTTTAAAACACGATTGGTAATCGGAAGGCGAAGAGACAAAGTACTCAACTTCTGCAGACACAGTAGAACTCTGTTACGAGAGGTACCAAGTACTCGGATCTTTGATGGCACTGCTTTACTTGAGAAGAAGGGTATTGATTGAAGCGATGAGTGAAGTGAAGATTGAAGTGAGTGAAGTTGAAGTGAAGTGATGAGCGGTTATGAGTGAAAGTGAGAAGTCAAGTGTGAACAGAGAGTAGTGAAAACAGAGTGAATTACACAAAGCGTGCAGGCCCCTTTTATAGGGATCGGCTCGGGGTGGTTCTCACGTTTTTCACGGAATTATGTCCTGTTTACTAAGGATGTGTTTAGATTAGAATCTTTTGAACAGCTGGGAAGAAACGTTTTGGAGTACCGTGGGAGTTCCTCTGAGCTGAGCCTTTCACAGATATTGTTTAATATGATAAGCTGACGTAGGGGAGTTTCCTACAAAACATCTTTGCAGACAAGACTATAATGCTAACTCTATATTTCCGCTAGGTACTACAAACTAGAAGTTTCTAATAAAAAGGAAATGCTGCGACAGTGATGTACAGTTGCTTCAGTGTTGTTCCAACGCTACATGGTATACATACAGCCACAATCAGCAACAAAACCTGTTGAAAATGACATCTAAAAAGTAGTCTTACTGAAATAATTTACAATATGGCGACTTTTTATTACTCACATCCCCATTCCCCTATTCAAAGTTGCTGTCTAGGGTTGTCAGTAAAAAAATCCAACATTGATTTGGGGGAGAGGGGGTTGGGATGGGGAGGAGAATATATCAAAGTCACTATGCTACGTAATTTAGATTTCCATCTGAAACTGCATTTGAAGCGCTAAAATTTTCAACAGTTTTGTCGCTGATTGCAGCTAAGCTAGAAATTTTTAAAAATAGCAAGAGAAGTTTACCTTTAGGCGTTTTTTTTGTTATCGAGATGTGAATAGCTGGCACAATCTTACATTTTATTTGGGAATGTTGAATTCCTTGCGCCCGTGGTCAAACACAAAGATGGCGGCAGCTTATCGCATCGCACTGAGTTTTTCTTCGCAAAAAATACCAATAAACGTAAGGTAGGCTAATTGTTAGAGAATTTGGCAATATATTAGTCTCTATTTTTTATCCAGAGTCATGATTGGTAGGGATTTTTTTTTTTTGCTTATCCATTTCCTCCCCGTCCTATTTGGTCAGTTTTTAAAACAACAAAACAGCCTGGATTTATGAACAAAACGATATAATAATCTGTTTTGATTGTTTTACAGTATTAGCTTTTCTGTCAAGGTGTTTTTCAATTTTTAGCGTCACTTGGGTTTGCTAAAACTTGTTGCATGCTCTTCAGCAATAAGGCATTGGGTCATTGTTTTGAACTGATAAGTTTTCCCAAACGCCGTACAGTCCATAGCCAAGTGAGCTAGAGTATTTAGGCATTGAGTTAGGATGCTCGTTTTGCTTGTTTAGTTTCCAATTTTGTCGAGATCTCGATCGACTGCGGGGGACGCGACCATGGCACGTGTGCGACCCGGCTCAAAATAAGTAGGCAAAATCGGTCTGAAACTGTTATTAAATTCTCCTTCAACACTCGTTGAAAGCTGTGGTAACTCGTCCCAAGTAACTGACGAGTGAACATTTTTCCAAACTTACTGAAATGTGCTCTAAAAATCTTGCTTGTGCACTCCTTTTGTTGATTTATTGACCACGGACACCGTACGAGAGATCACGAGTCCCATGTCAAAACATGGCATAATGTTCGATTGTTCGTCAGTCAATCTGTCGAACTGAAATTTAGTTCTAGTCTCTCGCGGCCTCATTTTTCAAAGTGAGGCTGCGGAACAAGACCCCAAACCAAAATCGAACCAAACACCCGCATATATTCTGCCGCGGATGCTCGTGAATGGAAAGGAAAGAGAGTTTTAAAAAGCGATGTCAAGATTAGCATGCTGCTCCTGCGTCGCAGCAATAACTAAAACTAGCTTCGTAACAACTCGACTAAAGTGGGACTCATTCAAGGGATCATCATATACGGGAAGGATCTTTGTATACTGTATAACGTAATAAAATCCAATGGTTCATGATTGTATGACGCACACTTAACGTTCTCACTCATTTTCTAAGCTGTGTGGTGGACGCCTTAAACAAATTATTATTTTTTTCATCTAAAACTTTATTTCTGTCTTAGTTTTATGTCAAACATCCCTTACACAGAAACTTGGGTTCTTGAAGTTCTACCACCACCGACATGCCAACAATGACACACTTCTTTTATAATTTTATTTTTTCTGCATCTCCTAGATCTATCAAAGGCATTTTTCAATTGCCAGCTTGCATTTGCCGTTAGGTTGCTTAGCTCTTACACTGAGTATTACTTAAAATGTATCTTAAAGATACTAGTTTTTTAAGCAGCAATCGCCAACAATCCCTTCTTTGCATTGGGACCATCCTGTAGGGCATTTTATAAACCAGTATATTCCCTGCTGGTAGACTCCGGTGCCGTCCCCAGGATTGTAAGCACATTTGCACGGAGCTCCCCTCTTGCCTGCAGCGAGATCCATGGTGATCCCATCATCCTCAACGGCACGACCTAGACAACACAATCCCGTGAAAAACGCTGTTAGTAGCACTAGTACAAGGGTGTTTGTCAGCCACCATCTTATTATTTTAGCAAAATACAGAGTTTTTTGTAAACTCCCTAAACCAGAAAGTTGAACCCTCCCCCTCTCATTATTTGTCTTCTAATATTGATTGAAAATGGTCAATTGAAAAGGCTATTCCGCGCAATCACCATGGGAACGTACCTCAACTACCGGCATGCAGCGCTTTGTTTGGCGCGCGCTGCATTCTGGTAGTCAAAGTAGATTTCTATTGAAATGCGCGCGCAAGCTTATAGCTGGAATGGCCTAATGGGTAAATGAGGACTTCCAAAGCTCATTTCTAGATTTCGTGACAATGCTTGCCTAGCATTGACGCTGCCTGCCCTGAAGAAGTCTCAGTAAAAACGAAAGTTTGGCAGATAGTCGAATGCCAGTGTCGAATCTTATTTTGATAAATCTTAAATTTTGTTTTAGCTTACCTCTTGTGCAGACAACAAGAAAAACAATGCAAAAAACAGTCTTCAAAAATGAAGCCATGACGGCATCCTACAAATAAAATATGGAAATAGTTTGCACTAAGGGAATTGGCTGTTATTCTTGTATCCTATATAGATCTGTAGATTACAATAATGATAGATTTATTATACGCAATGTGAACTTCGTGATTAGTAATAGCAAAAATCGAATAATGGTATATGTGATAAAATAATTATTCGACAGAAGAAAAAAGAACATGACCGGCTAGGTCAACTAAGAAAGTTTGTGTGCGTCAAAGGACGATCATCGCTATCATCCGTTTTAACTCGGGCTACCTTTTTTCAATCACGAAATCGAGGCTGCGCGTCACGCAAGCCAAAACTAGTTTAGTTTTAGGTACTCCATCGTAGTAAAACAAGGTTAGTTTAAACTCAGTTTAAGTTAAACCGTGTTTAGTTAAACTGGTTTGCTTGGTGTGAATGGGGTATAGGTTTACCTTTCCTATAAGTCTATCTATCCATGTCGAAAACGTGTAAGCCTGCGATGCTCAGAGGTCTGCGGTATACTCTGCCTGAAAGCGAGGCGGCTTTTGTGGATCTTTTCGTTCGCGAAATTCGGAGGGACGCTCACTCCTACTACTCACACAAATGTACACGCCGTCTACGATAGACCCACACTAAAAGATGTGTATAAACGTATATTTTGGCCAGGGTTGTTTCAAGGACTGTCTAGCATGTTCTATAACCAGATATTTGATGGAGTTTGGATTGTTTTGCTATAAAGAGACTCGCTCCGCCTCGGCCTTTTTTGTCTGCAGCTCGTAATGCAAATATTTCTTAGTTCTAACAACTTCAACACTGTTCAAAGGACACATGTGATTCCGAACGAAGAAGAGAATCAATAACAGCGATGATAAGTTTGGATAAGTTTTTTGTTTTTTTTGTTTTGTGTGCAATTTTGAACATTGTCTCAAGCATTTTATCGCTCGTTAATCGCTCGCTATCAATAACGAGCGTGTCTTATCCCAATAAGAGTCAAATTTATTACAAGAATGCCGGTCTCGTTATGCTAAACCCCATACTCTTCAGTATCAGTCTACGGAACAGATGATCATTTGCATAAGCCACTGTCCGGCGTCCTCGATTCCATGATAACTTATCAAGCTTTCTACCTAGTTCAATTATAATAAACCCAAGCCTGTACTTGAGCACATCTTTGTAACATTTCAAAATTTAGCGTGAGCAACTTTTATAGCCGAATTCTTTAGATTTTTTTAAGGAAACTCACTAAAAATATTGATATGGTGGAAGAAAGCTTTTGAGGAGAAATGCGACCGAAAAGTGAATTTGGGGGTTTGAGTTAGAGGCTGTTTTACTCAAAGTTTCTAAGCTGATCGCCAAACTTCGTAAATCATTCACATGATCTTAGAAATTTCTTAGAAATCTTAAAAGGTCGGTCGTATTTGGTTCTTTCCTTCACTTAAATACATCCCATATTGTTCACAACAACACACAGCAATTTTAATGGCGCATTACGCCTTTCTGGTCGTTTAAGCTTCTATTCAAAATTATAAAATTAATTGTCATTGATTACCTCTCAGTTGGCTCACGGGGGTTAACCTTTGATCTAGCATACAGTTGATGTAACAAAGGCTGTCTGATTTGCAGCCATAGTTAGAAATGGGTCTTTTTAACTTTTTTCTCATTAACTATTTTGGAGCACTGCAACAGACACTGCGTGGTCTAAATTAGTTTTTAACCAAGGCACTCTCTCGATTTTTAACCGCTTTTTAACCGGAAAAATTAGTGACTATGGGTCACATGACAGTTTGATGACTCTTGTCATAGAGAACCTATTTACAAAGTATTTTTAGGCTACACTATCATATAAATCGCATTTTTCTTCTTCAGGCGGAGTACCAAAAGTGATTTTTCTAGCTTCAATGAAGCTTAAGAGGTATCTCTCGCTGCTTTTCTACCCTCTCCCTCGGTGTCTTACCACAATGATTTAATGTGAAGAGGAAATTTACAATAAAAATCATGCTCAACTCATTAGCAGAAAATCTCTAGGACGTGAATAAAATTCTATTTCGAGCGTTTTATTTGTTTTTATTTTCTTAATTGTGCCTCATCCTAAAGAGTAATGTTCACGCATAATAACAAAATTTTATTTAGTCCAAATAAGCAAAATTTTGGAGAAAAAATAGGGAAGTTTATTGTTAACGCAGTTGTCATGCTGGAATGCACAGTCACTTGTTCATTTCATTATTTTTCTATTTACGCACGGTATCCAGTCACTTCGTCCACAAACCGTGTCGTCCACAACCAACTCGTCCACAAATTGAGTCAACTCGTCCACAATTAGAGTCAACTCGTCCACAAAAATAGAGTCAATTCGTCCACACATAGTTTTCACAAAAAATGTAGCCTCGTAGCATTAGTGTTTTTAATAAAAACGTCTAACTGTGAAAAAGAGAGTCTTTTTAACTTCATGTGCACAGTTATTCGGAACACCAATTCCCGACATAAAACATTGCATTACAACGAACCCTTACGAACCCCTACGTAACCGTTTTGTTGTTTAGCAAGAAAACTGCCGACACTAATTCAACACGAAAATTTCGCTCTTATTCCTTTAATACACCACGAACCCCTACGTAACTAGCACCGAATTAATCCCTGGAATACGTAGATTAAGGATTGTGTAGTTATTTTTGTGCGATTTTAGTGATGCGGCTAAGGTTATCGATGTTTTTCACGCCGCCTCGACACCGTTGTGTTGTTTAACAAGAAAACACTGCCGACACTAATTCAACACGAAAATTTCGCTCTTATTCCTTTAATACACCACGAACCCCTACGTAACTAGCACCGAATTAATCCCTGGAATACGTAGATTAAGGATTGTGTAGATATTTTTGTGCGATTTTAGTGATGCGGCTAAGATTATCGATGTTTTTCACGCCGCTTCGAGACCGTTGTGTTGTTTAACAAGAAAACACTGCCGACACTAATTCAACACGAAAATTTCGCTCTTATTCCTTCATAACATCACGAACCCCTACGTAACTAGCACCGAATTAATCCCTGGAATACGTAGATTAAGGATTGTGTAGATATTTTTGTGCGATTTCAGTGATGCGGCTAAGATTAGCGATGTCTTTCAAGCCGCTTCGAGACCGTTGTGTTGTTTAACAAGAAAACACTTCAGGTGTGTCTGATTTATTGTCTACATGGGGGAAATCCAAACTTTAGTTCTTTGTGATTATGTTATATGTGAATGTGGCCATTAGTTAAGCCTTCGTGAAAATTACTGTCGAATCTGTTGTATCGCGACCCGCGTTTTCAAAACACGATTTGTTTTGGTTTTCTGTTCCCTCAGTAAAACCATTCTGAGCCAATCAGAGGCTCGCTTTGTGCACTTCCCTGGCTATCCTCTGGACGAATACCACTAGGCGAGAGATGGCAAGAATCTGATTGGCTTAAATAGAATTGCTAACTCAAATGACAGAGCAAAAAAATGGCAAGTTATCCCAAAATAAGTTCTGGTTAACTTCTGTAAGCTTGAATTATTGCATAGAGGTTCCTTGTGTTATGTAAACCAACATATCAAAAAGTGTTTTTTTTTTATGGATTCGTCTTCGAGATATGAGGCTTGAAGTGCAATTTTCAAAAGTATGAATTCTCCTCGTTTTTATGCACTAGGCGAGCATAACGAGCCGCAGCTTCTTAGCTCCTTAGCAACGTACACTGGATCCTGCAGAGATTGTACGTCTCGCGGCCAGTGCTGAAAAACGCAAGACTTGTTCAGTACCGCGCGGTTAAACCAGCTTTTTGTTTTGAAATGGGGGCTTTTTACCGGCGAACTGTCACATTTTGGCGAATGCTAAGAAAACTACACCAAACCTAAGGCTAAAATTTTCTTTATTACTCCCTCATTATCACACAAATCTGTCATCTTTTGTACAGTATGGTTTTAATGCTGTACAGTTAGTCAAATCAGCGACTGAAGTCAGCCTTTCGTACCTTATCTCGAAAGATACAACACTACGATTGTGCTTACTTTCGCCAGAGCATGCGCATGCGCATACGTTATTCAGCACTGTCCGTCTCGCGTACCATCTCGGCGGGGGGCACCCTGGTTTGTAGTAATGAAAACATTCCTGCCCAACACATAGGCTGTCGTAATCTCTAAGTGTGAGGTGAAGAAAAGTGTGTTTTATCTGTCAACGTATATAGCTTCGTCAGTTTGTCTAGTCGTCTAACCAAACAATCAAAGTGAGGGGAATGCGGAATTTTATCGTGAATATTCCGTTAGGAAATGTGAATTGAAAATCATGTGACGCAAAGTAAGTAAGGTACAATCCAGGTTTTGCTCCGATAGATTTCTGGTTAAGAATTATTTTTTGGGGGATCCAAGCGTAAACTACATGAAAGGCAAAATTCACGCATTATATTCGCGGGCTTATATTCGCGCCGATTTTACTATATCTTTTTCTCAGTTTGTATTAAAAACCCTTCATTATTAGGGTTTGTGGAATTTGCTTATCAAAACGGGAGAACGGCGCCCTTTTGTGTTTTAACTTTTTTTAATTGGAATAGAGATCTGCGTAGTTCTTTCTGCGTTCTATATTCAGTTAAAACGAGCTTAGAAATGAATTCTGTACGTATGGAAATCCCTTTTATGCGAAGTGAACTTTATGATAATTCGTTTCTTGAAATCACACAAGGTATTTTGCGGAGCTTCTCTTACTATCCTGACCTTTACTTATTTACTATCAAGTCTCTATTACTATCATGACAGTAGTAGGCAGTCTTCGGACAGTCAGTGTCCATGACATCAGCGCGATGAACGTTGGCATTTCTTTCCATGACTAAAAAGCCCAATGCGCGAAGCACATGTGCGACCACATGAACGACAAACGAGGACAGACGTCGGAGATGGGTTTGATCCAGTTCGAATTTCGGATGCCTTTCTCCTCTGCCTTCTCTCTTCGGCCTCTCTTTTCAGCTCTAACTCCCCTGAGTTGAGTGCGGCAGCACATTCAGACCTCCATCTGCTGCGATCCTCGGCAAGCTTCTCCCAGTTGTCCACGTCGAGGCCGATTGCGAGCATATCACGCTTGCATGAGTCCTTGAAGCGGAGCTTCGGGCGTCCTACAGGTCTTGATCATGACAATATTATAACAAATATGGGAGGCGGCCGACGATCCGTCCAGAAGACCTCCCAAAGGATTGTAGATGTCAGTCATTCCGATTTAAACTTAAGTCCTAAGTGAGCGTGTTATTGTTATCATTTCACGCACGATACATAAGTAAAAATATACAAAGGCTGTTCAGCAGGAAGGGTTCGGATGACCCACGAGAATCCCGTTCGCCCAGGGCACAGGATCAAATTTGCTTTATAGTTTGAATTGCAAAAGGATATCATTTTTTATGTACCCCAAGGCGTTTAGTCATGTTACGATGACAGATCCTTTGCCCGGATAAACCGGCTAAGGTACAGAAAAAAAAAAAAAAAAGATCAAATATGCTTTTTTATGTTTAAATCGTAAAAGAATGCTATTCTCTTTTGTACCCTAAGGTGTTCAGTCATGTTACAATGACATATCCTTTACCCGGATAAACCGGCTAAGGTACAGAAAGAAAAACTAGATCGGATTTGCTTTTTTATGTTTAAATCGTAAAAGAATGCTATTCTCTTTTGTACCCCAAGGCGTTCAGTCATGTTACAATGACAGATCCTTTGCCCGGATAAACCGGCTAAGGTACAGAAAAACTAGATCAAATTTGATTATTAGTTTGAATTGCAAAAGAATATTATTTTCTTCCCTACCCTCGCCACCATGCGCAACACTTCACTACGGCGGGCGAAGGATGAGAATTCGCACCATTGCTGATGCTTGTAAATTCCTCGCTTGTGCCGTCTGTGCTAGTTCCTGACTGCGGCTACTGGATTGACTGCGTTTACTTGATCGATTCCGATTGATCTAACGTCGGCTATATCAGAATATCGAGTGTTATTTTTTTCTTCTCCGGGCTTGGATTCGTCTTGTCGCCTTCGTATTGCCCAATATCATTGCAAGGCCGCTTAAATCAATCTTTTCTATATTGCTATTGTTCTACACAAGGCAGGGGCAATAACAACCGTCGGTTTGACGGTCCTCTTCTCCGCGTTTTCACGTCTATGGCATAGCCGTCGATAATTCTATATTCCGCCTGGAATTGCTTTTGAGTAAGCTGCCATTTAAATTCCTTCCCTGGAATGCCACGTCTCTCGAGTTAGTAAGTTACCACTAATGATTTCGATCAACTCGCTGTATTGTTATGTTCACATCCCTCTCCGCGAGTCAGCTTGTTATGTATAAGCGAGCACGGGATTTACTACGCGGCTCCTGATACGATTTTGGCGCCCTGTCGGTTTTTTCTTAGCCCAGCCCCTAAATTAAACATTGCTAATAAATTAAGACTAAATAGTTCAGATTACACAGGGAGAGTATCCCGATGTACATCCTCGGAAACCCAGGAAAATACCCCTGGGTTTCCGAGGATGCCCGATGTACTGAGTGATTGTAGGCACCAGTACGCAGTGTAGGTGACTTTTTTATTATTGGATTATGACGTCGAGCATGGCAACCTCAGTGAACCAAAATTTGGCTTTTGGAATTGCTGGGGGCTCGTTATGATGGCAAGAATCTGATTGGTTTATAAAAATTTTACTGGCGGAACAGAAGACAAAAACAAATCGATGTTTTGAAAATACGGCGTCGCGATACAACGGGTTCGACAGAAAGTCCCTTTTTAAAAAGCACAATTGAACTTCAAGATTCATACACTCTCGGAAACCCAGGGGTATTTTCCTCTAACGTTTCACTCGCGAGAAAAATATTTTTCTCTGATTTTTCTCGCGAGTGAAACGTTAGAGTAAAATACCAATGTGAACTTTAGAAGCACACTAGCATACACACATTGGCACCAGTCGGGCCAAGACGGGACGCTAGCACAGTCTATTACCCGTGCAGTTCGGCAACCATGGACAGCTGTTTCGTCCTTATTAGGCCTTGCAGCATGGCATAGCCGGTTTGCCTCAGTTAAACTTCATCGGCAAAAAAAACTGCATGCGTGATCCGCACAATTGGCATCACGCTAGCCCGGTCGCAGCTCTAGATCCCACATGGATCTAAGCTGTGGTTTAAAGCACTTCGTTCGAGTCGAAGTCGCCCTGCAGTTTTTTTTGCCGATGAAGTTTAACTGAGGCAAACCGGCTATGCCATGCTGACGAGTCCTAATAAGGACGAAACAGCTGTCCATGGTTGCCGAACTGCACGGGTAATAGACTGTGCTAGCGTCCCGTCTTGGCCCGACTGGTGCCAATGTGTGTATGCTAGTGTGCTTCTAAAGTTCACAGTAAAATACCCATGGGTTTCCGAGGATGAGATTCATAGAACCACAATGTTATGAACGAAACTGTCGCTATGAACTTGTTAATATGATTAGTATTGTTGTAATGCAATGCATACGTTCTTGACAATTCTTGTATTACTAAATACGACAATTAGCTAAATACGCATGGGAGTCGATGTGTGATCCCACATCCTAAAATAATAGAAATGTTACAAAGTATGGACAATTCTTATTTGGACACAATTAGCCAGCCCACATGGTGCGGAATGGTTCGTCTACTGGCTCTTCACTTTTGTTCTCCTGAGTTCAGGTGTGTCTGATTCAGGTGTGTCTGATTATTTCGCTCTGCATTGGGGATAACAGGGTCGTAGCAGGGGGTGGGGCACCTTGGGGCAAGTGCCCCAATATTTTTTAAAATTATAAGGAAATAACCAGAAGGGGCGTGGCTGTGCTTCCAAACATTTTCTTAATGTTTCTGCATTGTGCCTCCCCCCGAATATTTCGAGGCCTGCTACGGAAATGGATAACCAACCCTTACTTAGTTCTGAATGATTATGTGAACTGCAGTGAAGGTTATGGTTAGTGAAGGTTATGGTTAATCGCTGATTAGTACTGTGGCATCAGCCTTTTTCGGGCTGACAAACAACATCTTTACCAAGTATAATCATTGTTTAATTCACTTTTTATACTAGTAAATACTCAAAAAAGGTGTTTCCACACTATACAGTTCTTCCTACAGGTACAAATGCTATCTAATACTATTCTCTGCAATACTGTTCTCTTCGGTAATACTTCAAATGTCGCTTGAGATCATAAGTAACTAAAACAGTTGAGCATGAGTATTTTTGCGCGCAACTCATTTCCCACAGTCAGATTAGACTTCTCATGCACTTTTACTTTGCGCACATTAAGTTTTTACAGTTGTATAGGCCATAATAATACAGCTTTTATGACGTTTTGTGCTTAGTAAAATTTGGGAAAACAAAATGGGGAATAATTCCACAGTATTTTACAGTATACAAGATTCTTTTCATTGGAAACTCGTGATAAAAAGTAAAAAATGGACTATGTGGGCTGTGTCTCTGTGAAGATGACGTATGGTACAACTAGGGGGACCTGCCCTCTCTCCTCTCCTGTCCATAGACAGTGGAATTAGGAGGTAAAGGAGAACAAGGGAACGTTAGGTTTATAAAAGTTTGCTTATGACAATTTACTAATACAAGCAGCTTAAATAGTACACCCATCCAAATATATATATATATATATTTTGCAAAAGTGTCCACTGATAGTTATATAAGTCATTTTGTCATTCATGTACATATGCTTTGTGTGTTGTGTCAAGCCGGGCTATGATTCAGGGCCGGGTGACTCATTTTGCTCTTTGATAGCTACATCCAGCTCTTGGCTCCTTTTCTTGTCAATCAATTCAAGTTCTCTGATTTTCTACCGGGATGAAAAAATATATATTTGTTAATTTAATGGATTGTTAATGAACAAGGGCAATAGGGGCCCTGCTTTTGCTGTCACATTGTCTGCGTTTGCCTGGGTGTTATTGAGGTTTTCAGGTAAGGGTCCAGGATTCAATTAGAGGGGCTACTATTTCAATAAGGGAGGATGCTTGCATTAATTTTTTTTTAATTTTATGTCTTCATATATTAAAAGTAATAAATCAGATGGAATGGGCTTCATTTAGTAATTTCTTCCAGTATCTGAGTTTGCATTCAGTATGGCATTTTATTGGGGTTGGATATTTATTACTTTCAATTATATTACTAATAGTCATTATTATCATTGCCATCAGGGGGAGGGTCACTTAATGTACCTGAGAGATTTCTGTATTGATGACTGTCCTGTATTTCTTGCCTTGACCTAATGATTCCATTTCTTCCAAGAACTGTTTTCTTTCCTCAATCTCTTGGAGCACTGTTGAAAGGGGAAAGGAATTGTGTAAGGTCTTTTCTGATTTTACAGCAGCTAAATATATTTGGCACCCAACTATATGTGAAGACAATTCCTCATGCCCCAGACCCCATTCATATATATCTGTTTTCGTTTAAAAAAAGCAACCTTTTTGTTAAGGGGGTATTTTCCACATGTAAATGGGAAAACAATTACTGCAAACTGAACAATTTAAGAAACTCAGTCCAGAGTAGGACAATTTGGAAACAATGCCTTTTTGGTGCAGTGTGGATGTACAAAAATCGAAAGCTTTGCTTATGCGATGTAAACAAGCGAACAAGCAATGTAAACAAGCAGATCCATAGGGTTTATCTTTTCTGATTTTTTTTTGTGGGGACAGGTTGCATTTTCAAATGAAATGGATACATAAATGGAGAAAGGGTCACATACCTTCATCAAATCTATCGACTTCAACTTCCTCCATCGATTTAGATGCAGGTTTTGCTGGTTTCTTCATGCCAATCTCTTTTCCATGTTCACCATATGCCATCACATTTTGGAGTTTTCTCTTTTCCTCAGTAGAAATATATTCTGTTGATAGGAAAATTTGACCCATTGCAAAATGTAGTAGCAACCCAACCAAGATTGAAATATGATCATATATATAAAAAGGAGCCCTTTTATTCCCACACAGATTAAAGGGATCAGACAAACAATCACCCAAAGCGTAATATTATTTGACAGACCAATGGTACCAAAGGCTTTGCTTTGCAAGCCAGAGAACTGGGGTTTCAGTCTTACTCAGGTCAGTCTGAAACAATAATGCAAAGTAAAAACCTGGTTTTCTGTATTGGGACTGTGAATCCCTTGTCTTTTAGGATTTATGGACGTTAAGCCTGTTAAGCCCATTAAGCTTCAAAGAAACAATGGGCAAACAAGCCTGTGTTTCCATCTTCAGTAGATGGAACTCAGGGGTTTCATTAGGCCCCAGCGGCCGGGGGAAGCACCAGCTATTTACCACCGAGCACTGGCTACTTTTTTAAAATAAGTCGACTTAAGTTTTATTTGAACTAAAAAGGTAAAATGACTTCCACCACCTACTTATCAATCTCCATCACCTACTCTGAAAGTTAATGAAAGCCCTGTAACTAACACTTGCATGAATGTAAACTGTGTAGTTAACCAAATCTCTATCTCCTTGTGATGTTAGTTTTTGCTGTAAATAAATACTAGCACTTCCTTATTTTTCACATTTGAACCCAGTTGCCTTCTTTGCTTCAGAAACTTACTTGTTGGTGCCGGTCTATAAGGCTCCTCCCCTGTATCATGCAACACTTCAATCACTTCTTTGCTTCTCTTTCCCCCTGATAGATGTCGAGCATTCATGACTTTAGGGAGAGGCTTCTTGGCTGCTGAGGTCTGTCGTGGTCTCTGTCCTTGTTGGCTTGTTGTAGGATTTACTGAGACCGGTAAAGACTGACCCTCTAAAAAAATAAATTTTCATTAAAAACAGTTAGACTGGAGTAGTTATGAAGAAGGCGTATTTCGCTGAGAGAGAGGATTGGCTGAGGGGGGTGTGCAGTCATAGGTATCATATGGAGAAAGCATAGTATTTAAAGATTCCTAATAAGAAATGACCCACTTTTTGGCCGCCAAGGGGGGAATGTGCTTCCACCCAGTGGGCCTCCCTGTGTAAGTGCCTTGTACATATTAAATTTACATGTTATTCTTTGGCCTATACAGTAACTCAATCACTTGTGTGAAAAGCTGATCGCCTGAACACTGTTTTATAGTGTTAGGGCAATCAAATGGAAACTAGCTCTTTAACATACTTGTCATTTTGTCACTCAATTGTCGCCTTTGGAAATTTGTCAACTTTGATTCCTCCATCATAACTGAAATAAAAATAAACGTCTGTAAACAATGAAAATCAACAATGGCAATTACTGATAATGACATTAATAAAAACAACTTTGTGAATATACTTTTCAGCTTTTACTCTTTAACTGCGTACTAAACTGCTTTCCTTGAGAGATATCTCAATTACCACATACATTAATTAAATTATAGGGTAAAACTTATTAAAAATACAAAGACATCTTAAAACCAAATTAAAGACAAAACCTTAAAACCCCAAAAGCTGTGGTCATTGAAAATACCATACATTCCGTCATCCCATCAATATTATGGGTAAATTGTATTTACCTTATTTTAGTCTTCAGAATAAAAACAATGTAAGCTTACTTGAGTAATTCGAATTTCCTTACTTGACTATTTGCATATAGCCTTTCATTCGTAAAGAATACAAGATCTTAACTTATCACGACTATCCCTGCCATTTTTAACATCTAACCTTTTAGTAACTGCTGGGTTTCCTTGCTCATTGGCGCCGGTTGAGTGCTCCAAATACCTCCTTTCGCAACTGGTTGTCGTTTCGCCGCCATTTTGTTTGTTAGTATCCAAGGCAGGTTTCGCCACAGGAAACCCATCTTTATATTCAAATTCATCAAATTCTTTATATTCAAATTCATCTTTATATTTTTTTGCCAAAAAGAAAACAAAATATTCCAAGATCATCTACTTATCATTTTTAAACAAGAAAATAGTTTTAATGTAACTTTCCATTTTTCTACCCTTTGGTTATTTTCATTTTAAAATGACTTGGGGTACCTGTGTTTTCGGAGCTGGGCATGCGCAAAGGATCTATCTTCGAAAAAAATGGCGGGAGCAAAATAACGCGCGGACCAAATCACTATAATGTCAAAATGTGAGTAGACAACGTAGAATTTGTACTTTTTCTATATAGCCCAGGTATTATCTTTCTTATTATCTGTCTTAATGTTGTGTTTCCGTCTTCGTTAACCGTTTCGGTTGTTGATATGGGATTTGGATGTGATGTGATGTATGCGAAATACAGTAGTGTGAAAGAAAGTGTGATAATAGATTCAAGGAAAATTCTATAGTTACTTATCCAATCTAGTTCTCTGCATCATGAACAAGTCACTTCAAAAACACAATCCAGCCCCCTAGACTGCAAACGTCCCCCCCCCCCCCTTCACTGCAGTAAGTTTATATTGCTCAGAAGAATATGTCAAACTCTGTGACGAGGAGTGGATTGACTTGGTGAACTCTTCCTTAACTCTATCCAGTGTGGCAGCACCCCTATGTTAACGTCTTCAAGCACTATGACATTGGAGGATGGAAAAGGTGTTCAAAGGAAGGAGATGTATCAACCATTATGGTAAGCTTAAGTAATGTTCATATTTTTAAAAGTGATGATAAAATAAAAACAGGATACTAGAAACATTAAAATAATATTAAAATATTGAAATAACAGATTTGAATCAAGGAAAGCAAAAAAATCTGAAAGTTTGGGTACTATGACATTGGATGCAGGGCCGTAGCAGGCCTCAAAATATAGGGGGGGGGGCACAATACAGAAACATAAGAAAATATTTAGGGCACAGCCACGCCCCTACTGGTCATTTCCTTATAATTTTTGAAGATATTGGGAAGCATGTGCCCCCAGTGCCCCACCCACTACTACGGCCCTGCGTTATATGTAATTGGATGGCAAAAAGGCAGAAAGAATGAATGTCACGATATACATGTAATGGGATGGCAATAAGGCAGAAAGAATGAATTTTACGTTACAGGGCTGTAGTAAGCCTTGAATCACAGCCATCCCCTACTGGTCATATTGTGGGGGGGGGGGGGGGCACGTGCCCCCCCTGCTTTGGCCCTGGGATGATAGGAGATGTATCAACCAATAAGGGTGAATATTGTTTAAATTTTGAAAAGTGATGATAGAAAGACAGGATGCTAGATATAATGAAATAATGGACAAGAATAGCAAGAAATCTGAAAGTTGTGGTATAGATTTTCTTTTTTGGGGGTGGAGGTGGAAAAGGAGGGGGGGAGAATAGCCTGGATTTGCTGAGAGGGGGTGCATAGGTATAACATAAAATGTCCAAGAATTGTAAATTGTTCAATAAGATAAATTCCACCTCACCCCCTCCCATCTCACAAGCATCTTATGGTCAAATTCTATGATTTCAGGACAAACAGACCAAGGGTACTGTATACAGGATTATTGGCTCCATCCCAGCTGGTAACTACATTCAGTTTCCATGCACCAGCTCCCAGACACTAGGGCTGACAGGTCGATACATCTACTTCATGTTCAAACCCATTCCCACAAAGTACTTTGTGGTTCACTTGGATGTTGCGACGGAGGATGGTTTGGCTGTAAGAGTGTCTTTCTCCAACCTCTTCAAGGAGTTCAAGTCAACATCCACATGGCTCCAGTTTCCATTTGTCTCTAATCCATCGCCTAACTCTGTTGAGGCAGTTACCTCCTCTAAGGCTTCAGTATCAAGTAAGACTCACAAGACAATCTGCTCATATTAAAACAGCATTGATGGGTTATAGCCAAATTCATTGTTGCGTGACCTCTTTAAATCCAAAATCCTTGTCTCATTTGGCAGTAGTGCATTTTCAATCAACCCTCTAAACTGATCAATGGCTTTCATGTTTTTCACTGAGTCCCGTCATTAAACATTTGCCCACAGGGGTTTCATTAGGCCCCGGCGGCCGGCGGAAGTGCCAGCTATTTTCCACTGAGCTCTAGCTTTTTTTTTTAAGTTGACTTCAGTTTTATTTGAACTAAAAAGGTAAAATGACTTCCACCCCCTACTTATCAATCTCAGCCACCTACTTTGAAAGTTAATGAAAGCCCTGGCACACATCAAGACAATTTATTGGTCACAAATCACATGCTATTCCCAGATGAGAAATAGCAATTCTTGGCAGTAGAACAGCCAAAACCTCAGTTATAAGGTAGGTTTAGACATTCATGGGTATTTTCAGGGACTACATACAGTAAGCATCTTACTCATTGCATTAATAAAGCAGAAGGAATCTTCTTATTCATGATATGTAGGGAATGGGAATGGGAATGGGAATGTTTGGGCATTATTCAAACCTTCACTTTGACAAATCATGTTATGTCCTCACATCCCACCTTCCGCACTCTCTAGTTCTCGTAGTTAAATAAAAATAGCCGACAAAAAGTGGGCCAGGGAGGGGTCATAGCTCCAGCCCTAAATATAGTGTTTTTGATTTACACAGCTCTTGTTGGTACAGCACCCTCGTCAACTCGCTGGACCATCCTTATGCTTGATCTCCAGTACATCCTCTCCATCTACCTCAACCGCACCTACTCCTACCTCAAGACCATACGTCTGTGCGCCAACATGTTTGTCAAGGGTGTGTACACAAGCGACATGGTGTACCAGCCCGGGATCAGTCCATCTGAAGCCCGGAAGCTTGGACTAGCGGGGGTGACTCCTATGCCAAAAGAGATGGCGTTGCATGTTCCTAAGGGTGGTGACTGGAGTGAATTGTACGATCACATCAAGTTCCCCCCTGATGGTCAGCTAACTAGATTAGGTGTGATGACTAGTCTCAGGGGGAGGCAAGATGTGGCTGGAGCTGAGAAGGGTGGAGTGGGTGATATCCCCTCAAGTGCACCACAAGATGTTAATGCAAAAAGCAAGGTAATATAATGTCCTTTAAATTTCTACCATTTGCCTGTTAGTCTGTTCTGTTTGGAACGAATCCAAGTAGCAGGTTGAATGAAGCCAGTATTTCCTTCTTGTTACTATAATTACAAAGCCTTGAAATAGTACAACTCGAACAGTCATTAGTGGCAGACAAGGGACAGAGCTCCTTGCTTACATTTAAATGGAGAATAAAATGTTTAGGCAATGTTTTGGGTTTTTTTTGCAATTACCTAAAAATCCAACCCTGACACCCTGTTTGATAAAGACTTATTCATGTTCCAGCGAGCAGTGGCTTCTAGAGTTGCTCTAGTTGAAAGATTGAGTCCCCAGAAGCAACTCAGCACTAGGGTAATTATGCTTTACACCACCATTGTCATCACCATACATAGTCAGCATGATTATCATCTTCATTATCACCATTATTGTCATCAGCATATTTATCAGTAGTACAGCATTTTAACTATCCTCCATCCATCCATCATTATCATCATTGTCACCATCATCATTATTCATTATCATTATCCAAACACTATCATCATCACCACTACCTTTATTATTGCCATCATTATCATCATTGTCACCACCATAATCATCAATTTTAATTATCTAACCACCATCATCATCACCACCACCATTCTTATTGCCATCATGATCTTCATTGTCACCATCATCATCATCGATATAATTATCTAACCACCATCATCATCACCACCACCATTCTTATTGCCATCATGATCATCATTGTCACCATCATCATCATTATCATTATCCAACAATTCCCCAACCATGACAATAACAACAAAGTCACAGAGACACTGCTTGCACTTTTGGCCTAATGAAAAATAGATGTGCTTACAAATATAGGAACTAAAGACAAACTGAACACACTACCTCATGCTTTAGAATATAAGAGCTATGAACTATTTACACAACCCCATATATGGGAGCTAATGTCAATTGCAGAGCTGTCAAGGTTAGGCAATTATCACCTTTAAGCCGGAACTCTGTGAAGGAGGGGACATCATCATCACCACCATTCTCATTGCCATTGTTTAACCAGCATAATTTTCATCATTACCAACAGCGTCATCATCATCACTTTTAACATTTTCATATTCATAGGTCACATTATTCATGTGACATTTTATCTGTAGTCATAATTTGACCCACCCCACACCGCACACTCTAATTCGATGTTATGTTACAGAGGCGTCGTGTTATCCCCACCTCACTTCCAGCTGTAGCAGTTGTCAATCAGAAGTCTGATGACCAGTCAGATGTACATGTATATCCCCCAACAAAACAAAGATTTCAAGCTGCAAAGGAAAATATACCTAGGTGCCAGGTAAAGGGCTGTTAATTGCTCAGTTGAGTCTAGATACAGTGCCGGTAATTGCTCAGTTGAGGCTAGATACAGTGCCGGTAATTGCTATGTTAAGGCTAGGTACAGTGCCGGTAATTGCTATGTTAAGGCTAGGTACAGTGCCGGTAATTGCTCTGTTGAGGCTAGATACAGTGCCGGTAATTGCTCAGTTGAGGCTAGATACAGTGCCGGTAATTGCTCAGTTGAGTCTAGATACAGTGCCGGTAATTGCTCAGTTTAGTCTAGATACAGTGCCGGTAATTGCTCAGTTGAGTCTAGATACAGTGCCGGTAATTGCTCAGTTGAGGCTAGATACAGTGCCGGTAATTGCTCAGTTGAGGCTAGATACAGTGCCGGTAATTGCTCAGTTGAGGCTAGATACAGTGCCGGTAATTGCTCAGTTGAGTCTAGATACAGTGCCGGTAATTGCTCTGTTGACGCTAGATACAGTGCCGGTAATTGCTCAGTTGAGGCTAGATACAGTGCCGGTAATTGCTCAGTTGAGGCTAGATAAAGTGCCGGTAATTGCTCAGTTGAGGCTAGATACAGTGCCGGTAATTACTCTGTTGAGGCTAGATACAGTGCCGGTAATTGCTCAGTTGAGGCTAGATACAGTGCCGGTAATTGCTCAGTTGAGGCTAGATACAGTGCAGGTAATTGCTCAGTTGAGGCTAGATACAGTGCCGGTAATTGCTCTGTTGAGGCTAGATACAGTGCCGGTAATTGCTCAGTTGAGGCTAGATACAGTGCCGGTAATTGCTCTGTTGAGGCTAGATACAGTGCCGGTAATTGCTTAGTTGAGGCTAGATACAGTGCCGGTAATTGCTCTGTTGAGGCTAGATACAGTGCCGGTAATTGCTCTGTTGAGGCTAGATACAGTGCCGGTAATTGCTCAGTTGAGGCTAGATACAGTGCCGGTAATTGCTCTGTTGAGGCTAGATACAGTGCCGGTAATTGCTCTGTTGAGGCTAGATACAGTGCCGGTAATTGCTCTGTTGAGGCTAGATACAGTGCCGGTAATTGCTCTGTTGAGGCTAGATACAGATCCGGTAATTGCTCAGTTGAGGCTAGATACAGTGCCGGTAATTGCTCTGTTGAGGCTTGATACAGTGCCGGTAATTGCTCTGTTGAGGCTAGATACAGTGCCGGTAATTGCTCTGTTGAGGCTAGATACAGTGCCGGTAATTGCTCTGTTGAGGCTAGATACAGTGCCGGTAATTGCTCTGTTGAGGCTAGATACAGATCCGGTAATTGCTCAGTTGAGGCTAGATACAGTGCCGGTAATTGCTCTGTTGAGGCTAGATACAGTGCCGGTAATTGCTCTGTTGAGGCTAGATACAGATCCGGTAATTGCTCAGTTGAGGCTAGATACAGTGCCGGTAATTGCTCTGTTGAGGCTAGATACAGTGCCGGTAATTGCTCTGTTGAGGCTAGATACAGTGCCGGTAATTGCTCTGTTGAGGCTAGATACAGTGCCGGTAATTGCTCAGTTGAGGCTAGATACAGTGCCGGTAATTGCTCAGTTGAGGCTAGATACAGTGCCGGTAATTGCTCTGTTGAGGCTAGATACAGTGCCGGTAATTGCTCTGTTGAGGCTAGATACAGTGCCGGTAATTGCTCAGTTGAGGCTAGATACAGTGCCGGTAATTGCTCAGTTGAGTCTAGATACAGTGCCGGTAATTGCTCTGTTGAGGCTAGATACAGTGCCGGTAATTGCTCTGTTGAGGCTAGATACAGTGCCGGTAATTGCTCTGTTGAGGCTAGATACAGTGCCGGTAATTGCTCTGTTGAGGCTAGATACAGTGCAGGTAATTGCTCAGTTGAGGCTAGATACAGTGCCGGTAATTGCTCAGTTGAGGCTAGATACAGTGCCAGTAATTGCTCAGTTGAGGCTAGATACAGTGCCGGTAATTGCTCTGTTGACGCTAGATACAGTGCCGGTAATTGCTCAGTTGAGGCTAGATACAGTGCCGGTAATTGCTCAGTTGAGGCTAGGTACAGTGCCAGTAATTGCTCAGTTGAGGCTAGATACAGTGCCGGTAATTGCTCTGTTGACGCTAGATACAGTGCCGGTAATTGCTCAGTTGAGGCTAGATACAGTGCCGGTAATTGCTCAGTTGAGGCTAGATACAGTGCCGGTAATTGCTCAGTTTAGTCTAGATACAGTGCCGGTAATTGCTCTGTTGAGGCTAGATACAGTGCCGGTAATTGCTCAGTTGAGGCTAGATACAGTGCCGGTAATTGCTCTGTTGAGGCTAGATACAGTGCCGGTAATTGCTCAGTTGAGGCTAGATACAGTGCCGGTAATTGCTCAGTTGAGGCTAGATACAGTGCCGGTAATTGCTCAGTTGAGTCTAGATACAGTGCCGGTAATTGCTCTGTTGAGGCTAGATACAGTGCCGGTAATTGCTCTGTTGAGGCTAGATACAGTGCCGGTAATTGCTCTGTTGAGGCTAGATACAGTGCCGGTAATTGCTCTGTTGAGGCTAGATACAGTGCCGGTAATTGCTCAGTTGAGGCTAGATACAGTGCCGGTAATTGCTCTGTTGAGGCTAGATACAGTGCCGGTAATTGCTCAGTTGAGGCTAGATACAGTGCCGGTAATTGCTCAGTTGAGTCTAGATACAGTGCCGGTAATTGCTCAGTTGAGGCTAGATACAGTGCCGGTAATTGCTCTGTTGAGGCTAGATACAGTGCCGGTAATTGCTATGTTGAGGCTAGATACAGTGCCGGTAATTGCTATGTTGAGGCTAGGTAAAGGGCTGTTAATTTCTCTGTTGAGGCTAGGTAAAGGGCTGTTAATTGCTCTGTTGAGGCTAGGTATAGTGCTGTTGATTGCTTCCTAGAAGCCAGGTAGTGTCTGTATTTCTGTAAGTATCTATAAGGTATGTATGGTATTTATATTTTATTTGTTACAGACACAGGAAGTGCACCCTACAAATGCTCCAGTAAAGATAGCAAGGCCTGCCAACTTTAAGGTACTCACCATCAGCCATTTACCAGATGTGTAATTTGAGCATTAGGCTTTTATGGAGTTGGTTTTCAGCTATTTTGGAATTTTGGAGTTTTGGAATTTTGCTTGTTACGTGATAAAGCTTGAAGCTACATTTCTGGTTAAAGGGCTTGTGATATAAAGTGGTTTAATTAAAAAATAAGACGTCTGTAAACTAATGCTGCCTTGTCAAAGCCTTACTTTCACCACCAAATTCACTAGGACTGCTTTGATATGGAGAACAAATATTTTGATTAGTACACCAATACACAGTAGCATTTGAAAATGTTACCACAGGTATCTGGTACAGTATCTAGTAGTACTGTAGCTTGTATGAGACAGCATACTGTATCATAATATATTGTGTTAAGGTACTGTATGTAAGAATTCAAATCCTATTGAACATCTATGATCTTTACAATGAAGTGGGTATGCATAAATTATTTCTTCCAGAGCTTGAAACCTGATCCTATTCTGTCTCTGAAGAGAATAATTGGTTTTGGTGGTGGAACCTTTAAAGAGGTCAGTATGAAATATGAAATAAAATGATCAGATGCGCTCCTAATGAGACTGGCCTGTAGACACATCAGTGTGTAGAAGCTGACTGGTCCATGTATGTACCTTACATACAATAATTGGTCTGTAAGCATTGTTACTAGCATTCCTAGCAGTTATCTTTGTCCCCCAATACAGGTTAATAGTGCTGTTATAGACAGGACCCTTGCTTAACACCCTAATCTGAAACCAGGCTCTCTTAAAATTACAAGCTGGACAAGCTACTATGCAATTGACCAGATAAATCAAGCGATTAATAATAATAAAAAGAGTCTTTCGTGGTCATCACGTTTTTCGTTTGTTTGCTATTACATGTCACGTTAAGTTATGTGCTAGTATTTTTATTGTATTATCATTGTTTTTGTATATGTTGTCGCCCGTTATCGTTCTCACGCATCAGCCTGCGCTGACTGCCAATTGCCGGATTAGCTCGCTAGTGGCAATTAAGTTATTTAAAGATTTAAAGATTTGGTGGGAATAACTAAAAGTCTTCCTATTGATCTATTCACAGGCCCTGTGGACAAAAAGTGGCAGCCATATTGTTTACCCATGTCATGCCATCATAATTACTATGGACGTGTCCACAGCGCAACAGGAATTTTTTCTTGGCCACACCGATAAGGTTAGATTAGGATTTGCTTTTCTTCTTGTGAGAAGACATTGTCATGTTGAACTCTTAGGATGCACGGTGATGCATAGGAGGACTTCCAGACATATATTGGAACTCTGATAACTCCCAGTTAGATTCCATTTGAACTTATTTGTGTCTATTGTAAGAGTTCAAGTTAACAAGGTCCTGTGCTATAATACTCAATGTAGCAGCAGCAAGAAAATATGATGCAAAGTGCATACAGTACTGACAGAAAGTAATGCAACTGAGAGATAAAAAGAGATAAAAAGAAACACAAGCATAATGTAGTTCTCTGAGATAGATAAAGAACACAAAGTTGTTGTCAGAGATTTATCAAAGGTCAGGTGTGAGAGATATCTTCTTTTCAGGTGTCAGCCCTTGCGTTTGATGGGAGCACCAGTTTGCTGGCCTCCGCCCAGGCCGGTACTCCGTCTGTGGTCCGACTGTGGAAGTACCATACTAGGAAATGTGTGGCAATGTTCCGAGCACAGGTCCTGAATATCTTCTGTCTCAGGTATTAACAGAGCAGTAAGATACATTTAAAACTTGTATATAAAAAAATAGTTTGCAAGTTAGCTAACTTGCATTCAAGACATGTTCAGATTTGATGCAATTCAACACAAGTGGACACAAGTCAAAGCAATTTGCTGGCCAAACAAAAGTTGTCACAAGTTGCAACAACTTATGTTTTGTTGGACCAGGGCTTTAAAACAGTATTGACCCTCCTTGAGTGAGCTCTAGTTATTTGTACCATTTTGATTTCAATATTTGACAGCTCTGCATCTAACTACAATGGAAGGGGTATTGATGGTCCTCATCTATCCTGGAAACATGACACTGATGGTGGTAATGTTCTTGTTTATCAGTTTGTCATACAGCGGGAACATCCTATGTGCTGTTGGCAGGGATACCCATGCTAAGCAGGTCTGTAAGATAATAAACAACCCTTTTAGCTGGTTGTCAATGGTCCCACTTCTACAAAAACAAAGGAGTTTGTTTATAGCCATCTTGCAATTTTTTTTTTAACTTTTTGTTTGATTCAGAAATAGCCTGGTTTTGGTAGTTTTCTTTTTATCTGCAAAAAGGTCGTAAACAAAGTCTTATCTGCCAAAGCTTTGCTTTTATGCTCAAAATCATCTGGATAAATGCCAACTGGGATCATGGGATATAAAGGTGGCAAAACACAATTTTCCATACATACATGTGTATCTTGTTAATGTATGGGACATCTGGGAGCAGGAAGATTAATAATATAATTTGAAATGATTGATCTTTGCAGTACTGAAAGGCAGTCTAGTTTCTGCCGTTTCTGCCTTGCTTATTGTTTGTCCATTGCTTTGAAGGAAAGAGAGGGAGGTTACCATAATGGAAGATGATGATTTGTCTAATAAGGTGATCTTCTCTCTCTCCAGCTTGTAGTTGTATGGGATGCATCCGTTGCTGTTAGGGGAGGGGAGGTCAGCATTTTAGCCAAAGCTCACACTGATGTGGACATCAAGAGAATGAAAATAGCTGAGTTTGATGATAGCAGGTATGTGTTACAAGATTGTGTGACAATGGCAGGTATGTGAAACAAGATTATGTGACAATGGCAGGTATGTGACACAAGATTGTGTGGCAATGGCAGGTATGTGACACAAGATTGTGTGACAGTGGCAGGTATGTGACACAAGATTGTGTGACAATGGCAGGTATGTGACACAAGATTGTGTGGCAATGGCAGGGATGTGACACGAGATTGTGTGACAATGTCAGGAACTATGTGTCACAAGAGTGTGTGACAATGGCAGGTATGTGTCACAAGATTGTGTGACAACGTCAGGTATGCGACACAAGAGTGTGTGACGGTAGCAGGTACATTAAGTGACAAGAGTGTGTGACGATAGCAGGTATGTGACAGAATTTAGTGGCAAGCTAGTAATCCTCACATGCTTTCGGTTGGCATTGTAGCAAGAAACGAAAAAGTAAGATAAAGAATATGGAGTATTCTTGAGAGTGTTTAGCATATTTTAGTATGACAGACTGATGCAGGCTGATGGCTGTTGTCCCGATTCCAAGAACTTAACAAAATGATTTGTTGTTGTAAAAGTGTCAAGAAACTACGTATTTCCTATTTAGGATGGTATCGTGTGGTGTGGACAACATCCGGTTTTGGCGCCTGCGCAATGGGTCTGCCCGGTCTTGTCCAGTAGAGCTCAGGCAGTATGGGCCGGCCGACTTCACAGATGTCGCTTTTGGTGTGGCAGATGCAAGAGACCCTGCAGAGAGAAAAATGTAAGATGGGGGAGGGGAGGGAAAGACATCTGTTGCTTTATTATGGAATATGCTGTGTGGGAAGATTTCTTTATGATCTTTTTTCTCTGGTAAATTCTTTTCTATTGTTATAAAACTGAAAAATATTGTGCTGGCATTGCTCTGCTGAGCTAGTGAAAGAATTTAAACATGAAGTGCTAGTGCATTTTACTGTTACAATTCAGGCATTGGCAATGTAAAAAAACAGTATTTACTTTATCTAAAAATGCTGTTCTTGTAGAACAGAACATGTAAAATGTAAACAGTTTTCTTTTCTCATACGTTTTGTTGAAAGGTCTTAATATTTGTGTTCAGTTTACCATGAGTGCAATAAGCATGGTTGCTCTAAAAACTTTTACTCCTATTATTGTTTTGATTGTTTACTAAACGAGATGGATTTAATTCAGCATCTTTGAACTACTGTATGCCTTTTCATCAACACCATAAATACTACGTCCACATTTAAATACTCCCAATTTCTTTCTAGCTACTGCAGCACGACCACTGGAAGCATCTTCCAAGTGGACTACCAAAAGATCGTGCTGGACCGCGTCTACAAGCTCCTCCCCATTGGGGGTATCCATAGCAACACGTCCATGTCAATCAATGCCCTTGTTGTCAACGAGGCTTTTTGTGTGACAGGGTCTGACGATGGATACCTTAGGCTGTGGCCACTTGATTTTAGAAGTGTGTTTCTTGAAGCTGGTAAGATAAATCAGGGAGAGCTAATGATGATGTAATACAAAAAACCTGGATCCGACTTGCTTGGAGGATTATTTTAGATAATAAAAATTCTGATTTGGGGGGATGTTTTGCCTCCTTTAGCTCATATGGTTTTTGAGACAAGTGTTTAATCCGTGGCTTTTAGAATGATGAAAGTTGGATTTGCGATACTTAACATTGTATTAATGAATTTCTTTTCAATTTTTTGTTATCTGTTATCATGCAATTAAATGTTGTGAGCTCATAATTCCCTTTTCTTGCAGAGCATGAAGGTCCGGTTTCTACTGTGGATGTCACCCTCGATGGCCTGTATATCTTGGCCGGTACCACAACGGTGAGCGGGGCAAATAGCCTAAACACTCTATTATACATCAGGCCCGTAGACAGGGGGAGTTCGAGGACGAACCCCCCCCCCACCCCCACCCGGCTTGAAGGTCCGCTCAGAGCAAATAAAAATATATAACGTTTGGCTGGAGATATAGCGTGCACATCAATATGTCTTTAAAATAACTATAAAAATCTTTTTATAATAATTATCTTTATTATTATCGCTATATGTTAAAAAGTACCCTATTAATAACATTTCAAATACAAGTTGATAATACAGTTGATTGCCTAATGTTATAAGGTGAGGAGAGGGGTATACCGGAAATTTGGTCCTCTGAATTGAAAAACGAACCACCCCGCTCAAAATCCTGGCTACGGGCCTGTACGTTTGGCTTCTTTAAGTACCTGCTTATTTCAGGAAAAGTTTTTTTTCCAGTATTTACACAACGTGTTTCCCCCACCCCCTACAAAGGTCACAGATGCCATGAATTGATTAATGTTTACTACTGTTGTCTCTATTGGCAATGACAATTGGTGCCCTTTTACATTTACACTAAGAAAGAACCATTTGTATACTCTTGGGAACATATAACTTTTTATTTTTATGCTTGTTCGGGAAAGAAAATAGGCTCAAAGAATGTCGATCAACCACTTCAAAAAAAATAATCTATTAATGAAGTCTCTGATATGTTATTGACGGTATTTGATTGAAATCTTGGTTACTCGCTTGAATTAGCCGATGGAAATAGATTCTTTGTGTGACTTGCCATTGAGCGGGAGCATAAAATGGCGGCGTGATTGGCCTTCTTTAATAGAGGGGGTTGGGAGTTTGCCATAATTAACACTTATCTATAACTTCATAACCTTATCTTATGTTGGCAGGGTAACCTAGGGGTCCTGAATGCGTCGACTCGTTCATACACCACCCTCATGAGGTCCCACACAAGTACCATCACCTCCATGGACCTGGACCCCATGCGGAGGCACATGGGCACGGTATCCGCAGATGGGACTATCAGAATATGGGACCTTGACACCCAAGTAAGAAAAGGTTTCAAAACGAGGTTCCGGTATCAATGACTAAGACCACCCTTTTGTACATTTTTACCATTCATTGGCATGGCTAACATTGTCTTGAAAACTTTTGGCTTGAATTCCTTTAAAAAGCTGTTTATTGTAAAACATAACACCTTTTATTATTTGAGATGCCCTTTAATCGTTGTGGAGGAAGAAAAAGCTTTAAATTTTTGATATTGCATACTTTTTTCTGAAAATTTTTAGAATGTGCACGCAGTCGACCATGTGTGCAACAGTGACGGTTGGTCTCGGGTGGTCACGGGCGAGTTTTAGAGAGATTTGCATAATACACTACACTCTTTTTATATAAGAGCGTCTAATTTTCCGTTAAGTCTGGGTCGTTCTTATTCTTGGGCATTTTAAGGCTTAAAATGTTATTAAGGATGTTCTCAGTGTATATACAATAACAATATACCCTGTGAAGTATTACAAAAGAATGAGACAAATTCAATCTTCAAGGTTGTTTTTATGAACACAATTTGATTCTGCCTCGGCATGTTCTTAGCATGTTTTTGGAATTCAGTAGAATCTCAGGATGGACGTTCTTACTGAAAGGGTCTTATTTCTGACGCTCTCTAATGCACTATCGTCTATAACCTAGCTCTTTTATTCCTCGCCCTCTAATGATTTATCGTTTATAACCCAGCTCTTTTATTCTTCGCTCTCTAATGCACTATCGTCTATAACCCAGCTCTTTTATTATTTTCTTGTTAATGCACTATCGTCTATAACCCAGCTCTTTTATTCCCCGCCCTCTAATGCACTATCGTCTATAACCCAGCTCTTTTATTCCTCGCCCTCTAATGCACTATCGTCTATAACCCAGCTGTTTCCTTCCTCGCCCTTTAATGCACTATCGTCTATAACCCAGCTCTTTTATTCCTCGCCCTCTAATGCACTATCGTCTATAACCCAACTCTTTCATTCCTCGCCCTTTAATGCACTATCGTATATAACCCAGCTCTTTTATTCCTCGCTCTCTAATGATCTATCGTCTATAACCCAGCTCTTTTATTCCTCGCCCTCTAATGCACTATCGTCTATAACCCAGCTCTTTAATTTCTTTCTTTCTAATGCACTATCGTCTATAACCCAGCTCTTTTATTCCTCGCCCTCTAATGCACTATCGTCTATAACCCAGCTCTTTTATTCCTCGCCCTCTAATGCACTATCGTCTATAACCCAGCTCTTTCCTTCTTCGCCCTCTAATGCACTATCGTCTATAACCCAGCTCTTTTATTCCTCGCTCTATAATGCACCATCGTCTATAACCCAGCTCTTTCCTTCCTCGCCCTCTAATGCACTATCGTCTATAACCCAGCTCTTTCCTTCCTCGCTCTCTAATGCACTATCGTCTATAACCCAGCTCTTTCCTTCCTCGCTCTCTAATGCACTATCGTCTATAACCCAGCTCTTTCCTTCCTCGCCCTCTAATGCACTATCGTCTATAACCCAGCTCTTTCCTTCCTCGCCCTCTAATGCACTATCGTCTATAACCCAGCTCTTTTATTCCTCGCCCTCTAATGCACTATCGTCTATAACCCAGCTCTTTCCTTCCTCGCCCTCTAATGCACTATCGTCTATAACCCAGCTCTTTCCTTCCTCGCCCTCTAATGCACTATCGTCTATAACCCAGCTCTTTCCTTCCTCGCCCTCTAATGCACTATCGTCTATAACCCAGCTCTTTTATTCCTCGCTCTCTAATGCACTATCGTCTATAACCCAGCTCTTTCATTCCTCGCCCTCTAATGCACTATCGTCTATAACCCAGCTCTTTCCTTCCTCGCCCTCTAATGCACTATCATCTATAACCCAGCTCTTTCCTTCCTCGCTCTCTAATCCACTATCGTCTATAACCCAGCTCGTTCCTTCCTCGCCCTCTAATGCACTATCGTCTATAACCCAGCTCTTTTATTCCTCGCCCTCTAATGCACTATCGTATATAACCCAGCTCTTTTATTCCTCGACCTCTAATGCACTATCGTCTATAACCCAGCTCTTTCCTTCCTCGCCTTCTTATGCACTATCGTCTATAACCCAGCTCTTTCCTTCCTCGCCCTCTAATGCACTATCTTCTATAACCCAGCTCTTTTATTCCTCGCTCTCTAATGCACTATCGTCTATAACCCAGTTTTTTCATTCCTCGCCCTCTAATGCACTATCGTCTATAACCCAGCTGTTTCCTTCGTCGCCCTCCAATGTACTATCGTCTATAACCCAGCTCTTTCCTTCCTCGCTCTCTAATGCACTATCGTCTATAACCCAGCTCGTTCCTTCCTCGCCCTCTAATGCACTATCGTCTATAACCCAGCTCTTTTATTCCTCGCTCTCTAATGCGCTATTGTCCGTAACCCAGCTCTTTCCTTCCTCGCCCTCTAATGCACTATCGTCTATAACCCAGCTCTTTCCTTCCTCACCCTCTAATGCACTATCGTCTATAACCCAGCTCTTTCCTTCCTCGCCCTCTAATTCACTATCGTCTATAACCCAGCTCTTTTATTCCTCGCCCTCTAATGCACTATCGTCTATAACCCAGCTCTTTTATTCCTCGCCCTCTAATGCACTATCGTCTATAACCCAGCTCTTTCCTTCCTCGCTCTCTAATGCACTATCGTCTATAACCCAGCTCTTTTATTCCTCGCCCTCTAATGCACTATCGTCTATAACCTAGCTCTTTTATTCCTCGCCCTCTAATGATTTATCGTTTATAACCCAGCTCTTTTATTCTTCGCTCTCTAATGCACTATCGTCTATAACCCAGCTCTTTTATTATTTTCTTGTTAATGCACTATCGTCTATAACCCAGCTCTTTTATTCCCCGCCCTCTAATGCACTATCGTCTATAACCCAGCTCTTTTATTCCTCGCCCTCTAATGCACTATCGTCTATAACCCAGCTGTTTCCTTCCTCGCCCTTTAATGCACTATCGTCTATAACCCAGCTCTTTTATTCCTCGCCCTCTAATGCACTATCGTCTATAACCCAACTCTTTCATTCCTCGCCCTTTAATGCACTATCGTATATAACCCAGCTCTTTTATTCCTCGCTCTCTAATGATCTATCGTCTATAACCCAGCTCTTTTATTCCTCGCCCTCTAATGCACTATCGTCTATAACCCAGCTCTTTAATTTCTTTCTTTCTAATGCACTATCGTCTATAACCCAGCTCTTTTATTCCTCGCCCTCTAATGCACTATCGTCTATAACCCAGCTCTTTTATTCCTCGCCCTCTAATGCACTATCGTCTATAACCCAGCTCTTTCCTTCTTCGCCCTCTAATGCACTATCGTCTATAACCCAGCTCTTTTATTCCTCGCTCTATAATGCACCATCGTCTATAACCCAGCTCTTTCCTTCCTCGCCCTCTAATGCACTATCGTCTATAACCCAGCTCTTTCCTTCCTCGCTCTCTAATGCACTATCGTCTATAACCCAGCTCTTTCCTTCCTCGCTCTCTAATGCACTATCGTCTATAACCCAGCTCTTTCCTTCCTCGCCCTCTAATGCACTATCGTCTATAACCCAGCTCTTTCCTTCCTCGCCCTCTAATGCACTATCGTCTATAACCCAGCTCTTTTATTCCTCGCCCTCTAATGCACTATCGTCTATAACCCAGCTCTTTCCTTCCTCGCCCTCTAATGCACTATCGTCTATAACCCAGCTCTTTCCTTCCTCGCCCTCTAATGCACTATCGTCTATAACCCAGCTCTTTCCTTCCTCGCCCTCTAATGCACTATCGTCTATAACCCAGCTCTTTTATTCCTCGCTCTCTAATGCACTATCGTCTATAACCCAGCTCTTTCATTCCTCGCCCTCTAATGCACTATCGTCTATAACCCAGCTCTTTCCTTCCTCGCCCTCTAATGCACTATCATCTATAACCCAGCTCTTTCCTTCCTCGCTCTCTAATCCACTATCGTCTATAACCCAGCTCGTTCCTTCCTCGCCCTCTAATGCACTATCGTCTATAACCCAGCTCTTTTATTCCTCGCCCTCTAATGCACTATCGTATATAACCCAGCTCTTTTATTCCTCGACCTCTAATGCACTATCGTCTATAACCCAGCTCTTTCCTTCCTCGCCTTCTTATGCACTATCGTCTATAACCCAGCTCTTTCCTTCCTCGCCCTCTAATGCACTATCTTCTATAACCCAGCTCTTTTATTCCTCGCTCTCTAATGCACTATCGTCTATAACCCAGTTTTTTCATTCCTCGCCCTCTAATGCACTATCGTCTATAACCCAGCTGTTTCCTTCGTCGCCCTCCAATGTACTATCGTCTATAACCCAGCTCTTTCCTTCCTCGCTCTCTAATGCACTATCGTCTATAACCCAGCTCGTTCCTTCCTCGCCCTCTAATGCACTATCGTCTATAACCCAGCTCTTTTATTCCTCGCTCTCTAATGCGCTATTGTCCGTAACCCAGCTCTTTCCTTCCTCGCCCTCTAATGCACTATCGTCTATAACCCAGCTCTTTCCTTCCTCACCCTCTAATGCACTATCGTCTATAACCCAGCTCTTTCCTTCCTCGCCCTCTAATTCACTATCGTCTATAACCCAGCTCTTTTATTCCTCGCCCTCTAATGCACTATCGTCTATAACCCAGCTCTTTTATTCCTCGCCCTCTAATGCACTATCGTCTATAACCCAGCTCTTTCCTTCCTCGCTCTCTAATGCACTATCGTCTATAACCCAGCTCTTTTATTCCTCGCCCTCTAATGCACTATCGTCTATAACCCAGCTCTTTCCTTCCTCGCCCTTTAATGCACTATCGTCTATAACCCAGCTCTTTAATTTCTTTCTTTCTAATGCACTATCGTCTATAACCCAGCTCTTTTATTCCTCGCCCTCTAATGCACTATCGTCTATAACCCAGCTCTTTTATTCCTCGCCCTCTAATGCACTATCGTCTATAACCCAGCTCTTTCCTTCTTCGCCCTCTAATGCACTATCGTCTATAACCCAGCTCTTTTATTCCTCGCTCTATAATGCACCATCGTCTATAACCCAGCTCTTTCCTTCCTCGCCCTCTAATGCACTATCGTCTATAACCCAGCTCTTTCCTTCCTCGCTCTCTAATGCACTATCGTCTATAACCCAGCTCTTTCCTTCCTCGCTCTCTAATGCACTATCGTCTATAACCCAGCTCTTTCCTTCCTCGCCCTCTAATGCACTATCGTCTATAACCCAGCTCTTTCCTTCCTCGCCCTCTAATGCACTATCGTCTATAACCCAGCTCTTTCCTTCCTCTCCCTCTAATGCACTATCGTCTATAACCCAGCTCTTTCCTTCCTCGCCCTCTAATGCACTATCGTCTATAACCCAGCTCTTTTATTCCTCGCCCTCTAATGCACTATCGTCTATAACCCAGCTCTTTCCTTCCTCGCCCTCTAATGCACTATCGTCTATAACCCAGCTCTTTCCTTCCTCGCCCTCTAATGCACTATCGTCTATAACCCAGCTCTTTCCTTCCTCGCCCTCTAATGCACTGTCGTCTATAACCCAGCTCTTTTATTCCTCGCTCTCTAATGCACTATCGTCTATAACCCAGCTCTTTCATTCCTCGCCCTCTAATGCACTATCGTCTATAACCCAGCTCTTTCCTTCCTCGCCCTCTAATGCACTATCATCTATAACCCAGCTCTTTCCTTCCTCGCTCTCTAATGCACTATCGTCTATAACCCAGCTCGTTCCTTCCTCGCCCTCTAATGCACTATCGTCTATAACCCAGCTCTTTTATTCCTCGCCCTCTAATGCACTATCGTATATAACCCAGCTCTTTTATTCCTCGACCTCTAATGCACTATCGTCTATAACCCAGCTCTTTCCTTCCTCGCCTTCTTATGCACTATCGTCTATAACCCAGCTCTTTCCTTCCTCGCCCTCTAATGCACTATCTTCTATAACCCAGCTCTTTTATTCCTCGCTCTCTAATGCACTATCGTCTATAACCCAGCTCTTTTATTCCTCGCCCTCTAATGCACTATCGTCTATAACCCAGGTTTTTCCTTCCTCGCCCTTTAATGCACTATCGTCTATAACCCAGCTCTTTCCTTCCTCGCCCTCTAATGCACTATCGTCTATAACCCAGCTCTTTCCTTCCTCGCCCTCTAATGCACTATCGTCTATAACCCAACTCTTTCATTCCTCGCCCTTTAATGCACTATCGTATATATCCCAGCTCTTTTATTCCTCGCTCTCTAATGATCTATCGTCTATAACCCAGCTCTTTCATTCCTCGCCCTCTAATGCACTATCGTCTATAACCCAGCTCTTTTATTCCTCGCCCTTTAATGCACTATCGTCTATAACCCAGCTCTTTCCTTCCTCGCCCTCTAATGCACTATCGTCTATAACCCAGCTCTTTCCTTCCTCGCCCTCTAATGCACTATCGTCTATAACCCAACTCTTTCATTCCTCGCCCTTTAATGCACTATCGTATATATCCCAGCTCTTTTATTCCTCGCTCTCTAATGATCTATCGTCTATAACCCAGCTCTTTCATTCCTCGCCCTCTAATGCACTATCGTCTATAACCCAACTCTTTCATTCCTCGCCCTTTAATGCACTATCGTATATATCCCAGCTCTTTTATTCCTCGCTCTCTAATGATCTATCGTCTATAACCCAGCTCTTTCATTCCTCGCCCTCTAATGCACTATCGTCTATAACCCAGCTCTTTTATTCCTCGCCCTTTAATGCACTATCGTCTATAACCCAGCTCTTTCCTTCCTCGCCCTCTAATGCACTATCGTCTATAACCCAGCTCTTTCCTTCCTCGCCCTCTAATGCACTATCGTCTATAACCCAACTCTTTCATTCCTCGCCCTTTAATGCACTATCGTATATATCCCAGCTCTTTTATTCCTCGCTCTCTAATGATCTATCGTCTATAACCCAGCTCTTTCATTCCTCGCCCTCTAATGCACTATCGTCTATAACCCAGCTCTTTAATTTCTTTCTTTCTAATGCACTATCGTCTATAACCCAGCTCTTTTATTCCTCGCCCTCTAATGCACTATCGTCTATAACCCAGCTCTTTAATTTCTTTCTTTCTAATGCACTATCGTCTATAACCCAGCTCTTTCCTTCCTCGCCCTCTAATGCATTATCGTCTATAACCCAGCTCTTTCCTTCCTCGCCCTCTAATGCACTATCGTCTATAACCCAGCTCTTTTATTCCTCGCCCTCTAATGCACTATCGTCTATAACCCAGCTGTTTCCTTCCTCGCCCTTTAATGCACTATCGTCTATAACCCAGCTGTTTCCTTCCTCGCCCTTTAATGCACTATCGTCATCACCCAGCTCTTTCATTCCTCGCCCTCTAATGCACTATCGTCTATAACCCAGCTCTTTCCTTCCTCGCCCTCTAATGCACTATCGTCTATAACCCAGCTCTTTCCTTCCTCGCCCTCTAAGGCACTTTCGTCTATAACCCAGCTCTTTCCTTCCTCGCCCTCTAATGCACTATCGTCTATAACCCAGCTCTTTCCTTCCTCGCCCTCTAATGCACTATCGTCTATAACCCAGCTCTTTCATTCCTCGCCCTCTAATGCACTATTGTCTATAACCCAGCTCTTTCCTTCCTCGCCCTTTAATGCACTTTCGTCTATAACCCAGCTCTTTCCTTCCTCGCCCTCTAATGCACTATCGTCTATAACCCAGCTCTTTCCTTCCTCGCCCTCTAATGCACTATCGTCTATAACCCAGCTCTTTCATTCCTCGCCCTCTAATGCACTATCGTCTATAACCCAGCTGTTTCCTTCCTCTCCCTTTAATGCACTATCGTCTATAACCCAGCTCTTTCCTTCCTCGCCCTTTAATGCACTATCGTCATCACCCAGCTCTTTCATTCCTCGCCCTCTAATGCACTATCGTCTATAACCCAGCTCTTTTATTCCTCGCCCTCTAATGCACTATCGTCTATAACCCAGCTCTTTCCTTCCTCGCCCTCTAATGCACTATCGTCTATAACCCAGCTCTTTCCTTCCTCGCCCTCTAATGCACTATCGTCTATAACCCAGCTCTTTCATTCCTCGCCCTCTTATGCACTATCGTCTATAACCCAGCTCTTTCATTCCTCGCCCTCTAATGCACTATCGTCTATAACCCAGCTCTTTCCTTCCTCGCCCTCTAATGCACTATCGTCTATAACCCAGCTCTTTTATTCCTCGCCCTCTAATGCACTATCGTCTATAACCCAGCTCTTTCCTTCCTCGCCCCCTAATGCACTATCGTCTATAACCCAGCTCTTTCCTTCCTCGCCCTCTAATGCACTATCGTCTATAACCCAGCTCTTTCATTCCTCGCCCTCTAATGCACTATCGTCTATAACCCAGCTCTTTCATTCCTCGCCCTCTAATGCACTATCGTCTATAACCCAGCTCTTTCCTTCCTCGCCCTCTAATGCACTATCGTCTATAACCCAGCTCTCATTCCTCGCTCTCTAATGCACTATCGTCTATAATCCAGCTCTTTTATTCCTCGCCCTCTAATGCACTATCGTCTATAACCCAGCTCTTTCCTTCCTCGCCCTCTAATGCACTATCGTCTATAACCCAGCTCTTTTATTCCTCGCCCTCTAATGCACTATCGTCTATAACCCAGCTCTTTCCTTCCTCGCCCTCTAATGCACTATCGTCTATAACCCAGCTCTTTCATTCCTCGCCTTCTAATGCACTTTCGTCTATAACCCAGCTCTTTCCTTCCTCGCCCTCCAATGCACTATCGTCTATAACCCAGCTTTTTCCTTCCTCGCCCTCTAATGCACTATCGTCTATAACCCAGCTCTTTCCTTCCTCGCCCTCTAATGTACTATCGTCTATAACCCAGCTCTTTACTTCCCCGCTCTCTAATGCACTATCGTCTATAACCCAGCTCTTTTATTCCTCGCCCTCCAATGCACTATCGTCTATAACCCAGCTCTTTCCTTCCTCGCCCTCTAATGCACTATCGTCTATAACCCAGCTCTTTTATTCCTCGCCCTCTAATGCACTATCGTCTATAACCCAGCTCTTTCATTCCTCGCCCTCTAATTCACTATCGTCTATAACCCAGCTCTTTCATTCCTCTCCCTCTAATGCACTATCGTCTATAACCCAGCTCTTTCCTTCCTCGCTCTCTAATGCACTATCGTCTATAACCCAGCTCTTTCATTCCTCGCCCTCTAATTCACTATCGTCTATAACCCAGCTCTTTCATTCCTCTCCCTCTAATGCACTATCGTCTATAACCCAGCTCTTTCCTTCCTCGCCCTCTTATGCACTATCGTCTATAACCCAGCTCTTTCCTTCCTCGCCCTCTAATGCACCATCGTCTATAACCTAGCTCTTTCCTTTCTCGCCCTCTAATGCACCATCGTCTATAACCTAGCTCTTTCCTTTCT
This sequence comes from Nematostella vectensis, assembly GCF_932526225.1. NCBI lineage: Eukaryota > Metazoa > Cnidaria > Anthozoa > Actiniaria > Edwardsiidae > Nematostella > Nematostella vectensis. Next base: position 6,427,219 of record NC_064045.1, on the reverse strand, counting down.
CGCCCTCTAATGCACCATCATCTTCAGGCTCAGCTCTATGACTTCCGCGCCCCGGGAGAGGAGCCCTGCAACATTGCCTTCCATCCCACCAACAACAGCTTTGCATGCGGCTTCACGGATGGCACTGTCCGAGTTTTTGACATAGAGACTACCAACCTACTGGCTGAGCACAAACAACACAGGGGGGTAGTGACGGGACTTGTGTTCGCACCGAATGGAGGCTACCTGTACAGTGCTGGTGCTTTAGGTAAATATTGATTAATTTGTTGGCTGATAAAGAGTTTACAGTTTTTTTTTGCACAGCTCAACTAAAAGAGTTGTTGACAGCCACACCTTTTGTTTTCAGCTAAAAGACAAATTATGAGAAGAAATCTAAAAGTAACCGCCTGAAAATAAAGGCTTAAAGCTGCATTGTCACCAGTTTACTTCCGGTCGATCACGTAACAATATCCGATGATTTTTAACGGAAAAAGCGAAAAATATTCCAAAATATTGTAAGCAGTGTGTTTATTGCAAGTTTCTTCGAGGATGTGATTGATAATTTAGAGCGGATGGCATGTTAAATATCTCGGATTTTAATAGATTCTTTTGTCCTTTAACGGTTGAGGTCTCCGTCGGACCTCCGGAAGTAAACTGGTGACAATGAGGCTTTAAGCTTTGTTTCCCAAATTCAGTCGCTTCAACAGCTTCCCAAAATGCTTGTCACACTTGTACTTGGCATATTGATGTTTTACAGAGGCTGATTCCAACGTTGGACCTGAATTGCTAGAAAATGCACTGTTACCTTTGATCTTCCAGGTGCCCTGGCCATGTACAATGCAAGCACCGACGACTACCACCTAGTACGCATGCTCCTGAACATGACTGCAAGGGATGAGGAACTAGGCCCCAGTGCCCTAGCGGTCAGTTATGAGGGCAAGAGACTGGTGTTTGTGGGTCCGTCTGAGTTTACTGTGACAGTGGTGGACGCCAGATCACTTGACGAAGTAAGCAACCTTGATAACTTGAACATCGCGCTAACTCGAATTGATCTCTGTTCCCCTAAAAGTACTCTTTAGCACATAGCAACCTTGATAACTTGAACATCGCGCTAACTCGAATTGATCTCTGTTCCCCTAAAAGTACTCTTTAGCACATAGCAACCTTGATAACTTGAACATCGCGCTAACTCCAATTGATTTCTGTTTCCCTAAAAGTACTCTTTAGCACATAGCAACCCTGATAACTTGGACATCGCGCTAACTCCAATTGATTTCTGTTCCCCTAAACGTACTCTTTAGCACATAGCAACCTTGATAACTTGGACATCGCGCTAACTCCAATTGATTTTTGTTCCCCTAAAAGTACTCTCTAGCACATAGCAACCTTGATAACTTGGACATCGCGCTAACTCCAATTGATTTCTGTTCCCCTAGAAGTACTTTTAAACACAGTGAAACCTTGATAACACAAACATCACGATAACTCGAATCGATCTCTGTTCCAATAAAAGTACTCTTTAGCACATAGCAACCCTGATAACTCGAACATCGCTCAAACTCGAATTGATTTCTGTTTCCTTGGAAGTACAGTTGAAGCTCTCGTAAGCGACCACCTTGGGAAGTGAAAATTGTGGTCGTTAACGGAGCTGGTCTCTTACGAGAGTTTGCTCTCATTAGCGACCACTGGGCGCCAAAAACTTGAAAAATAGGTGTTGGTCGCTTACGGGAGCTTAATCAAAATGGAATCTAAAAGTTATTGTGATAATATTTTTGTTTATTGCTTGATTTCAAAACTAGCTATTTGACTTATCACGAGAGTGAGTTGTTTTATTTAATAGCAATTAATTCTACGCAAAGTAGCTCGTTGTGCTCGTTTATATCGACGACTGAAGCTTTTCGACATGAGAATATCTTCTGCGCATGGCGTCTTTTGTTAGCCGATTTCTAAAGCGTGCATGGCGATTGTAACTGGAAAAAGGATAAATCGTGGAGCTGGCAATGGACTAGAGATTCCTTGCATATATACATTTTCTGGAGACAAAGAAATGTCAATCCCATGGTTGAAATTGAAGTTTAGAAAATTTTAATTATGAAATTCTCTGGCCGCTTACGGGAGCTTAATCAAAATGGAATCTAAAAGTTATTGTGATAATATTTTTGTTTATTGCTTGATTTTAAAACTAGCTATTTGATTTATCACGAGAGTGAGTTGTTTTATTTAATAGCAATTAATTCTACGCAAAGTAGCTCGTTGTGCTCGTTTATATCGACGACTGAAGCTTTTCGACATGAGAATATCTTCTGCGCATGGCGTCTTTTGTTAGCCGGTTTCTAAAGCGTGCATGGCGATTGTAACTGGAAAAAGGATAAATCGTGGAGCTGGCAATGGACTAGAGATTCCTTGCATTTATACATTTTCTGGAGGAAATGTCAATCCCATGGTTGAAATTGAAGTTTAGAAAATTGTAATTATAAAATTCTCTAATGGTTGCCTACTGGAAAGGCAGCTTTTGTGAAACATCACAACATTTCCGCTCTATATGTGATTTCAGCATGCATTGGATATGATGTTTATCAGTTGTTGACTGATGTTGTAAAGCAAAAAATCAATGTGGTCGCTTACGAGAGCTTAAAAATAAAAGAAAATCTCAGTTGGTGGTTTGAAATTGTGGTCGTTAACGGAGCTGGTCGCACCGATAAGTTGGTCGCTTACGAGAGCTTAGAATTACAGAGTTTGTGTGACAATTCAATCGGTGATTCGGGATCGTGGTCGTAATCGGAGCTAGTCGCTTACGAGAGCGGTCGCTCAGAGAGCTTCGACTGTACTTTTCTACACAGTGCAACCTTGATAACTCGAATATCACGTTCATGTCCCCCTTGAAGTACTTATTCAAAAAGGAGTTATTAGAGTAGAAATGACTGAAATTAAGTCCATAGAGATCTTGAAGTTCTGCTCTAGTAAGCAAGTAATTATCCCAGTTCGAGTTATCTTCCTCGATAACTATCTTAATGTAACTATCTCACATTTAATATCACTACCATTACCACCATTAACCGGGCGTTGTAGAAATGTCTTTTTTAATTATCTTTTGACAACATTTATTTCCTAGATTCTCAAACATCACGAAATCTGCACGTTGTAAACACAGCCTGTCTTCTGACTTGACACCTTTTATTCAGATTCTCAGAGTTGATATCACAACCATAGCCACAGATGACCGGCCCGTTGTAGACACAGCTCGACTGGTGACATTTGCCCCACCTGAGCTCAAACAGCTGCTTGTGGTCACCTCGTCAAACAGACTCCTTAAGATGGACTCATCAACCGGGTTATTGCTTAGCGAGGTAAGCTTCTGACTTTCTCCACTTCCTTCTTCCTCATCAAACAGGCTTCTTAAGATGGACTCATCAACCGGGTTATTGCTTAGCTAGGCTTAGGTAAGCTTCTCACTTCCTTCTTCCTCGTCAAACAGACTCCTTAAGATGGACTCATCAACCGGGTTATTGCTTAGCGAGGTAAGCTTCTGACTTTCTCCACTTCCTTCTTCCTCATCAAACAGGCTTCTTAAGAAGGACTCATCAACCGGGTTATTGCTTAGCTAGGTAAGCTTCTCACTTCCTTCTTCCTCGTCAAACAGGCTTCTTTAGAAGGACTCATCAACCGGGTTATGCTTAGCAAGGTAAGTTTCTTACTTTTTTCACTTCCTTCTTCCTCGTCAAACAGATTTTTTAAGATAGACTCATCAACTGGGTTATTGCTTAGCGAGGTAAGCGGCTGGCGTTGTAGATCTGAAACACCCTTATGTCCAATAAAATATTTTACGAAGCCCATTTAATGTGTGATGATGATATGTTAAATATCGTAAAAAAAAATTATACCAAGGCAGTGTACGGTGGCTAATTATAGCTATGACAGGTGTCCAACGTTCACCGTAACTACACGTCGTGTGTTATGGCAACCATTGATGGACGACACCTCGTTACTGCGGGAGATAAGATGATCAAAGTATGGGACTATCACATGCGGCTTGACGTTAACTTCCAGGTCAGTATGGGTGGGACTACCACATGGGTACTAAAGTGGTTATTAATTTCTATCATAGCTCCAGATTCATTAAAGAACTGGAATTAAAACAAGTCCTATTTTACAATTCCAGTTTTCCATTTCTAGCAACGAGGTCTCGAAAACGATCACTTGAAAGTAAGGAGAAGAAACGTCACGAATTTTTACTTGACCTCTTTCATCCGTGGCCCCCTCCCCCTAACACCCCCCCCCCCCCCTTACGATTTCAGTTTTCATATTAATAGCCACGATATCTCGGGAACGATTATTTGAAAGATAGGAGAAGAAACGTCACGAAAAGTTACAGCATCAGGACCTCCCCCCCTCCCCCAAATTTTTCATCTTTTAATTTCCACGGTGCTCTATTCATCGTATCCAGATTATCTATCAGATGTCTACATTTATGTTTGTTTGTTCCCATCTGCCCAGGTGTTTATTGGTCATGCAGATCGGATTCGCCAAATCAGCTTCACTCCGGACAACTTCAGTCTTGTCAGCGCAGGCGAGGCCATACTAATATGGGACTTTTTGGGAAGCCGGAAAAAGCTTAACCGACCAAGGTAATAAAGAAAACATTGACTGGCTCAATGACTTTGGGGTAAATTTGGTGTTTTTTTTCTTTTTGTCTTTTTGTGGGACTTGTAGGGCGGTACAAAAAGCTGGACAGTCTAAGTACTTTGAGAAGGGCTATGCACTCGAAGGAAATAAGGACGATTTTTTTTCTGAAAAAAAGGGAGGCTATGCCCTTATGCTACACCTTGGGCTGTGAAGGATTAGACATTGGCCAGTCTAAGACTCTTTAGAAAAGGTGTCTAACTCAACGAAAAAAGCTATATGTTTGTTCTTGTGAGAGTTCAGACGCAGTGGTACAGCCACGACTCTTTAGAAAAGGTGTCTAACTCAACGAAAAAAGTTATATGTTTGTTCTCGTGGGAGTTCAGACGCAGTGGTACAGCCACGACTCTATAGAAAAGGTGTCTAACTCAACGAAAAAAGTTAAATGTTTGTTCTTGTGCGAGTTCAGACGCAGTGGTACAGCCACGTACCTAGGAATTGCTGAGGGTTGAGGGGGAAGGCGCAGTCACGGTTTTCTTATGGGAAAAGGATAGCATTTGACGATCATTCAATAAGAAAGTACACACTTGTGGCATCAAAGGGATTCTCGCCAGGGTTTCAGTGACAACGAATAGACGATGAAATAGCTTTGAATAGCTCGTGAATGGAAAATAGATTATTGTCTATTCCCGTATTCTTGTTGACGGTTACTTTTTTTTTAAAGTGGACGTGATCCGGAAGAAACGCTATTGCGACCTTTACCAGGTGAGCTAAGTGACTCCTTGTACAGTCGACACCTCGCTTAAACGAAGCATCTGTAGAATGTCCCATACCACGCCATATTTATGTGCATGAAAGAGCTGTATTATGTCGATTTGTTCGTGCTGGAAGCCCTAGATTGTCTCAATAGTCTTAAATGATGATTTTAGCCAGTTCCACTTTCTCTTGTCCCATATGAGCTGCCTCTCAGTATGGTGATTTAGATCCACGACGCCGGCAAGAGGACGCCGCCTCGCGCACGCTAATTTTTGCCGGCGTCCCGTCCTGAAGAGGACGTGAAAAAGCATGAAATACCGTCCTGAGCAGGAAGCGACGCCGGCAAAGAAAAGCGTGCGCGCGCAATCGAACGTGCGCGAGGCGGCGTCTTCTCACCGGGGTCGTGGATCTAAATCACCCTATTATATAGTTGCGGAGGCGGTGCTCTCCCGATCTCTGGTAATAGTAATATTGTTGCCTTTCCCACTACAGGTTCTTGTTACTTTATTTTATAAAAATCCATCACTAAACCTTTCTCTGTTGTAGATCCCAGCGTCAAAGTAACACCCGAAAAACCCTATAGCCCGCGTCTGGGGCCCAGCTCTTCAAGACCCCGCCGCGCCGTACCACAGCCAACCCAGTACGACCCAATTGACTTAACGATGAGCCCGATTAACCACCCTCCCACGAACAGCCTTGTGGAAGACGAGGATGGGAATGTGATTGGCACAGCAGGAAGAGAAGAGTCGGTACTGGCACACCGGCAGGCGCATGTGACCAACCACGTGCAACACCAGTACGATCATGTGGGGTCACCACAGAGATCCAGTCATGTTCCGCGCGAGAATCACATGCATCTGTCGTCTCCACACGTTATATCGCCGTCTCGACACGCGCGAAGTCTAGACCTTAGTACTGCACCTACCCAATGGCAGGTTCATGAATATAAAAGTGTAAGTATGAGTATGTATGTAGATACTCTATTTTCTGTTACATCGCTACAATTTTGCAAAAAAACAAAGAGAAATTAAAAACAGTAAAAATTGGAGAATACTTGAAGTTTACTATATTTGATTGCATTACTCCAAAGCCCTCCCCGCAGAAATTCCACACTGTCTCCAAAATCGTCCCAAACGCAAGCGGGGCTGCTCAGCACCCCAGTGGCGTCATCAGAGACGAAAACACTTGTCACCAACCCCCTATGGTCACAAGGCACTACCAACGCAGGACGCGAGACTCTTGCTTAGCGACCAGGCGATACACAGCGCCCCCAAGTCAGGCTGGGATGCAGTTGAAGTCTGTTCTCGGGTACAACGGAGCGGGCAGAAACAACATGGTCTGGAAATACGACACCGGTAAGTAAGAGTTTTGCGGCAGCCAAATTATATAAAAGATTTGTCTCGCAACGTAAAATGTATTGTGTGGCAATTGTGGCAATTGTACTGTTGCATCGTAATAGCGTTAAATGTATGGTGTTGGACCGCAATGGCGTAAAAGGTATGGTGCGGCACCGTAACGGCGTAAAAAATATAGTGCGGCACCGTAATTGGATAAAAGGTATGGTGCGGCACCGTAATTGGATAAAAGGTATGGTGCGGCACCGTAACGGCGTAAAAGGTATGGTGCGGCACCGCAATGGCGTAAAAGGTATGGTGCGGCACCGTAACGGCGTAAAAACATATGGTGCGGCACCGTAACTGTAAAAAAGGTATGGTGCGGCACCGTAACGGCGTAAAAGGTATGGTGCGGCACCGTAATGGCGTAAAAGGTATGGGGCGGCACCGTAACGGCGTAAAAGGTATGGTGCAGCACTGTAACTGCGTAAAAGATATGCTGCGGCACCGCAATTGTGTCAAATGTATGATGTTGCAGCGTAATGGCGTTAAAGGTATGGCGAGGCACCGTAACTGCGTAAAAAGAATGGTGCGGTACCGAAACTGCGTAAAAGGTATGGTGCGGCACCACAATGGCGTAAAAAGTATGGTCCGGCACCGTAACTGCGTTAAAGGTATGGTGCGGCACCGTAACTGCGTAAAAAGGATGGTGCGGCATCGTAACTTCGTAAAAGGTATAACGCGGCACCGCAATTGCGTGAAATGTATGGTGCGGCACTGTAAAGGTTTTTACCACCACGCTTTCTCGCCAGGTCTGTTCGCGTACACAAGCGGCTCTATTGTCGTTATCGAGGACCTGCACTCGGGTGGTCAAAAGCATCTTATTGGTCACGTTGAGGAAGTCTCAACCATTACGTGTCAGAATGACGGCCTTGTACTGGCGTCTGCTTCCGGCTCGTCGGAGACGTCAGAGAGCAGTCAGATCTATATTTGGGACATCCAGGAAGAGACATGTACTAAGGTGAGGTTGAAAGGTCAATCAATCAGTCAACGGTCTATTTTTGAATTCTGCACACATTTTCAGAATGGCAGAATGGCATTGTTTTTGCAGCAATGAAAATTTGATTTCAAGGAATTGAAATTTCCGCAACTTTAAAATGTCATGATTTTGATAGAAGCATATTGCACGTCTAATGCAATCTCATCTGTCGCGGCCATTTTTCTCTCACTCGCGCTGCAACTCCAAATCGCCAGTGTAAACGTGATGCAATCTCGGCGATTTTTGTCGCAGCGATATCGCACAGATTACGATCATGTTTGTTACCTGTGCGATATCACGATGCGACTAACTCACCGAGAAAGATGCAACAAAAATTGCATCGAAAATCGCAATTGTGTTTGTTTTTTCCTTGGACTTAAAGAATGTCGATCAGTCACATTTTGTTATTGTTTATTATTGAAAATACAACAATTTATTCGCAAGGAAACTTTAAAATTACAATCTACGAATGAAGTCTAATACTTTATTGAAGATATTTGATTTCTTGGTTACTCGCTTGAATTAGCTGATAGAAATGGATGCTTTGCGTGACTCTGGATCGAGCGGGAGCATAACATGGCGGCGTAATTGGCCTTCTTTAAGTTTCACCTAATACCCGAACTTACTTAAATTTCGCAATTTTTTCTAAGTATAAAAAAAAGATATTCCCCGAACTGATCCCGATTGCATCCTTCTAGGTTCTGTCATACCATCCGCATGAGGTCGTGTGTCTGGCATACTCGCGAGACGACCGGATGTTGATATCTGTCGGAGACTTCCGGGACTGTTCAGTAGTTGTGTGGAACACCCAAACATATGACGTCATCACTTCTTCGTATGCACGACTTCCGGTGCATGACATACTGTGGGACCCCTACACTGTCAACGAGTTTGCTACTGTGGGAGAGGGGGGATCAGTCATGTTTTGGTTGGTCGATGAGACGATACCCAATATTAGCCTAAAGGTAAGTTCCTATGATATGTCAGGCTTTGAGATAGGCAGGCGAGTGGGTGACAAATGATAGACATTTACACTCACAGACAGACAGATAGATGGCTTCATTGATAGACAAAGACATACACAGACATTCACCTATTTCACAAAAGGTTGTCAGTGCAAATGGCGAATGGTAAATGGCTTATGGGTACTAATTATTCGTAAAATTAAAGGTTTTAAATTAAGTCCAGCAATGTCAGAGCCAAGCATTGGTAACCTTTAATGGATAGTTGTTTTGATTTATCCATATTTCTCGAGACGCATGGTTACTTTCGCTCGTATAACTGCCATTTGCCAATCGCCATTTACACTGACAACCTTTATTGAAATAGGTGTATACGGAGACAGACAGACAGATTTACACACAGTCAAGCAGAACAGACAGAAATAAACAGACAATACTGTTAGAGTTTCAAAGTCATGTAGACAATTGAAAACATGACGAAGCAAGCACACTGGCGGAGCAATTTTAATTGTCTGTGACAAAGACCAAATTAAAAGAAAATTGAACAGCCTGAGAAAACTGGCCAACATTCCAACTTGTGATATTTTCTAGGTGCATGAACCAGCTGTACCATCTGAGCTCACCACATCAATCAAGGTACCTTGACTTTTATGGATACAGTTGCTTTATATTGTTCTGGTTATTCATCATCATTTATCATCATCATTGCCATCACCATCACCACCATAACCTTATAAACAGCATTATCGTCATCACCACCACCATCATCATTTATCGCCATAAGCATCAACATCATTATCATCGCTATCACCATCATCCCCACCAACAGCACCATTATAATTATCCTTGTTGTCACCATCAACACAATGATCATCACTATTTAGTTATCACTTTCAATTATTCCTGACTCTCCATTTCACTTGCCTTTGTTTATGTCGGAGATAGTGTTAACGTGAATGTGTTTCTTGTAGCCAGACAAACCGACTGTCCATTTCACCTGCCTTTCTTATGCTGGCGACAGTGTTATGTACGCAGGGAATAGCGAAGGTGAAGTTCCCTCCTTTTTTTTTTCGACGAAATTTAAAACCAAAGTATGTTGATTTATTTTTTTTCCAAAGGCGTGCTTTCAGCATGGGACACTCGGCAGAACAGTTGTTTTCTCCACTGGCAGGCCGACAAGACAGAAATAGGTGAAACATTTTATTATTTTTGTTTCGCAGTTTGGTTCGCAGATTATAAGCCTAAATTCTTGTGTTATATATGTTTTTAGTCTGTATTTATCGGCTGTTTTGTCTGTAGTTTTCAGTTGTTTTGTCTAGTTGTCGGTTGTTGTGTCCTTAGTTGTCGGTTGTTGTGTCCTTAGTTGTCGGTTGTTGTGTCTGTATGTCGGTTGCTGTGTCTGTATTGTCGGTTGTTGCGTTTGTATGTCGGTTGTTGTGTCTGTAGTTGTCGGTTGTTGTGTCTGTATGTCGGTTGCTGTGTCTGTATTGTCGGTTGTTGCGTTTGTATGTCGGTTGTTGTGTCTGTAGTTGTCGGTTGTTGTGTCTGTATGTCGGTTGCTGTGTCTGTATTGTCGGTTGTTGTGTTTGTAGTTGTCGGTTGTTGTGTCTGTAGTTGTCGGTTGTTGTGTCTGTATGTCGGTTGCTGTGTCTGTATTGTCGGTTGTTGTGTTTGTAGAGGCCGGTTGTTGTGTCAGTAGTTGTGCCTAGTTGTCAACGGCTGTGTCTAGTTTTTAGTTGTTGTGTCTAATCGTCAGCTTTTGTATCTGTAGTTGTCGGTTGTTGTGTCTGTAGTTGTCGTTTTTTGTGTTTAGTGGTTGGTTGTTGTGACTGTAGTTGTCGGTTCTTTTGTCTGTTGTTTTTGGTTGTTGTGTCTAGTTGTCGGTTGTTGTATCTGTAGGTATCGTTTGTTGTGTTTGTAGTCATCAGTTTTTGTGACTATAGTTCACTTTTTCTCTTATTGTGTTCACAGTTGTGTTAATCAGCCACCGGGGACAACTTATCGCCGGGAGCAGCGGCGGAAACCTGAGGTTATGGTCTGTAGTTGGCGTGGCCGAGATGAGGTTGCCTGGAGAAAACAACAGGTAACCTTGCAACCGCAATTGTACATTAAGCTTTTCTCAAAGTCGCAGGAAAAGTAGAAAGTTTTTCTTCTTTCCGCAACAAATTTCTTCAAGTCGCAGGGAAAACGTCATGTGTGACATGGCGCATGCGACTTGCAATAGTTTTTTTGCGAGACAAGTTGCAACTGGAATATGTACGTGTGAGAGCGCCGTTTTATTGACCTTGATTTGTGCAATTTATTCTTACCCTGCTCTCAGAACAAACCGATAATTTCTGAATAAGAGCCTGTTTATCTTGTATGAAGAGTTTAAAAGTGTTTATGCCGAAAGGCTATTTAATGAAACGGTCTGTGTTTCAACGTTGTGTTTCAGGTTATCGAGTGACAGTCTAACAATGGAGGATGAGATGGTTCTTGATGGGGCCATTATTTCCACCAGCTTTGATGACGTCCTTGAAACTGTGAGTAGAGACGCTGATACTGAAACCTCTAGTATGACCTCTAGATCTTCTGGGGCCGGCTCCTGAAAGCTCAGATAAATCTATCCGTAGATAAATTGGGTTCCTGAAACAGCCGATAAAGTTATCCTCTGATAAAGTAGCAGATAAAGTTAGCTATCTGCCGATAAGTCATGTAATCCAAGATGGCGGATGAGCTAACACAGGGCTCCCAAGCTTGGAAATAAAATTCAAACCTCGTAGAATTGGGGTATTAAACAGAGAAAAACGTCAAATTAAACTAGATTTAAAACTCTCCAACATTTATCTAGTCATATAAGTGCTAGGGTGTCGCTCGAAGATGATCATTAGCGCTTATATTATATTGGTTGCAAATGACAAGTTGGGAAGCCTGTGGTGATTCAAAATGGCGCTCGGTGGGTTTTGGCGTTTTTCGTATTTTTGCTTGAATAAACAAGTCCTAATTAATCCCAAGACATTAAGCGAGTCCAATATGTGAAACTGAAGCTGTTAATTTCAAGTTGGCGTCAATGGAGGGATAACTTTGCTTTCAGGAACCAGATTTTATCGGTCAGATAGCTATCCATCGCTAAGCAAATTTAACCTACGGATAAGTTCTATCGGCAGATAAATTTATCTGACTTTTCAGGAACCGGCCCCTGCATTATATGTTGAAAAAATTTCTGTGTTGATATTTTTCAATGGCATATTTCTCGCTTAACAAACGGTATTCAGATGTGTTCTATAAAATTTGCTATGACCGTGTGTTTCCGAGACCGCGTGTAACCGTGAGCCAATCACTTTTTTATTCGAAGGGTATTGTTGGAACCGCATCGGGTACCCTGTGGTACATCAACTGGAGCGAGAGGACAAGTATTCGACTGGTCAGCGGTCATGCTGAACAGGTAAAGCGCATCAGCTGTAGCATACAGTATAATATCATGCGGGTGTCAAGGGGGGGCGCAAGAGATGGTCACGTGGTATGACGTCATCGATGGCTGTACGTAGCCAGGTGGTATGACGTCATCGGTGGTTGTACATGGCCAGGTGTTATAACGATATCGGTGGCTGTACATGGCCACGTGGTATGACGTCGGTGGTTGTACATGGCCAGGTGTTATGACGTCATCAATGGTTGTATATTGCCGGGTGGTATGACGTCATTGATTACTATATATTGACATCGAATATTTTCAGATCACAAATATTGTGTTCAGCGGTTCAGATGACAAGTATTTTGCAACATGCGCCAAAGATGGCGTGCTTCATCTGTGGACCACGGATAACTTAGAGCATATGCAGTTCCAGGTCGTAGGACAGGTAGGATATACCATGCGAGGACAGGTGGGGTATAACATGTTCCAAGTCATAGGGCAGGTGGGGTATAACATGTTCCAAGTCGTAGGGCAGGTGGGGTATAACATGTTCCAAGTCGTAGGGTAGGTGGGATATAACATGTGCCAAGTCGTAGGGCAGGTGGGGTATAACATGTTCCAAGTCATAGGGTAGGTGGGGTATAACATGTGCCAAGTCGTAGGGCAGGTGGGGTATAAACTTGGATTTTATGATATAGCCGTAAGATTACAAAGCAGTAACAAATAAATGATTTCAGAGGTTGAGGCCTCACTTTCTTTTTTCACACCTACATACCCCCTCCATACCCCCTCCCCAGTCTCCCGACAAGGTTTAGCTTTTCTCTATCTTGGACAATGTACAAGGGTCATTTAATAGAGCTGTCTGTCCCCTATGAACACTGACGGTTCTACCCCATCCTCGCCTCAACCAGTTACCCCTCCCCTTCAGACCTCTGGCTAAATTAATTTACTCCTTAATTCCCCAGAGCTGCAATTGCGTCGCCTTCTGCCCCATTCCTCCAGCCACACCCACGAAGTCCCTCACCAACGACGGCACTACTGTAGCAACAGTCCATCCCAAGGCACCCGGGGACAATAGCCAGAGTGCAATCCACCCCTCCCACTGTGCGGCAGGGTATAGTGACGGCACAGTTCGCATGTTTGATCTAGGCAAGGTGGAGATGTTTATGAAGATGCAGCCTCACGCCTGCGCAGTCACCGTCATTGGATTCTCCGTTGATGGTAAGGGCGCACGAGGTCTTCTTTGTTTTTTCCTAGTAATATTGACTTCTTGACAAAATATCCAGTTAACTCCTCGCCCTCGATGCCGACCAAAACGGCAAGCACTTGCTCGTACACCATGTTTGCAGTAAAGTGGTTCAACCATATTTTCTTTCTCTTCCGATCAATCGAGCGTAGCGGTGTCGGCAAATCGGGTCCGATTTCCACGGTTAAATTTGCCACGTTATGTAAGCCTTCGTCTTATCTTCCAGGTCACGTGGTTATCAGCGGCGGCTCCGACGGCGTGCTAGCCATCAGCAGCCCATCGACAGGGCTGACAGTGCGTCTCCTTAACGACCACAAAGGTGTACCAATCACAGACCTCCACGTGTCAGCTGTCAAAGTAAGCTACCAACAGGTTACTATTAGAACTCATTGTTCCCATGTAAAACTCGGATGAGAGAGGGTAGAGACTCATTGGGTGATTACTCGGACTAGACTAATACTATGTCTGATTCCAGAAAACACCCGTTAATTTTGGGGATTTTAAGTTGACCAGACTACGTATCAAAAAGGACCTTAAACCCCTGGGATTAAAATTCATTGCGGAGAAGCGAGTTTTTAACCTATGGAAATTGGCACAGAAAAACCCCGTACACCGACCCCCGTTAATTCCCTCCGTGGTATGGTTGGTTAGGGAGGTGGGGACTACACTTTGAATGATAGAACTGCACTGTCCCTCTTATGTGTTGACTGTTTTTACTCGTTCTTGTGTCAGGACGAGCAGTACAGGCTAACATGCCCCCTTATGTGGCTTGCCGCCAGTGCCGACAGTCGGGTCAGCGTCTGGAGTGCTGATTGGTCCAAGGATTTCTGCGAGCTTGTTGATTGGTTGACGTTCCCTTCTCCGGCCATAGCGCCTGATGGGAAGGCTCTGCGTAAATCATATCCGGTATTTTGAATACTCTACAACGCGTAATAATGACTTCGTAGTACTGCAACACCACACAAATTAGCTGCGCTCTACTGAACGTGTACAACAGTTTAACAAAGTTAGGTTCAATTAGCTGGAGTTTATTTTTGCTCTGTAGTAGCTACATGCTCGGTAGCTGCATGCGGGCCTATTTCTATTAGATGTGTTTCAAGTTTCCAGGGGCATTAATCATCATTTTACGCATGGAGTAATAAGTTTTGCGCAATGCCAATTCATTTGAAAATCGAGAAACTAAAATGCGGCTAAAGTATCTTTAGTTTCATTTTTGCGATTCCTCAGGGCGAGTACAGCAAGTTGCCGCCGAGTCTAGCGCGCTTCTCTCCGAGTGACCCGGACATCATCGTGTTCACAGGATACAGTATGCAGAGAGTCGTCCACTTCTACAGCCTCGCACAGCGCAAGGTAAACCTCGCGATTGCTATCCGATCACTTCCCGAAATTCTCACACATCGTCACGATTGCTATCCGATCACTTTCCGAACCCACCCCGATATCAAGACATCATCACGATTGCTTTCCGATCATTTCCCGACATAAACGCACATCGTAATGATTCCTATCCGATCACTTCCCAAAACCATCACACATTGTCACGATTGCTATCCGATCACTTACCGAACCCATCCTGATATCATCACACTTCGTCGCAATTGCTATCCAACCACTTACCGAACCCATTCAGATATTATCTCAACTAGTTACGATTGCTATCCCGTCACTTCCCGAACCGATTTCATCACACATCGTCAAGATTGCTATCCGATCCCTCCCCGAGGAACCCATCCCGAAATTATCACAACTTGTCACGATTGCTGTCCAATCACTTCCTGCACCCATGACGGTTATTTTCACTCAATGCTTCCAAACATCCTCCGATCAGACTATATATCGCGAATATTCCTTTTTTATCCGAAAATTGATCGATAACAACTCCGTGACTCTTGGTATTTCTATCTAGCACTCTTGGTATTTCTATCTAGCACTCTTAGTATTTCTATCTAGCACTCTTGGTATTTCTATCTAGCACTCTTGGTATTTCTATCTAGCACTCTTGGTATTTCTATCTAGCACTCTTGGTATTTCTATCTAGCACTCTTGGTATTTCCATCTAGCACTCTTGGTATTTCTATCTAGCACTCTTGGTATTTCGATCTAGCACTCTTGGTATTTCTATCTAGCACTCTTGGTATTTCTATCTAGCACTCTTGGTATTTCTATCTAGCACTCTTGGTATTTCTATCTAGCACTCTTAGTATTTCTATCTAGCACTCTTGGTATTTCTATCTAGCACTCTTGGTATTTCTATCTAGCACTCTTGGTATTTCTATCTAGCACTCTTGGTATTTCTTTCTTGCACTCTTGGTATTTCTATCTAGCACTCTTGGTATTTCTATCTAGCACTCTTGGTATTTCTATCTAGCACTCTTGGTATTTCTATCTAGCACTCTTGGTATTTCTATCTAGCACTCTTGGTATTTCTATCTAGCACTCTTGGTATTTCTATCTAGCACTCTTGGTATTTCTATCTAGCACTCTCGGTATTTCTCTTTAGCACAAGCGTTGTCCAATGACTCGAAAAGTGGTTACCGTCGTGTTTGTGCTTTTGTCCATCAGGTTGTCCGGACTGCGGCCCTGACCCACTGGGCTTTGTCTTTGGACATCTCTCCTAAAGGACATCTTATCGCCATCGGCACACAAGGTAAGCCACTCTAGTGCACTCACCTGCCAATCAAGTACCCGCAAATATAAAACATTGGTTGTTCTTGCACTCATTGTTGGTGGTGCTGATGTGATCGGGATAATTGTGGTGGTAATGATCGTGGTGGTGATTATTATTATGGTGTTGGTGATTAATGGTTAATTATGATGATCGATGTGGTGATGGCAGCGATGGTGATAATGGTGATGATGGTGATGATGATTAATGGTTAATTATGATGATCGATGTGGTGATGGCAGTGATGGTGATGGTGATGATGATTAATGGTTAATTATGATGATCGATGTGGTGATGGCAGTGATGGTGATTATGGTTAATTATGATGATCGATGTGGTAATGGCAGTGATGGTGATGATGATTAATGGTTAATTATGATGATCGATGTGGTGATGGCAGTGATGGTGATGGTGATGATGATTAATGGTTAATTATGATGATCGATGTGGTGATGGCAGTTATGGTGATGATGATGATGATGCTCGTGGTGGTGGTTGTTGTAGTGATGTTGATTGTTGTAGTGATGGTGATAATGATAATGATTCGTGATGGTGATAATGACGATGATGATGACGTTTGGTTGTCATTCCGATGATTACAAATGATTTCTATTTTTCTTTTTCTTCCAGAGCGTTTAATCAAGCTGATGGATTACAATGAAGGCAGCTTTCAGGACTTCACGGGCCACTCTGACGCCGTCAGCGAAGTTCGATTCTCTCCCTCCGGCCACCTTTTGTACACGTGTAGTCATGGTGATGTCCTTATATGGAATGTGGTGGTGTAAATGTGTGCCCTATCTGATGGAGCGAAATTGTTGTAACATGATGACGTCATCAGAAGCATTGCATCCCGATGATCGAGTTGATAGGGATAATGGAACCACTTGTAAGAAAACAACAACAACAAAATCTGCAAACTAGAACACGCTTACGTCTGCAAAATAACGTTTTCACTAACCAAAATTCTGTTTTCTTTAGCGTGAAAAGGCATTTATACAAATATAAAAACGTGGTGCTCTCGCTTTTGTGAATAGACAGTGATCGCTCAAGAGTGCCGTTTAGAGAATCGATGGTAACTAGCTGTTTAGATCGATTTGGGCTCTAAAGCTCGAGCCGATCAAACGCAGGTTTAAGAAAATCAAGCAGTTCTGTTCTCTTGTACATGTCTTCTAGTGGAAATCAAGATCTATTACTTGGTTGTTAATGGTGTGACCTCGTGAAAATAAACCATTTGTATAGTTATGTATAGATTCTTAAGAACACTCAATAAATGTCATGTTGAGCTGGACATTTTTGTATTTCTTTTGACGATTGCCATGCCAAATGCTCATACAACAGAACAAGCCCAATATTTTATTTATTTTGATTTACATGAAATCTTATCCCCCCAAATCGTTGAATGTTCACGTCGCCAGAATTTCCTGTAATAAGGAATCGATTGCAAATAACGGAGGAGTAATTATTTTAATAGTTGTTTAACCCATTGACTCCTGGCTATTTTTGAGCTGAATTTACAAAAAAACAGACTGAAAACAGATACCTCCCCCCCTATTCTGAGTTTTATACAGCCCGTCAAAGTCAAACACAGCTGCACCTAGTCAGCGGTATCCAAGCTTTCCAACAGTGCTTTGCGGTCCCCACTTTTAATCCCTCGTCGTTGTGCTGAAGCCAGCACAAGTTGATGGTTGCTTGTATTTTTCATCGAAAATACAGCTATGAGCATATTAGGAGAGTGTCTCAGGACATCATGAAGTCTTTTGGGGCATAATTGAGTGCTTTGCTTATGGATATTTGCAAGCAAAGGTGGATTCATGATGATTTTTTCTTGTTTGGCTTTGCCTGGATGAGAAAATAATTTTCTGATGAATCACCACAGCTCTCCTAAATGCTGTCTTTTCTGGAACCAAATTGATTCCAAAATTGTTTACACTGCTATTCTGGGTCTGTATGGCCTGTAATTGATTTGTTTGGCTTCGGGGTGAAAAGTCTTATAAAAAAAACATCTGACTCTGGGGAGAGGAGTGTTGACTTGCCCTTCCCTCGTGAATTTTTCCCTGGATCTCCCAGAATGCTTTGCAATACGTAAAGATATTTTTGTGGTTGTTCAATCCTTCAAGGAATGGACATTGTGTTTTGAGGCCAAGGAAATGTACCTGGAGGATCAGAATAAAGGTATCTATTTATGTCTTGAGCTGTGTTTGCTGATCTCTCTCCCTTGTGTTGTATTTTGAGCGTTTTATTGAGAGGGGTGATTCTGTTTTTCTTTCCTTGTTCGATTTGAAATTTGTCAAAGAACCTGTGCTATTATTTGGCTTAAGAGTAGTTGCCAACACCTTGGTTGGATGCATATCTTCAAGACCATTTATCCCTTAGACTGATGCCTGAGTATCTTCATCTTGTTGTGTTTAGTTTGCATTTATGAATTTTTTGGGTTGTGGGTACTTCCCAAAGCCGGTACAGGCCGGTTGAGGGGTCAATGTGTTAAAAAATGAGACTTGTCTCGCGTTTTTGACGTATAACTGTTTGAAATCAAAGTCAAGCAAAAATGATGCGTTTTTCTAAAAAAATTGTAATGTTTTATAACATTCTCGAGGAAAAAAAAATTGAGCTCTTGACATTTTCGCGGAATTTGTTATTACAAACAAATACGGTATACCTGTGGTAAATCAGATGACCAGGCTTCCAAGCCAGAACGACGAGAATCAAAATGGCGGATTACGTAAGCTAAACTTTCTATCGTCAAAAATTTGACAACAATCCCATCTATATCTCATACCAAGGATACTATGTGAAAGAGCCGAAGTTAAAGTGTCAAAATGAGCTGGTTTTTAACGAAGTTTTTTGGAAACGGGACTTCGCGACATGTTTTTCAAAGTCTGAACAGAATAAGATCGAACAAGAGGAGTCTGTGCGGGACGTGGTCTCTGATTAATCAGACAAGGGGCGTCGCTTTTTTGCAGCAGCAGAGTATAAGGGCTGGTTTGCCTACAGGAATATGGCCTGGTAGAAGCGCTGGTGTGTTTCCCTTGTCCAAGTCGAATCCAGTCTTACGTTGCAATACTCGGTCTGCCTCTCTCCGGCCTGGGAGTGTGTTGAGGAACAAGACCACATCTATTTACATAGCGGCCGTGGCGGTAACGGTGCTTGGCTGTTCGTATGCTGCTGTCCCTCTTTACAGGCTTTACTGCCAAGTAAGTTGTTGTTAAAGGGATCGATAGAGATTGTTCCGGAATAAGTCCAGGGAATGCATTGTTTGGGGGTGTTTAACCTCCCTCCTCTCCCCTGGTCAGTAATGAGTGGAGGGAGGGCATGGGGGTTTAACCTTTACCCTTCCCTCGCGGGCTGCCAAGTGAAATATTCTATAAATAAGTATATGTTTCTAGATTTACAATAAAATGAGTCACAACAGAGACACTGAAATTTGTTTTTTTTGTTTTCTAAAAATCAGCTCCAAACTCCAAACACATAAGAAAGATGAACAATTAAGCACAAATGTTCGATATAATGAGTTTTACATTACCCAGGGGGGACAGTAAGGAGGGGGGAATTAAATAGGTTCATGGATGGTAGATTTTGGCATATACCATAATCTGTGGATTACGGAAATCCAACTAGTTCGTTTTTTCTTATATTTTCTTTTTATAATTTTTTTTATATGGTTTTGTTTTTAGGCATCTGGCTTAGGTGGGACTGTCAAGCAAGCTGAATCGGGTGAAAAGCTTGAAAAGATGGAGAGAAAGCCAGAAAGATCGCTAAGAATAAGGTTCAATGCAGATACCAGTTCAACTATGCAGTGGAAGTTTAAACCACAGCAGTCAGAAGTCAGGGTAGGTCTTATAAAAAACATGCCATAAATAATAGCACCTACTGTAAAAGGGCTCTTTCAACTGCCATAATAGAATTGAATCCTAGCCATTTAATATATTCTGATGAGGTAGTTTTGATTATAATATTTTGACATCCAATGACAAGTTCCTTTTGATGAATAAATATTGTAACATAAAGTTAGAACCTGTGTGTAAGCATAGGAGACCCAGGCTAGTGGCTAACCAAGGGCTGGTTCTGCACAATTAATTACAACACAATTAACAACAATAAAATCAGTTTTAACTCTTGAATGTTTTTCCTGGTCACTGTTTAAGTGCCATAGTGTTTGTATGTTTTTTTCAGGTCTCTTTTTAATTGCCATGATTTTTTACGTTTTCCTGATCTCTGTTAATTCCAATGGTATATGTATGTTTTTTTGGTCTTTGTCAATTCACATGGTATTTGTATGTTTTCCTGGTTTCTGTTAATTCACATGGTTTATGTTTTCCAGGTAGCCCCTGGTGAGACGGCCCTTGCTTTCTACACCGCCACCAATGCCACGGATACAGCCATCACTGGCATCTCCACATACAATGTTATACCTTTTGAGGCTGGGCAGTACTTTAACAAGATACAGGTATTTCAAACAATAGTCTATCCTTACAGTTGATGGTCGGCAGACAGAAATACTGAGAAACAGGCAGATTGACAGATAGACAGTCAAACAGACAGACAGACACTGTGGACAGACAGACAGACAGACAAGAAGAGAGACAGACAGACAGAGACAAAAAGATGGACAGACAGACACAATGGAATAGGCAGACTAAGAATGTGATACGTAGAATACATGGACACACATGTCACATGGCACAATGTTTCCAGTTTTTTTTTTGGTTAGTAAATATGCTGTAAAAAAGCTAGATTTTGTACACCAGACCTATACTTCCTGATGTGATAAAGGTCCAAATAACCTTTCAGATTTGATAGATCCACATGAAGTATTTTTATTTATTTATTTATTTTTATCAAATGGTATCTGGGTTCTATAGATAGTGAAACATGTGTGTTCTCACAAGTAAACAAAAATCTGTAATATTGAAAGATTTTGGTCATCATTAGGGAAAAAAGGCTGTGAAATTGAAGGCTCGTTTTGAGATGTTTTTGACAAAGATTGAGATTTCAAACAAAGAACATAGGGATGTATTCCAAATTTTGCTGAAGATGGGGGTTGCAGATTTTCCCATCATCTTTATTTCTCAACCTTGTCAAGTAGGTGCTAATTACTTAACTTACCAAAATGAGCCTGCAAAATTTAGCAACAAAGCATTTAAAGACAATGGTTTTATTGTTCATTGTGGGTAGTATTGCATTACAAAACCATCAATAAATATTTTGGGCTATGGACATCTCCTATTTTAAAGGAAAATGCGTTGTTTGATATTTTCCTGACAAAACAAAAGAAATCTAAAAAAATTGCATCAATTTAATTCAATTTTTTTTAAGATCTTATAGCTTACAGTATCTATTACTCTTTTTGTTGGATGACTTTAAGCGAAAGGTTATGATATGGACTGAAGACTTCTTCAGGTTTTTTTCTCACTTCAACATTTTTTCTAGTGCTTCTGTTTTGAAGAGCAACGCCTCAACCCCAATGAACAAGTGGACATGCCAGTATTTTTCTACATTGACCCTGAGTTCACTGAAGACCCTGCCATGGCCAAGGTGGACACGATAACACTCTCCTACACATTCTTCGAGTCTAAAGAAGCAGAGAAAATGGGGCTATGATCACAATTAGCAAGACGCCATGATAACACTAAACTTGGCTAAAAAAATTTGGCTAAGATTAACATAAGTAATACCGTGTTTAAAGCTTCAATGGTACTGTACTTCTCTTAGACTACCACCTTTTAGATTTCTACCAGCCACTATCTATTAAAGCCGGCAATCCGACTTTGATGACATACAGTTTCTCAGGCTATGAAACCCAATGCAAACGTAGTGAATTAGATCCGCTATGATCAAAGTGAATTTGCATCCATCCTACAATTGAAACAGCTCAATTTTTTTAGAGTATTAAATAATAAAGGAAGAATTGCATTTTGAAAAATAATATTCAAAACAAATCTAAAGTATCTACGAACTTTAAGTGACTACTTCATCTCAAGTGGAGATCTTCATAGAGGTACTGTACTGTCTAACCCGACAAGTGCTTGAAGGTTTGAAAAGGGGAGATAAGGACCTGGACTCTCTAAAAGTGAATGTGTGTAGAGCTGTCCACACAAACATGAAGCTCGTGTTAAAGATCCTGCTCAGAATCATTGACTTTCACTCTTGATAAAATGTCTAAACAGTCATCATTATTTAAAAAAAGATGTCACTATGCATAAACTGAATTATCAAAGACACGGCTGTTCAACAAAAGGTTGTCTACATAAAAAAACATTTTCGATGTCCCAAATGTCATGTCACTCGTAAGATCCTTTTGGATTAGTTTAATTTCACTGTAATTTTGGATTTAGACCGCCGTAAACTATCCACCGTAACAGCTTTTAGCACACCTTGTACTACATTCACCGAAAGCGCATGTATTAGGAGTCACGTGACATTGGCATTTTGGTGGAGAACCTTTTTAAGATCAGCTGTATGAAAATATAAAGTAGGATTGAGTTTCATAATTTTGTAAAGTATTAAAGAGTATCGATTTATAAGGTAATGAATATAATTTCTAGAATTAATGTTTCAGAGAAGTCAAATAAAGTAAATTTGAAATCATTCATGTTCTAATTTGTCTAAACAATCAATCTCCGATGATTTTTAACGGGAAACGCGTAAAATATTTCAAAATTGTAAAAAGCAGTGTGTCTATTGAAAGTTTCGTTGAGGCTGTGATTGATAAATAGCGCGGTTTCTAATAGATTTTTTTGTCTCTTGTCGGCTGAGTTTCCCGTCGAAAGTGAACTGGTTTCATTGCCGCTTTTAACGGATGTTTTATGATCGTTACGACAATGTAATGAAGATGGAGCTCACCCATACTACTGAAGATCGTGGTATTTAAACAGCCCTTGAGGGAGAGATGTGCACTAAGCATCTTAAGTAGACTCTTATGACCTCAGTTTATTTTAATCTTACTCTGACTACAATGTCTTGCTTCTCCCATTCCATGTGAATTTATTGCCAAGCGCAAACGCATCTTTTTCGATCTCTTTGTTCTATGTTTTGTGAGTCCTAGTTCTCTCCTGATTGTCAATGTTACTGGTGTAGACGTTAGGTTTACAATGTAAGACGACTTTACCCGGGCGAGTTTTTTAAAGAGAGCTGTTGAAAGTCGGATCTCTGCTTTAAGCCCCCGTTGCACACACTGTACTTACTCTTAAACATCGTACGGAAAGGTTATTTTTACGCCCCTCCCTATTTCTTTTGAGGCCTGAATCTCTCCTTACAATCGTTGTAATTTATATACACGTTAGAATCACCCCCTAAGACATTCTCCAGGCAAATCCTTCTGATTATCGATGTAATTTACGTAACGTCAGGGTTACCCTTAGACATTCTCCAGGCAAATCCTTCTGATTATCGATGTAATTTACGTAACGTCAGGGTTACCCTTAGACATTATGTAATTTACGTAACGTCAGGGTTACCCCTTACAGATTCTCCAGGCAAATCCTTCTGATTATCGATGTAATTTACGTAACGTCAGGGTTACCCTTAGACATTCTCCAGGCAAATCCTTCTGATTATCGATGTAATTTACGTAACGTCAGGGTTACCCTTAGACATTATGTAATTTACGTAACGTCAGGGTTACCCCTTAGAGATTCTCCAGGCAAATCCTTCTGATTATCGATGTAATTTACGTAACGTCAGGGTTACCCTTAGACATTCTCCAGGCAAATCCTTCTGATTATCGATGTAATTTACGTAACGTCAGGGTTACCCTTAGACATTCTCCAGGCAAGTCCTTCTGATAATCGATGTAATTTACGTAACGTCAGGGTTACCCTTAGACATTCTCCAGGCAAGTCCTTCTGGTTATTGATGTAATTTACGTAACGTCAGGGTTACCCTTAGACATTCTCCAGGCAAATCCTTCTGGTTATCGATGTAATTTACGTAACGTCAGGGTTACCCTTAGACATTCTCCAGGCAAATCCTTCTGATTATCGATGTAATTTACGTAACGTCAGGGTTACCCAAGGATAACTTGCACGGCGCAGAGTCTTTTTTTCTTTTAGCATTGGTTCTCTCCTGCTTGTCAATGTGAGTTATGTATACGTCAGGGATACCCTATAAGACGTTAATACGACTAGAAAAACTATACACAAGCTGACCAAAATAACATGGTGGTCTGCGTAGGCGTAGCATAATCAGGGAAACAAATCAACATCCTCTTGGCTCCGACGAAGAGCTAACGCTCGAACCATCAAAAAAAACGACTCTGGTTTCACATACAATTTCAAGCTTGTGTTTATTTATGTTGCACAGACAACTTTTTCTAGGACATTCCCTTGTAATTTTTTGTATCCTTCAGGTTCACAATAAAAGTATTGTGGAGGCAAGAGGCGGGTTTTTAGAGTCTCTTATTCTAGCATTGATTCTTTCCTGATTATCGATGTGATGATTTATGTAAATGTCTGGATTGCCATCTAAAAAATTCGTCCACAACCTTTTTCAAGACATTATCATAAAGCATTTTTACAGAAAAAGTTTGAAGAGGTCCCTTGCTACTTTTTGTTCTCTCCTGATTGTCAATAACCATTAATGAACCCGTCGGGATTATCATTTAAGACATTGTCCAAGCAGCTTTAACGGCGCGTTTAGGAAAGAATTTCCTCTGTGTTTTGAGCCCTGTAATCCCCCTCAATCTTATAAGAGTTTGGCGGACCGCGTTACGAAGCTCTCTCATCTTCCAGCAATAGATCCCGGGATTGATGGCAGAGTTAATCACAAGGATACAGAATGCGATCTTTGTGAAATACGCCGAAACGCGGTGGTCATCGGTGGCGGAGTAGTAAATCAAAACGCAGATGGCGGGAAAATAGCATAGGATAAACGCAAAGTAGATGTAGAATGAACTAATAATAGATTTTCTGTACTGTCGAATACTTTTCTGTGGCTGTGTGAGTGATGTCTGAGAAATGGATTCTTCTGTTGAGTCAGGACTTGCGAGTGTTAATTCTAAACCAATATTCGCTGAATGGATTTGCTTTTGGTGTTTTCTTAGAATTCTATAGATCTTGAAATAGCTGAAGAGAACAACTAACTCGCATGTAGCTACGAGAGAGCTGTTGAACACGCTGAAGACCGCTCTGTACTTGGTCCCCACAGTCAATCGCAAAGCAATGACGAAAAGCGAGGCAAACCAAGTGACTAGAGATACAGCAACTGCTTTTCTCATGGTCATGATGGTAGGGTAACGAAGATGGTAATACAAAGCCAAGAACCTGTCCACAGCTATTGCAGTCACCACGAAGAATGAGGAACACGAAAAAAAAGTGGAGGAAACGATCATGGTTATAGACATGTAGCAATAGGTTGATTGCATCTCAGTCGCTTTCAGCTCCACTGCGAACCATGCCATCATCACAGGCTGTGCCAAAAAACCTACGAAGAAATCGGAAATGGCCAGGTTGAACACCAAAGCCATGGCTGGCGTGTGAAGCGCTGGTGTTCGCCATATCGAGACAAGAATTAAACCATTCAGAATAATGGCGGGTAAAATAGTTATGCCATTTAGGAAAGCGACGACGGCGAATTGAGAGTAGGTAAGCTGACCGTACTGGACCCATTCAGTGAAGTAATAGCATGAGTAGTTATAAGCGAACATCTTTATAAGAACTTGCTTTTCTTCTCTGAGGCAAGCAAACACATGTCTGTCTTTACTTGAAAATCTTATTGTGAAAAATCCGCTGTAGAAGTTTTCTTTTAAGTATTCCTACGCAATCGCGAGAGGAAACGCTCGCTTCGATTCTACCACCGCGATTTGTTTTTTAAGCTTTTTGTTAATTGTTAAATCATGTTTACCTCGGTGTGCTTAATGTTTTCTAATTGTTTGGTTTTTCTTTTAATTCCTGTCCTGTGAAAAAAATTGCACCGGCAGGTGTTGACTTAAAGAACAACAATTGTCTTTTCTAAAATCAGCTAACAATCTTTGAGTGTGAATTGAGGGGTTTGGCGTTGGACTCACTTCACAACTGGACTTCTGAAAAGTACTTCTTAAAGCAGGCGGTGCATCCTCACGAGTTGCTTTTTGTTGTAGCTATAGAAAGTCATTTGTGGCTCTTTGATAGATTAAAAGGCAACTGAAATTGTTTTTTTTCTATTTCTCTATTCCACCCTCAAGTTATGAATTGTGAAGCAGCTGGAAAACAGGCTATTCTTATCTGTTTTCACCTTTAGATCTGTTTATCCTTGCGTCCACGGCAACATCAAAATAGTCCTAGCCTTTTTAAGGTTACGTAGTTTGCTTGAGGTGTGTTCCTGATTTTTCTCTCCACTTCGTAACTGCTATGGGGCTCCTATGTAATTTGTTTGTGAGGCAGGTGAAAAGAAAACTTCAATGGCTGGTAAAGTTCCAAGCATTTATGCATATGAATGAGTAGATAGGCGGCTAAACGAAATAATTACTACTTGTTACCCAAACTTGCTATAACGGATATGAAAATGGTGTCATGTCGGGTGTGTTTACAAGGATTAAAAACTCACTGTAAAAAAAACTAAATTGCAGACCACAAAAATTCTTATAATTCAAACTTTGAAAAATGTTAAGCACCTCAAATCGACGCAAACAATACAACATGTTAGTTGCACAGGAAAAGCAATTGGCAAACTAATAATAAAAATGCAGGGGATATTTGGACAATACCGATTTAGTACTCATAAGTTGATTGTGTTACCGCCAAAACCGTTGAGGA
The DNA here is from genome assembly GCF_932526225.1 of Nematostella vectensis. Classification (NCBI taxonomy): domain Eukaryota; kingdom Metazoa; phylum Cnidaria; class Anthozoa; order Actiniaria; family Edwardsiidae; genus Nematostella; species Nematostella vectensis. The sequence continues at coordinate 6,400,497 of NC_064045.1, read as the reverse complement.
CTTTTAAGTTACGCTTAATTAAAAGTAGAACAATTTCATGGTAACTTGGGTGAAACGCCATTTAATTTATCAATGGAGTACGGTGAAAATTTTCTTGATAATTCAAATTTCTAGTAGTTATAACATTCTCTTTTCACAAAATCATAACCCGAAAACGTTGTCATAATGACACCCAAATAAAAGTTTTTAATTAACCAAGAATTAAAACACAACGTGTGCTCTTATTCGAATTGTTAAATTACATATTTACAATTAAAGACCATTATCTGTAGAGATACAAATTTAGTTGCATCACCTTATTTCCAAATGATTACATGTCTTAAAATACATCTAATTACATGTATTTTTTTTTTGTTATATCGACTGTTATTATATCCACTATATTTTGAAACCCTTTAAAAGTTCTTAGAATTAAAAATAATATTTGCTTATTCATGTTCAAAATAAATAACTGCGCTTAATAACGTCTGTCCCGTCTATATTAGCTCGTCCTATTTGCGGGACAAATGGTCCCTGTACAATATCTTACAGTATATATAATAAACTTGACGTATAATAAACGTGATGTAGAAACAAAGAATAAGAAAAATACATCTAAAAGCCTAAGCAGGATAAGGGAAAAAAGCTACTCCCTCTCAAAGAAATTGGGTTCTCCCCAGAAACTTTTGAGATTCTCGACTTTTAGGCTTGGAAATCGATCAGAATGCCTGTTAAAAAAATAGGTGCTCCCATAGACCCTGGTATTTTATCTTCTTCCCCAAATCGGAACTAAAAAAATCCCCCCAAACATAGTAGACCTTCCTCCTGCTAAATAATGACTTTAAGTCGATTATAGAAAAGTAGTTGGAGTAGCATTTCAAAGTTCTGTTGTGTCCTTTTTGCTATTTAACAAATAAATATCGTTCTTGCGTGCATCTGTCCTCTAACATACAGATGCACAGAAAGACGTCACAGTATATCTAATGTGTTTATTTATTCCTATCGCAGCCATAGGCAACAGTCACGCAACTTGACCAGACGCACAAAAAAATGATATCTATTTGTTTTATACAACAATATTTTTTTACTTTACAATTTAGTTTTGGGAACCGCGCGCGCATGCTGAAGCCAAGCGTAGGTGTGTCCTTACATGGACCCTTGACCAATCAGAGCGCGCAACTTACGAGTGACATTGTATAAAACTAATTCGATCGTCGCCCCTTTTAAGACGACGACGACGGCTAGGACAACGAGATCGAAAAAAAAAGCGTTCGCGCTTGGCGATCAGTTCCACTTTAATTGCAATGTTATAAGCAAAACATTATAGTCAGAGAGGAATAAAAATAATCTAAGAGCATTATTTCTACAGTAGCAAACCTAGTTAGAGAAGTTTACAATGCAAACATGCGTGTCCTCAATTGACCATGAAAGTTTGTTTTTTTCACGTCATTGCTTGGTTTAAAACGGCTGAAATCTATTAGACAGAACGCATTTTTACGTGCTGCTATTGAATTCTGAATCAGATAACATTGTTTTCTCCTGTCGTCGTTGCTTAAGGTCCGTAATAGGGCTGTCCACACTACCATGGATTTAAACGTATCTGGCATTCGTTTCGCCGAAAACGCGTCATTCAGGCGCGTTCCCAGGATTGCCCGAGGGTGGGGGGGGGGGGGGGAGGATGCGCAGTGATTGGTATCATATTGAAAAGGGGGTGCGCCCTCTGTGTACGCGCCTGTGTAGAAGACCTAAAAATTCGAAACGTTACTACTTGGTCGTCAAATCACGTGATGTACAAGTTTTGCCAATTACAAAATCGATACTCTCTTTGTCAAAGCTATCTAAAAACTCTGCTTCCGCAATAAAAAAAAAAAGAAACGAATTCGTAAGCTTCATGACGAAAGACAAACATATCAACAGTCTCCCGTTTTAATGCGTGGTACAACCTCTCTTTTACTGCATTAAACTTAGAGCTACCAAACAACGTTTCATCGCTGGAAGTGTTCAATTCTCGGCCAACGCACTCGATTTTTTCTTTACAATAATGCTCCAATGAAATCTTAAGATTTAATCTTTCGAATGCGATGTCGGAAATGTTTCTAGCAGTGGTTGTGTAGCTTGATAATAAGTCAGGTCACAGGAGATGGGGCTAGGGCAGCGGGGGCCCGTGCCCCAATGACAAAAAAGAAAACGACCAGTAGGGGCGTGGCTGTGCCCCCCAATATTGTCAAAAATTATAAGGAAATGACCAGTAGGGGCGTGACTGTGCCCCCCCCCCCCCCCAATATTGTCAAAAATTATAAGGAAATGACCAGTAGGGGCGTGACTGTGCCCCTCCCAAATATTGTCAAAAATTATAAGGAAATGACCAGTAGGGGCGTGACTGTGCCCCCCCTCAATATTGTCAAAAATTATAAGGAAATGACCAGTAGGGGCGTGGCTGTGCCCCCCCCAATATTGTAAAAAAATATAAGGAAATGGCCAGTAGGGGCGTGGCTTTGCCCCCCAATATTGTCAAAAATTATAAGAAAATGACCAGTAGGGGCGTGACTGTGGCCCCCCCCCCCGAATATTGTCAAAAATTATAAGGAAATGACCAGTAGGGGCGTGACTGTGCCCCCCCAATATTTGTAGCGTCTCTGGTCGTGTTGGCCTAACAAGCTACAGGTAAAACACGACCTATAACCTTCAATATATTGGGAAAACTAAACGCAAATTAAAACAACGCTTTAACAAACAACTGTACCAACCCACGCCGCTGAACACTTTCTAAAACCTAACCCTCCGCTTCTGACATAGAGCTCATACCTATTAAAAATTTAACAAACAACCGCGACTCCATCCGCAAAGCAAGAGAAGCCACGCTGGCACTCTTGAACCCAGTGGTCTCAACCGGCGTGAAGATCCCGTTTAGTAATCCACACCACTTTTTTAACCATCATCCACTATCTTCCTTAGGTTACTCCTTACTCAATTACTATTTTTATCTTTTGTTAGTTAAACATCAATGAACTTTGTACATATACTGCAACTGTAACTAATTTATAACCTGAAGAAGGCAGGTATTGGCCTGCCGAAATGTCGTTGTTGTTGACTTTGTCTTCTAAAGGCAATATTTTGAGGCTTACTACGGCTCTGGAGGATGAGTGTTACTACGGCTGAATCTCCGACTCCACCCTCGGGAGCCCCACTAACAACAAGAATAATTAAACATTGAAGCCGAATTGTCACCAGTTTACTTCAGGAGGTCCGACGGAAACCTCAACTGTTAAAAGACAAAAGAATCTATTAAAATCCGAAATATTAAACAAGCCATCCGCTCTAAATTATCAATCACATCCTCAAAGAAACTTTCAATAAACACATTGCTTTCAATATTTTGAAATATTTTTCGCGTTTTCCGCTAAAAAGCATCGGAGATTGTCACGTAATCGACCGGAAGTAAACTGGTGATAATGCGGCCTTAATTATCAGTGCAGTAACGGACGTAAAAATGTGTGCGTGTGACAGCGCCTTTACTTGTCATTTCCCCTGGCTCCTATAGGCGTTTTATGCGGCTCTGATTATACTAATTTCACCAAGCTTTGAAAACATTAATGACGTGAAATAACAAGACAGGTGATCATTGTAATGGAGGTAGACGGTGAAAAATTTGACTGGCAATATCGGAATCGGAACGGGACTTTGGAAAGTGTTCTGATTGGTGGAGGGTCAATTTAAGGTTGGGCGCACATTGAAGGCAAGCTCGAGATTCCGCGGATCGCTAAAATTAGGGAGTTGTGACAACTCCCTACTGAAATAGAACAAGTTTTAAATATGTGCAATGGATCATGGGAATCAGCTCTTTATGTCGTTGGGCTCCCTGTGGATTTAGCGTACAACAAGATGGCGGATGAGACGACAGTTGTTGTAATCACGACTGTTGTAGCCGGCCTTGTTGCTCTATTGTATTTCTGGAGGAGTCACAGGACAAATAAAAAGCGTTCTGAGACTACAGATAAACCAGAAAGTCGGCTAGACTTGAATGAAGCTAGAATTAAACGATTTTATCATGATGTGCAAAATGAACAAAGCTCAGTGGAAAATTCAAGTCCAACAGCAATGAAACTAAAAAGTGAAGAAAAAGAAAGAAATCTTGACTTTAAATTTGAGGATAAAGATCATAAAAGTATGAGAGGGGAGAGCCAAGCCGAAAATCAATCAACAAAGAAAGTGTTTTTAGGAAGAATAAGTTCAATGACTGAGCCGATTCCTCGATGTTTTGACGAGGAGACAGGAACGCCTGTAACGAGACCTCTTACGACACTCGATGAAGCCTTGCACTGGACACGAGGGTTTGACTCATTTAATGTAGCCAATGTGCACCTGCCAGAGGGATATCAAGGACTTGGTGATCATCCCAGGACACTTGTGTGTCATGATATGAAAGGAGGATACATAGATGATAGGTGAGTATTAAAATGAATGTTAAGAATGAACTTTATCAGTTTACTTCCGGAACTTGTACTCTTATCAACTTTATACTGTAAGAGAGGTCAGCATATGATTTATGCATACTTAAATAAGAGACTAAATTACTTAGCCCTTGAGTGGATGTTGCATAGGAGAGAGATAATGACAATGGCCATGATGGTGATGGTGATTAAGATAATTTGATGGTGATAATCACTAGGACCACATGGTTAAAATTTTGATTACGATAATGCAGATGCTGCTGTTGGCAATGGTTTTAATTCTGATTACAGTGGTATTGATATAGGAATGACGCTAAAAGAGATAATAGTTATGATGAATATGATATAAATACAATAAAGCTGATGATGATTGCAATACTGTACTTACCATAAAATTCATGATTATGTTGATTGTTATAAAGTGACGTTGTGTCCTTGATATTTCAGCAGTAATAGCTAATAGTAAATAGCAGCTTCTCATACCTATAATAAACTTTGATGGCAATTTTTATAGGTTTGTTCAAGGCTGTGTGTCAAGAGAATGTTATCGTTTCTACCACTGGAACTTGATAGACATTTTCGTCTACTTTAGTCATCACTTCATCACTATTCCTCCCCCATGCTGGACCAATGCTGCTCATACCAATAGTGTTCCAGTATTGGGAACAATTATCACTGAGTGGGATGATGGGGCTGCGAGATGCTGTGAGTTCTTAGAGAATGAACATTCTGTACATGCACTTGCTGATCAACTCGTCAAGATGGCGGATTATTACAACTTTGATGGATGGCTTGTAAATATTGAAAATCCAATCCAGGTAGGTGTCCCCTGGTAAAGTCAAACTTTTTGCAGCTTTATTTCTGTGTAATTTATTATCAAATAAATGAATAAAGCTAATAGCACCCAGTCAATTTTTTATCATGATTGTTGTTGCATGAGGTACCAGTTTATTTCCAAGCAGTAGTAGTATTGACAAGAGTGCTTAGGCACTACTATTTCTATTTCAATTGAGGTTGTAAATGTGAATCATTGTATCATAACCAGCACAGGTCCATGAATAACATTTAGATAGCTGAATCCTGGTCTCCCAACACAGTGTGAATGTTTAGAGGCACATAAATAGTGTTAGAGTGCTAAAGCTTCCTGAACCTGTTAGCCTACCTGTAGGCTTTGACAGTTTTTCCGGCACGAAAACCCCGAAAATACGGGGTTCGCATACCACCATCTTGGATAATGTGCTCCGCAGGGGGAGGGGGAGTAAAAATGAGCGAGGAAGGGGAATTTTTTTGCAATTTTTTTCCCACTCCCCCTGTGGAGCACATTATCCAAGATGGTGACCGAGCTATCTGCGAACTGCGTGTTTTTTGGGTTTTCGTGCCGGAAAAACTATCAAAGCCTAAAGGTAGGCTATAAACCTGTGTGCATTTTTATTTACGTATGCTTATTTTATTTATTTATTTGAAACCCATGAAGCACTGCAGATTATGACACATAGATTCTTCATATCTAACTGTATTTGAAATAGGTACATAAAGCTTATTAGAATTGCATTTTTGACAGCCAGCCCAAGTTGATAACTTGATAGAGTTTGTCAAGTACTTGACGGAAAAGATGCATGAGTCCCGACCACACAGTCTGGTGATATGGTATGACAGTGTCACATACAAGGGAGACCTGACATGGCAAAATGAGCTCAACCAGTCAAACAGGTATAAAAACAATAAGCTTAACCAGTCAAACAGGTGTAAAAAACAATGATCACAAGCAGTCAAACAGGTATAAAAAACAATGAGCTCAACCTTTCAAACAGATATAAAAAACAATGAGCTCAGCCAGTCAAACAGGTATAAAAAGCAATGACTGCATCTGTCAAACCATTGGATCAACTAGACCAACTTTATTTTAAGAGGTTAGTGTGTTACATTTTAAAACTCACAAACATATGGTAAAGCAATTAGCAACACCCATCAAACTTGTACCAATAACAATCAAACAGTCAAACAAGTACTGCACCTGTCAAACAGGTACTAGGAAAACAATAGGCTGCACCCATCAATCGAGTACTAAGGGGCCGATTACATGATTAATTTCAGCCCGGGCTGAGTTTTCAGACCGGTTAGGGAGACTGAAAGTCCAGGCCGGTATCTCGCACAAATACTTGTAAAATTGCTCTTTCGATTACATGAAGATGTTTTGAGTCCGTGATCAATTTCAGCCCGGGAGGGATTTTCCAGCCCGGGCTGGCGTACCGGGTTAGGATTTTCAGCCCGTGCTAGCGGGTTAAAAATCGCCACGTAATCGCGTAAATATCTCAGCCTGGGCTGTAATACTATTAAATCCGAGTCCAGCCCAGGCTGGATTTAAGGCATTTAATAGGTAAGCAGCTACTCGGGCTGAAGTTTAAGCCCCTAAGATAACAATGGGCTGAGCCAGTTTTTCAGGTACAGAAAAAGTAATGGTTAAAACCAGTCAATCAAGTACTAATAAAATAAAGGGCTGAACCAGTCAAACAGGTACTAGGAAAACAATGGTCTGCACCAGTCAACCAAGTACTAGGAAAACAATGGTCTGCACCAGTCAAACAAGTAATAAGAAAACAATGGGATGAAGCAGTCTATCAGGTACAAAAAAAAGCAATAAGCTTAACCAGTCAAACAGGTACTCGGAAATCAACAGGATGAACAAGTCAAACAGGTACTATGAAAACAATTGAATGAACCAGTCTATCAGGTACAAAATCAGGAACAAAAAAGCAATGGGCTGAACCAGTCAAACAGGTACTAGGAAAACAATGGGATGAGCAAGTGAAACAGGTACTAGGAAATCAATGGGATGAACCAGTAAGAGGCCTATGTTCGTGTTAACTTTTGAGAGTGCTTAAAACCTTGGTTATGCCCAAGAGTTCTGTTGTTTACCCTTTACTCACTGAGAAAATAAAACTTCCCATGTATTAATTGTAATCTCCCAGGTAAAATTCTTTATATTTTGTTTTTTCCCCTATTTTTTTTTATCTCTCAGGGTTAGCAGCTACAGTTTGATGATGCTTTGGCACACCAAATAACACTACATGAAAACTACTATATGATACAAAAACTAACTATTTTGAATGATACAGTTTGAAAATTGTCAGAACAGCACAGTACCGGTATTCAATACTTACAGTATTCAGTTTGTTCTGTGCTTGACACAAACATTTTTTTTCCTGTCAGTATCTATTTCACTGTGTGTGATGGCATATTCCTGAACTACACCTGGTCAGTGCACCAGCTTGGCATGTCGGCCGGAGCAGCACATTGCTATGGGCGACCCATCCATGACGTGTATGTAGGCGTGGATGTGTTTGGCAGAGACTGTTATGGAGGAGGAGGATACAAATGTAACCAGGTACATACTGTAGTAGAGAGGCACAACAGCCAGAAACGTTGGTAGACCATTGAGTTTTACACACAGTAATTACAGAAATAACATACAGAAATAATTTGCAGATGCTTGTGGGTGTGGTAACATCCACATGATGGCACAGTGCATGTAAAATGTTCATGTAGCTATCAGAATGTACAGTTATTTCTTGATAAAGCACACAACAGTCAGGTGCAGTTATAGAAATCATATGGAAAAAGCACAGTATTTGAAGATTCCATTATAAGAAATGACCCACTTTTTGATGTCCAAGGGGGGCCCTGCATACACGCCTGACAGTGATTCACTGGATTGTAGTAGACATTTGGTAATCTTTCAATATTTCACATTCTATAGAAAGCACGACATGACGGAAAAACATGACTTGGAGTTTCCAATAAGCTCATTTCACATCAAATAAGGAAAAAAAAAATTCCCTAAGTACTCAGTGAGTAATATCAAAAACAAAATATCAAGTGCGACTCTTTAAATTTATGTGACTTTTTGTGAAGTGACATTGAAATTTGAGCTTTTCGTCCCTGAGCACATACATAGCGCAAGGATGATAAAGGAAAAAATCTGGCTATGTGCATTTCAGCCTCACGATTTTTGTGTTTTGAAAAGGGAAAATCAGTCCGTATCTTTCTCCATTTCTTCGAAGTGCGCATGTTCAGGGTTTTCCCGTCATGTCAGAAAGCACAAGGTATGCCCCCTCCCCCCCCCAGCAACTACTTTAATAAAAGTAGATGATGCTTCTCTTCTCACATAGGCATTCCGCGTGATCAGGGAAGAAAAGTTGTCTGTAGCCTTGTTCGCACCAGGTTGGGTGATGGAGACACAAGGAGCAGAAAAATTCACTTCCAATGAAGAAAGGTACACCACCCTCAGGGGTGCGAGTCTACAATACCAATTTACTGAACGCCTACCAGATTAAGCGCCCCCTAAAAAACAAAACTATTAATAAGCGCCTCCCTTGAATAAGCGCCTCCTCCCCCTAGTAAATATCATAATCTGCTGCTGTTCATATTCAAAATACAAACACATTCTCCAACGCAGAAGCTCATAGACTCTGGACAAGGAGGCAAATATCTAATGGAGAAAGTTTATTGAAAAAAGCTACTCCAAGCTCGACGAATAAGAGACAGAGAAACTGTTGTAGTAGTATAAAACTGATATTTTGATATCAGTTTTATACTACTTCGTTCCGTATTTTGTGTGAAGTTCACCCGTTTGAATAAGCGCAGAAAAATTTTAATGAGCCCCAGGGGCTTATTCAATTAAATACAGTACTGTTTTTTTTTTTGGACTACATATTGCTTTATTTTCTTGATATTTGATTTGCTCTCAGTATGATTTCATGATTTGTGGTATTTCTCCCTGCTTTGCAAAACAGGTTCTGGGGTCTGCTGCGCAAGGACTGCTTCAGTCACCCACTTGCCATATCTATACCTTTTGTCACATCATTCTGTCGTGGACTGGGCAACAAAGTCTTCATTGATGGAAAGGTTTGCAAACTAATAGAGTCTTTTACAGTAGATCCCGTGGGAGGGGGTGTGGGGGAGGACTTGGATAAAAACAGACGGGAGTGATCGTCAGCAAAATCGATTTTCACCCTAAGGGATAACACTTTGGGTGTGATCAACATAAATTTTTACCCCTAAAGATAGCAATATTGGGTGTGGCCGAAGGAATTTTTAAGCCCAAGAGATAGCAGAATCGGAAACAAACGTTTAACACCCCTTAAGATAGGACAATCACCCCATCTACTTTTCTGGAGAGTCCCCATCTCCTCCCGGGCTAAATTAATGACGCCAGATTGCGTGGAAAAGCATTTCTTGCCAATGTCACATCATGTTCAGAACGCCATTTTGTGCTTTCTCGCGTCCTCCTCTTCAGGACACAGTGACGGCAAATACCAGCATGCAGAATTGCACATGACTGAGCTGCTATCTCGTTGCTGGAGTCATAGATCTAGAACGCACTAATGGTGCAAGTCACCTCTATACTCCTATTAAAAAAATATATTAAATTAAAAAAACATAAAACAAGAGTTTTCTTTGTGAAGCGAAAAGAGCCTGTCTGTTTTAAAGCGGCATTGTCGGTAGATTACGCAACAGTCTCTGATGATTTTTAACGGAAAACGCGAAAAATATTCCAAAATTGTAAAAGTAGTTTGTCTATTGGAAGATTCTTTTAGGATGTGGCAAATAATTTAGAGCGGATGGCCTGTTAAACCGAGCGAATTCTAATAGACTCTTTTGTCTCGTCGGTTGAGGTTTCCATCAGCCTTCCGGAAGTTAATGCCACTATAACTAGTGAAATGAACAATGGTGAGAATCCCCAGTAAAAGAGAGTGTTTTGTTGCTTCAGGTTGTGTACACAGGGCCTTGGTCCAACTTTAGCTGTCAGCAGCCCCAGGCGTCCTATCACAACACCTTCTACAACATGGGCGGCAAGGGTGGCATCATCTTGAGCGAGGTCACCCACACCAACTGCAGCTCTTACAATGGAGGAGGGTGCCTCGTCGCACTCGGTCAAACCAGTGATGTTGCTGCGAATAGCACTGCTCGAAGTGTTGTGAGGTAAAACGTCGCCCCAATCTTCTCCTAGTTTCATATCACTATGGGATAGGACAATAGAAATTTGCGGAGAGAGCGAAAGAAAGAGAACACAGTAAAAGCTTCACAGAGAAGCTCGCCAAAAAACCTGCATCCAAACATTCTCTTTCCTTACCTCAGCATGTCTAGCACACCCTGTAAATATCCTATCTATTAAGACCCCGTCCCAATGTACCCAATTTCGTTTGAAAACGCAACCTTTCTGTTACAGATACGAGTGTCGTCCACACGTATCCGCGAAAACGGTGACGGACAATTTTGTAAAAGCTCTCCAGAGTGGTACAATTTGAAAACGATACCCTTTCCGTGTTCTGTGGACGCGCAAAAACACAACTTTTCGAAAACGCTGCTTGATTCACTTCGCGAGTTAGATGTAAACAAGCAAAGCAGTGGGCATACGCATGCGCTGTAGAGCTTCTTATCGCTTTCGTTAGTTTCCGCGTTTTCGTGTAGACGGGCCATCTCAAAATGAAAACGCTTCGTATGGGCATTATCTTTTTTAATACGTTTTCAAACGAGAACGGATGCGTCTGGACAGGGTCTAAATAAGACTATATGCTTCTTTTTAGTCTAAAATATTATAATATCTTAATAGGCAAGGCTTCTGGAAAGGATCTTTTTATTCTCGTCAAGTCTTTTGGTTGGATAGTATCGTTTTACTTTCCTTATCAAGTATTACATCAATATTACTTGAAATAAGATAACTTTATATCTGTGAAGTACTGGTCAGATAATAAGGGTCTTGCGCTTAGAGATCACGTGACCTTTTTGGGTGGCAAATTTAAAACAAAATGATCAAACAAAAAATCAAAAATGACTGCGCCCGTCACACCAGAGAACGACGAAGAAATAAAATCATTAAATGAAACTATGGCTTTTCTGAAAAAAAAAAGAGTTCTGTTTTTTTTCGTAAGCGCCGAATAAGTTGATTTTTGTTAATGGTATTTTGCTGCTAAAAGCCTGAGCCTGCGCTAGTTTGCCACCCAGTCACGTGATCTCTTAGCGCGAGTCCCCTTTTTAGTCTAGGATTTAGGAAGACCTTGCCCTGCCCCATGGTGAACTGATCACATTACCTTCTCTTAAGCTGATTGTGGACGACCTCACCCTGTGTTTAGGTGTACTGATCAGATAACTTTTTCTCTTAGGCTAATTGAGGCAGACTTTATCCTGTCCCGTAAAGAACTTATCAGATAACTTCGCCTTAGCGCCTTAGGCTGATTGCCCCATACTGTGCTGATCAAATAAATTTCGCTTTGGTTAATTGAGGCAGACCTTATCCTGTCTCGTTAAGTACTTATCAGATTACTTTATCTTAGGCTGATTGCCCCATACTGTACTGGTCAGATAACTTTCGCTTAGACTAATTATGTTAGACCTTGCCATGTCCCGTAAAGAACTTATCAGATTACTTCGTCTTAGGCTGATTGCCCCATACTGTACTGGTCAGATAACTTTCGCTTAGACTGATTGTGTCAGACCTTACCCTGTCTCGTTAAGTACTTATCAGATTACTTTGTCTTAGGCTGATTGAGGCCGACCTCGACCTGTCTAGTGGTGTTCTGGTCTCCTTTACCTTTAAGTTGTTGCCTGCTGGATGCTTCCAAGTCGGGTTGCAGCTACTGACGGATGGCAAACCTACTTACCTTTTACTCTGTCCACCAACCTCCAACGAAACAGGTAAGAACAAACTCAACCCACCTCGATAAGCTACGCTATTTGTGGGTTGAGTAACCACTAATGTAAAATTGAAAAAGAAATAAATTGAAGTTGAAGTGGTTTAGACATCTTCAATGAGCTGTGGTAGACATGTTTTGAACGTGTACTTTATGTCTTACATGAGCTGTAGTTGCCATAGATATCTGACTGAATGTGTAAAAAATCATTATCTATCTTTTCGTGCATTGCAGATTATTCCAAATCGGGTAAAGAAGCCAGCAACTTCAGCAACAAGCTCAAACAACGCTATGGTATCAGTGCATCCCAAGTGATCACGTCATCGCCGTTCATGGCCCCCATTGGTCAAGACCACTATGTGGCATACGCACCGCTGACCGGAAGTGACCATGAAAGAGTTCAGAAAGCCAGTGGGCTAGATGAAAAAGAACCATGTTTGAATGGGTGGTGTACAAGGTATTTGCGTTCTAGTTATTCGGAAATCACTATTATAAATCTCCCACATCCAAATTGTTTTGCTGTATGCAGGTTTGGCATTATTCCCTTCCATTGTTTTACCTCGTTCACTTACACAATCCAGTGGCCTCGATTGTTTCAGACAAACCATGCATAAACTTGTCGGGTATATAGGACAACCTTCGCCAGGGATCTGTGTATTACTGGAAATACGATTTCTTTTAAAGAATCTTGCGAATGGGTGGCTGCTAATGGTAGTAGGTGGTTCCAGATCTGTAAAAGAATATCTATGAACGAGAATACTGGATTGCAGTGGCGGTTCCAGGGTGAAATCCCGGATCTTCCCCTGTGGTATCTGCCTGTATGGGTAGGGAATGTCTTGGTTAGTTGGTGTCAGTGACCAGTTAGTCCAGTCAATTTACGAAAATTTATAGTCGAATCTATAAGTAATTGCGACAATTTTTTTGGTAAATGATAAGTAAAGACATTCTAAACAAAATCCCAAAAGTTATCTAAAGTGGGAACTTGGGGGGACAACTCAAAATTTGACAATAAACAAGCTCTTTTGTCGGCCATCCTGTATTCTTTTGTTATTCATGAGCACACTGGCAAAGCGATCTCGTCGAGAGTGCGTTCGCGGAGGGTTAATGCCCCATGAATAACAATAGAATACAAAATTGCTGACAAAAGAAATTGTCTATTGTTGAATTTCGATATGTTCCCCCAAGAGAACTGTGGAAAAGTTATTAAGGGCATGCTACTCTTTCATTTAAGACCGAAATTATTTGTGTTGCAATTACTTTTAGGTTAAGAGGCGATGTCTGTAAGATTCGAGAAAAGTTGGAAATTGGCCCAAAAACCCAATTTTTGTTACTTTTCCGACAATATAGTTGCCCGCGGGGATTTTTAAATCACAAACTGCCCCAACTTCAGGACTTTCAGAAAATAAAAGAAGATTACGAGAACACCCTCCACTACTTGAGATATAGCCGTCGAATCGGAGCATAGTCGCATGCTATGTAGATATACGATAAAATAGGTTATATAGCTTGTTGATTCATGGTATCAAATTCTGATCCATCCTTTTAAATCTTGCTTCTTTCAAATGTACTTACATAGGTTATTCATCAGAATAAACGTCTTTTTTTCGATTTTGGCAGTCGAAAAAATGGTGTTTGAAAAAATGGTCCCTCAGGGAAAAAAATAATTTTTAAGAAAAAATTATTGGGTCAATCGATCAGTCATATAATATACTTCATTCAGGCAAAGTAACAAAATTTTGGTTTATCGGTCAATTTCCAACTTTTCTCGAACCTTACAGTCAACGCCTCTTAAACATTAGCTTTACTGGACTACGTAGGTTTTTATGTCTAAGTCTATTTATTTCCAGGCACTACCTGATTGCTGGTCACCATCTCAAGGAGTGCAAGCTGAAGGAGATTCGCGGCTTGTGCGTCAAGACTAGCCAATCAAATAAAGGTACTGTTCAAAATTAGCCAATCAAATAAAGGTACTGTTAAAAATTAGCCAATCAAATAAAGGTACTGTTCAAAACTAGCCAATCAAATAAAGGTACTGTTCAAAACTAGCCAATCAAATAAAGGTACTGTTCAAAACTAGCCAATCAAATAAAGGTACTGTTCAAAACTAGCCAATCAAATAAAGGTACTGTTAAAAATTAGCCAATCAAATAAAGGTACTGTTCAGAACTAGCCAATCAAATAAAGGTACTGTTCAAAACTAGCCAATCAAATAAAGGTACTGATCAAAATTAGCCAATCCAATAAAGGTACTGTTAAAAAATAGCCAATCAAATAAAGGTACTGTTCAAAATTAGCCAATCAAATAAAGGTACTGTTAAAAAATGGCCAATCCAATAAAGGTACTGTTAAAAAATAGCCAATCGTATAAAGGTACTGTTAAAAAATAGCCAATCAAATAAAGGTACTGTTAAAAAATAGCCATTCCAATAAAGGTACTGTTAAAAAATAGCCAATCAAATAAAAGTAATGTTTAAAAATAGCTAATCAAATAAATGTACTGTTCAAGAATAGCCAATCAAATAAAGGTACTATTCAAGAATAGCCAATTAAATAAAGGTACTGTTCAAATATAGCCAATCAAATAAAGGTAATGTTCAAAATTAGCCAATCAAATAAAGGTACTGTTCAAAATTAGCCAACCAAATAAAGGTACTGTTCAAAATTAGCCAACCAAATAAAGGTACTGTTCAAGAATAGCCAATCAAATAAAGGTACTGTTCAAAATAAGCCAACCAAATAAAGGTACTGTTCAAAATTAGCCAACCAAATAAAGGTACTGTTCAAGAATAGCCAATCAAATGAAGGTACTGTTAAAAAATAGCCAATCAAATAAAGGTACTGTTCAAGAATAGCCTATTAAATAAAGGTACTGTTCAAATATAACCAATCAAATAAATGTACTGTTCCAAAATAGGCAATCCAATAAAGGTACTGTTAAAAAATAGCCAATCAAATAAAGGTACTGTTCAAAATTAGCCAATCAAATAAAGGTACTGTTCAAAATTAGTTAACCAAATAAAGGTACTGTTCAAGAATAGCCAATCAAATGAAGGTACTGTTAAAAAATAGCCAATCAAATAAAGGTACTGTTCAAGAATAGCCTATTAAATAAAGGTACTGTTCAAATATAACCAATCAAATAAATGTACTGTTCCAAAATAGGCAATCCAATAAAGGTACTGTTAAAAAATAGCCAATCAAATAAAGGTACTGTTCAAAATTAGCCAATCAAATAAAGGTACTGTTCAAAATTAGTTAACCAAATAAAGGTACTGTTCAAGAATAGCCAATCAAATGAAGGTACTGTTAAAAAATAACCAATCAAATAAATGTACTGTTCCAAAATAGGCAATCCAATAAAGGTACTGTTAAAAAATAGCCAATCCAATAAATGCACTGTTAAAAATAGCCAATCAAATAAAGGTGCTGTTAAAAATGGCCAATCAAATAAAAGTATTGTTCAAAAATAGCAAATCCAATAAGGGTACTGTTAAAAAACAGCCAATCAAATAAAGGTACTGTTAAAAAATAGCCAATCAAATAAAGGTACTGTTCAAGAATAGCCAATCAAATAAAGGTACTGTTCAAAATTAGCCAACCAAATAAAGGTACTGTTCAAAATTAGCCAACCAAATAAAGGTACTGTTCAAGAATAGCCAATCAAATTAAGGTAATGTTAAAAAATAGCCAATCCAATAAAGGTACTGTTAAAAGATAGCCAATCCAATAAAGATACTGTTAAAAATAGCCAATCCAATAAATGTACTGTTAAAAATAGCCAATCAAATAAAGGTGCTGTTAAAAATGGCCAATCAAATAAAGGTACTGTTAAAAAATGGCCAATCAAATAAAGGTACTGTTAAAAAATAGCCAATCCAATAAAGGCACTGCTAAAAAATAGCCAATCAAATAAAGGTACTGTTCAAAAATAGCCAATCAAATAAAGGTACTGTTAAAAAATAGCCAATCAAATAAAGGTACTGTTCAAGAATAGCCAATCAAATAAAGGTACTGTTCAAAAATAGCCAATCAAATAAAGGTACTGTTAAAAAATAGCCAATCCAATAAAGGTACTGTTGAAAAATAGCCAATCAAATAAAGGTACTGTTAAAAAATAGCCAATCAAATAAAGGTACTGTTAAAAAATGGCCAATCCAATAAAGGTACTGTTAAAAAATAGCCAATCCAATAAAGGTACTGTTAAAAAATAGCCAATCGTATAAAGGTACTGTTAGAAAATAGCCAATCAAATAAAGGTACTGTTGAAAAATAGCCAATCAAATAAAGGTACTGTTGAAAAATAGCCAATCAAATAAAGGTACTGTTAAAAAATGGCCAATCAAATAAAAGTAATGTTTAAAAATAGCTAATCAAATAAAGGTACTGTTCAAGAATAGCCAATTAAATAAAGGTACTGTTCAAATATAGCCAATCAAATAAAGGTAATGTTCAAAATTAGCCAATCAAATAAAGGTACTGTTTAAAATTAGCCAACCAAATAAAGGTACTGTTCAAAATTCGCCAACCAAATAAAGGTACTGTTCAAGAATAGCCAATCAAATAAAGGTACTGTTCAAAATAAGCCAACCAAATAAAGGTACTGTTCATAATTAGCCAACCAAATAAAGGTACTGTTAAAAAATAGCCAATCAAATAAAGGTACTGTTAAAAAATAGCCAATCAAATAAAGGTACTGTTCAAGAATAGCCAATCAAATAAAGGTACTGTTCAAAAGTAGCCAATCAAATAAAGGTACTGTTAAAAATTAGCCAATCAAATAAAGGTACTGTTCAGAACTAGCCAATCAAATAAAGGTACTGTTCAAAACCAGCCAATCAAATAAAGGTACTGTTCAAAATTAGCCAATCCAATAAAGGTACTGTTAAAAAATAGCCAATCAAATAAAGGTACTGTTCAAAATTAGCCAATCAAATCAGGGTACTGTTCAAAATTAGTTAACCAAATAAAGGTACTGTTCAAGAATAGCCAATCAAATATAGGTACTGTTCAAAATTAGCCAATCAAATAAAGGTACTGTTCAAGAATAGCCAATTAAATAAAGGTACTGTTCAAATATAACCAATCAAATAAAGGTACTGTTCAAAATTAGCCTACCAAATAAAGGTACCATTCAAAAATTGCCAACCAAATAAAGGTACCGCTCAAAAATAGCGCCAATGAAATAAAGGTACAATCCAAAATTTCTAGATTTGTAAAAGTTTTATTTTACTTGTGAATTGTTTTTAGTCAAATTACAATGATATGACATAATTATTTTCAACCTTCAGGGTTATCTGGACAGCCGTTTATGCTGCATCTTGGTGAAATTAAGGTAATACAATTCAAAAGACAACACTTTAAGGAACGCCTCAACCCTTAACCCCTTTTTGAATTTTAACTTATTACTCCCCAAAACACACGATCAAAATCCAAGGAATTATAATATTTTTGTACTGGAATGAAATATTTTTAAAGGAATTATACCAAAGGTACGAACACCCAGAGTATTCAATTTTTCAGATCATTATTCTTGTGCCCCCTAATCTCAACGCGGGCAATTTTCGAGAGCATGTACGGTAGAGTAAATTTTCTTATCTATCTTCATGTGTCTAGATTCTCGACCCTAAAGTAATTCAACAAACAGTCCCGGCCGTGGAGAACCTGAGAGCTACAAATGTTCATTGGAGCAAAGCTGACCAACAAAATCAAATCAGCCTCACTCTCATGTGGGAATGTCCAATCACGGATGATATTGAAAAGACCATTTACTATGACGTGTACTATGTAAATGAGAGTTTGTCAGACGCTTTCATTGGTCGTGCGTTCACCGAGTCATTTCGAGTCGCCTCGCTTTCTGTGCCATCCGACAGGCACTGGGTCGAGTTTGTTGTCCAAGCGGTTTCACAGTCGAGACTAAAGAAACCGCTGAACAAGAGCACTCGTATTCGGTTTACTTGGGAATTATAATTCATATGGTTTCTTTGTCTGACTCCTAAATGAAAATGTAATGATAATAAATTAAATATTGATAGATACCTTATTAAAGCTTAATGGGTTAATTGTCACAACCAGTCAATTTACGAGAACATTGATCTGTTTTACTCAAATTTATCACCCAGGGTGAACAGGTAAAACTGACAACGATCAGGACCGGGTTCCTAGAAAGCAGGTTAACGTTAAACCAGGGATGAATGTCTTTTTTATCCAATCAAATGTCAAGATAGTCGTATATTCCTGAGTTAGCGCTAACCTGTAGGAAACGGCCCCAGGGACCTGTTATGAGCCATGAAATAGGTTATGATTTGAATTCTGATTAGTCCGGATGTATTGAAAAGGGTTATTCATAATATTCCGGTCACAGTATGGGACTGATAGTTATATTGGAAAATGATGTGCCTCTTTATATGTATTACCTAGGGTTCCAGTAAGGCAATACAGCACCGTTGTCAGCCCGATCGGAAAAAATAAAGACGGCTGATTTTCACCCTCCTAAAACTCGAAACCTCGATAAGTTCAAGTGATATTTGTTTTTTTGGCACTTCTATGTATTTTCGCCCTCCAATTTTTCTTCTTCCTAGAATTATGTTATCCACCTGGTCATGGCGGAAAACAGAGATCTCTTTAACGGGAGGATCGAGCTTTTCGGGTAAAAAATAAATACACGAAAGAAACCGAGAAAACTAAAATTATGTTGGTGCTAGTAAGAGCAAAGCTCGATTTACCTGGGTTCTATAGAGTCTACTTCTAAAGCTGTCTTTTTATACATTTTTAGGGACCCAGGGCGTCGCGGAGATCGGGCACACAGGGAGCTCGCTAGAAAGAAAGGGCACTGAACAAATCCCTGTGTGCCCGATCTCCGCGACGCCCTGGATCCCCGAGGATGCTTTTTATAACGCGCAGATGTCCACATGTGGAGCAAAGTAAACGAGCGACACACAAAGCTCTGTGTAGGAGGGTAATCTCCACGAGCTGTCCTTACATGAGCAAAAAATGGCAAAATTAAAATTGTAAGATTGTGTTAGCTTACATTTTGTTTATATTTTGCCTAGAGGTTCCTTACATGATATGAAACAAAATAAGCTTTAGCATTTTATGGTAGATGATCCGTTATTGAGATATGATTTAGCGGAGTTGCCTTAGATAAAAAAATCGCAAATTTCGGCCAAACTGGGCAATTTTAGACAAATCAAGAGTCTTACAATTTGCAAAAAACGGATTAACTACCAAAAAGCTTATTTTGTTTGTGTATTTTTACACAAGGAACATCTATGCAAAAAATCAAGCGAATATAAGCTAACAAAACCTTACAATTTGGACTTTGCCATTTTTTGCTCCTGTCGCCATTAATAATATTCCAGACTAGGGGAGGCTGCGCTGAACACTAGACCAAGAGTCGCTACCTGATTTTTCCTGAAATAAAATCAACTCCGCAGGCTGCGGGCCTGATTACACACAATGTCGACTGACTCATCATGGCGCTTAGTGCAATAAATCTGATCATATGTTTGATGTTTGCTAACACGCCATGCGAATCAGCGAGTGCCATGCGATAAACAGGTGCATGAGTGTGTTTTGATATTTTTATTTTATCTAATTCAAAGAAATCAAAAATATAGTATAAACATTCACTTCTGTATGCTTTCATGTTTGAATAACAAGCCATCGAAAAGAAAAAGAAACTAAAAAACATTCGCAGTTTTCTCACGACCATTCACGTTGAATAAATTAATCGCAACCTTAGTTCCTGATTAAATAAGTGCATATGCTTAACTGTATAGGTTCAATAAAAGCACAATTCGGTTATTATAAAATTATAGTTCTCACATCGGCACAAAAAGTGATTGGTACATCAAATGTGTTCTTTGAAGAACATTGTGGCTTCTAGCTATTGAGGGCACCGAATCTTTTCAAAAGACTTGAAAAATCTAGTATCTAAGAGCAACCAAGAAACAATATAAGTATCTTACTATACGTGTCCATTTCACCGGTACCCCCGTGTTAGTTTTTCCTCTTTTATCATTAGAGCTAAATCAGCCAATCAAAATCGGCCAGGACCTCCCGTTCAACTTCCGTGACTAGTTGGACGGACACGATTGTGTGCTGGACCAATCAGCGCTCGACACGAGCTGTAAGAATCGATTTCCGGTCTGTTCGTATTTCGACGGCCTCTTTGCCTCTCACGGCGCAAAAAGAAGTCACAAAGATTTTGAAACGTCTCAAACCACAGCCAACATGAAGCTATTACCCGTATTATTACTAGCTCTAGTATCTCTAGCATACAGCGAAGAGATCAAAGAAGAGGAAGATGTTTTAGTTTTAACAGAAAAGAATTTTGACGAAGCTGTAGCAGCTAACAAACATGTTCTGGTGGAATTCTGTGAGTACAAAATGATTCCCTCGCGTACAAAATTTTGCCTTTTCGTTCGCTTGCTCATGTTGATCATTGGCTTCTAGATGCGCCATGGTGTGGGCACTGCAAGGCTTTAGCCCCTGAGTACGCTAAAGCTGCAGGACAACTGAAGTCCGAGAAATCCGAAATCAAGCTCGCAAAGGTCGATGCTACCGCAGAGACGAAACTCGGGGAGAAATTCCAAGTACAAGGTTATCCTACTATCAAGTTTTTCAAGGACGGAAAGCCATCAGAGTACGCCGGTAAGCCATATAGTCTCATATTCAAGTTTATGTGTTTAAAAAAGGTTTTGGGTTGCTATATGAGCTGCTGCACGTGTTTCTTGCTGGTGTGGTTCATACAAAAAAATGCAGACCTTTCTTGTCAGTTTATTCTTGTCGTTTTGTCGCGAAAGACGAATGCCTGCTAGTTTTTTATGCATCTACAGTTATTACTCGAAAGCCAGCTGATCTATCAATCTATCGCCACTAAGCGATCCACAAAATGTGAGAGAAATCACACAGAGGCAGTGAAGTGGCCCCGACTTTGTTTATTGTCTCGAGTTAAAATGGAAAATTGGTGTAATAAATCCTTAAAAATCACGCTCAGTGATTTGCCTGATATTATCAAAATTAGTTCTAAAGGCCCTGGAGGCCCAGTGTGATTTTGTTTACGATGTTTTGATTTATGACTAAATTAAACGCATGCTTGATTCTTGTTAAAACTTGCTTTTAGTGAAAGACACTATTTTAGTACACGTGTCATTGTATCACTATGGTTTGATTAACAGTCGGGAAGTTTAGAATGGAATATTGGTAATTTATTACAACAATTGCACGTTTTTCCACTTTTTTCCATTATTTCAGATATACAATCTTTTTACTAAATTTTGTTTACTTCCAGCTATGTATATGCCATTAGAACTTGCATGACTATCACAGAATTGTTAATGTTTTTTTGTGCCATTGTTCTCATTAATGCCATCTAGGGGAGGATTTAAATAATATATAACCCTATGTTTCCCTAATAGAATCTTATAATGGCATACTATTGCAATGTACAATGTACATAGCTTTTGTACAGAAGAATTCATAGAATTGCAACAATCCATAATAACAGACTTGTAACAACCACTTTTACCAATTGCTTTTCTTGTTGTTTGCAGTGAAATTGTTTATAGACAAATTACTTATTGGTTTATATACGTTAATGGACATAATGCTACTTAATTTATAGGTGGCAGAACTGCCCCTGAGATCGTTTCTTGGTTGAACAAGAAGACCGGACCCCCTGCCAAGGACCTAGCTACTGCCGATGCCATGAAGGACTTCATCACCAAGGAGGTGGCTGTTGTCGGTTTCTTCACCGATAAGGAGTCTGACGCAGCCAAAGCTTTCTTGTCAGCTGCTGATGGTATTGATGATGTTGAGTTTGGAATTGTTTCTGATAAAGCTATTGCCTCAGAGCACAAAGTTGAGGGAGACAAGATTGTGCTTTTCAAGAAGGTAAATACATCAATCTGGAAATTAAAAAGAAACAAAGCATATGTCGATTTAGCAAAAAGGATTAGATCTTTGTTAACAGTGCATCAACTTGTTGGTGTTGCTTGTACTTTTGCAAAAACGTCATGCTTATTTTATTGCAGTTCGATGAGGGACGCAATGACTATGATGGAGAGTATGACTTTGAGAAGATCCAGCAATTCGTGAAGGCGAACCAACTTCCTCTAGTTACTGAGTTCAGCGATGAGGTAACATGTAGTGTAAAAATATTGCAAAACAGATTAGAAATGAAACTAAATACAAGCATTTGTATAGTTCCTTTTACACAGTTTCTAAGCACTTGAGGTTTAAACACCTAGTACACAATTAAGAATGCCAGTGTTGTAATTAAGAAACACCAGCTTCTATTAAGCCCACATACATTAAATGGGTCAAATTCAGGGCCAAGAAACAGGAAGGGAATCAAACCTGTTTCAGCAGAGGTGAGAGGCCTTATGGGCTAAGCCAACACCCTGGGCAACCTGTGCTTCCATGCTAGAGTTTATCTTATTGTCAATATGCACAGAGTTCCAAGTGTAGTAATTGCAGTACCATATATAAGTGATGTCATCATGCACTGGCCATTTTATATCCTATTTTTTATACTAAGCATCACATAAAATATAAACAACCTATCTGACCTACTTTGCACTTCTGTACCAATGTTTACATGTTAGGGTTCTGCCAGATGCGGTTTTTTGATTTCTCTGTGCAGGAGGTTGCTACTGGCTTATTGTTATATAACACTTTTCATTGTATGTTTGCTGTCAGTGGCTCATATTGACAACATATTTCATTGTTATGATTTATCCCATGCTTTACTCTCTGCATTCATTTAGACTGCCCCCAAGATCTTTGGTGGTGATGTCAAGCACCACATCCTTCTCTTCACCAACAAGACCAGCGATGGCTTCAAGGCCACCCACGAGGCATTCACTGGCGGTGCAAAGGACTTCAAAGGCAAAGTTCTCTTTGTCTATGTCAATACTGAAGTTGAGGACAACCAGCGCATTGTTGAGTTCTTTGGAATCCAGAGCTCTGAGCTCCCCACCATCCGTCTAATTAATCTAGCTGACGACGACATGACCAAGTACAAGCCAACAGCTGCTGAAATCACATCTGAAAATGTCAAGGAGTTTGTCCAGGCTTTCCTTGACAAGAAACTTAAGGTACTTATCCTGTTTGCTTGAACAAAGGTACTTATCCTGTTTGCTTGAACAAAGGTATTTGTACATGTAGACAAACCCTTGAGGCTCTGTTTTTTTGTTGCTCATATTGTACATGCATTCAAGTTCAAAAGTGTCTAGTATTATTTTTCTCTGATTTTGATGAAGTAAACAAAGGCCATTCAAATTTTTAGTCGTTAAGATGGTTTTCTGTTAGACTTGAATCACTTTGAGAGGAGTTTTAATATGTATGCAACAACCATTACTACTGTACTTGCTCTGCATATTATTAGAAAAACTTCCCAACCTAGTATTTGTGGTGAATTGTTGATAAAGTGTTCATTGTCTTTTTTAGCCCCACCTCCTCAGCGCCGAGATCCCTGAAGACTGGGACTCAAAGCCAGTCAAGGTTTTGTGTGGCAAGAACTTTGATGAAGTTGCTCGTAACAAGGACAAGAATGTTTTCGTTGAATTTTGTAAGTATAAACCATCTCACATGATAACCTTCACATGAGCTTCCCTTACCATCTGAGTTGACTGAAGCCTACATACAAACTCATGACTTTTAGTAATTTTTGGGGGGCTTACAATGTTGTTTTCTTGTGTGCAGATGCCCCATGGTGTGGCCATTGCAAACAGCTTGCTCCTATTTGGGACCAACTGGGAGAGAAGTATAAGGATCATGCTGATATCGTTGTCGCCAAGATGGACTCCACTGCTAATGAGGTTGAGGGTGTCAAGGTTCACAGCTTCCCAACCATCAAATATTTCCCTAAGGAGGGAGAGGTCAGTAGGCTTAGCTAGTAAACATAACATAAAATTAAGAGTTGATGTGATATCCCACTTAACCCCACCCCACACTACAAAAATCAAGCTAAGTAGAAAAAAGTATATTAAGTAAGAAAAATATTGCCTTGTCAGATATCAAATGACTGGCTAGGGAAAGTAGTCAAACTTATCTATCCCTTCAACCATTAATTAGAAAATATTTTGACACTATTTTTGGGTGTTTTTTTATTCCTCACCTAAGCATGTATGGTGTGACCAAGCTCATTAACATGTTTCGTTGTTGTTGTTGTTTACATTGGCTTTGTTTTTCTCCAGGCTGTTGACTACAATGGAGGCAGGACCTTAGATGACTTTGTCAAGTTTCTGGAATCTGGTGGCAAGGCAGGAAACGAGCCTGCGGCAGAGGGTGAGGAACCACCACCAGAGGGAGAGGGTGATGACCTTCCTCCAGAGGAGGGCGGTGAGGTTCCACCTGAGGGCGAGGAGGGAGCCGAGACTACTGAGACTAAGGATGAATTGTAAACAACAACAACAACAATTCTACATTAGCACACCTAACCTCAACTTTAACAAATTACTCTTTTCATCATAATAAGTTGTAAATTTTCTGGTCCAATTTTGTTAAGTTTATTTTGACCCAATTTATTAGTTTTTTTTGAGTAACTGCATCCATTTTGTAAATTCTTATTTCTTATTTTATAGGAATATTGTCGAAAAATGTTTAATTTACAATATAAGATATTGCTCCCATTCAATTTGGTAAACATCAAAACTATAAAAAAATTGAAAAATGTTTACCATTGTTAGGTTTCTTTGTTGATAACATGAATATATGCTGTTAAGTATATATTCTGAGTAGAATTTCGTCCTAAGGGCAGTTTCATGATCTTTATACTGCCCTGTGGCTGAGGAGTACTGTATATGGGTGTGGCTTAATTTATGCCTTGGTAGTCCCATAATTTATACGTACAAAACTCTGTTAAAATATTGTCTGTGGTTTGAGATGAATAAACTGTTTGGAAATATGTTGGTGTCCTCAGTAGTAGTAGTAGTAGGCAGTCTTCGGACAGTCAGTGTCCATGACATCAGCGCGATGAACGTTGGCATTTCTTTCCATGACTAAAAAGCCCAATGCGCGAAGCACATGTGCGACCACATGAACGACAAACGAGGACAGACGTCGGAGATGGGTTTGATCCAGTTCGAATTTCGGATGCCTTTCTCCTCTGCCTTCTTTCTTCGGCCTCTCTTTTCAGCTCTAACTCCCCTGAGTTGAGTGCGGCAGCACATTCAGACCTCCATCTGCTGCGATCCTCGGCAAGCTTCTCCCAGTTGTCCACGTCGAGGCCGATTGCGAGCATATCACGCTTGCATGAGTCCTTGAAGCGGAGCTTCGGGCGTCCTACAGGTCTTGATCCGTGTGCAAGTTCGCCGTAAAGAAGATCTTTGGGAATACGGCCATTTTCCATTCGACAAACGTGGCCTAGCCACCTCAACCTGCGTTGACGAAGTAGGGTAAAAAGCGTCGGTAAACCTGATCTTTCGAGGACCTCGTTATTCGTAACTTTATCCGACCAATGGATACCGAGGATGCGGCGAAGACATCGCATATGGAAGGTATTTAATCGCTTCTCCTGCCGCGTCATTTTCTCTTCTAAACAAATTTACCCTTATTCTTTATTGCAAATAAAGAATCCTTGAAGTGCATCACTACTCCCCTAACAACAAAAATCAACAAACAAATTGTCGCCTACTCTATAATATATGCACTTTTATTTTTGCCACAAATAAGTGACAATAAGAATGGCTGTGCAGGGAAGAAAAAAAGCCTGACACTTTTTGTGTCACAAGACCCAATAATTTGTTTATTGTATGTAGAGGGGTCTTGTGACACAAAAAGTATAGCGTTTTAAACTTTTAGTATTTTAAAATAATACAAGAACTCTAAGCTACTTGATTACATAAATTTTCTAGCCTGCGTAGCACCCCCCCCCCCCCCCCCCCTACAGAGAGCCGCTACGAAGGTAAAAATTATTTCAAAGCTTGATGCAAGCGCCCGCTGTTCTGACTGCGTGCGGGCTACTTGCTTGAGAAAGTCCAGGTGTAGCTGTAGGATCTTATTCTGTTTTACTTCAGCCTAATACGTTCAGCGCTGGAGTACGCCTCCCTAGCCTGGGCAAGTTTGCCTGTATCTCAGCTTGTTGACTGGAGGTGTGCAAACACAAAGCCCTGCATACAGTATAATTTATCCTGATTTCTGCACAGGTAGCCCAGGCAATGGTTGCTTGTTCGTAGCTAAAAAATTCGGCTGTTCTGATAGGTAACGGGTAAAGCGATTTTTGATGAAATGTTGTAAAAAAATGGCCTTTCAACTAAGAAATTACCTTGTTGTTGTCAAATTTAGGTGTGTAATACTCGATTTGTGGGTGGTTTTCTTGACGAAATTTATAACTTCATGTATATTTCGCGAAGAAAACCCAGCCGCGTAGCCAGGATTTCTAACAGGAGGGAGCCCAAAAGGCCTTTTCAAGGCATTGTCTCTTATGTTTTAGATAATGTCTTATACATTTACCGTATTTTGGGCTGCTTGAAGGGGGCCCGGGCCCCCTGGCCACGCCCCTGAAACCACCCCCAAATCGTTATTAGACATACATTTGACAACAGCAGGACATGTTCTAAGTTTTGAGGCAGTTTTTACAACATTTCACAAAAGATAGCTACTTAAATCCACTCGTTTTACCTCTAAAAGAACAGCCGAGCTACGAACAAGATTCAAAACGATTGTCTGGGCGATCTGTGGTTTGTACCCTCTTAGATCGGCGCCATGCGGCATGCACTGTTTTTCCATAGGGGAACGGTACCCTGTGTCTCATGGGTACAGCCTATGGTCACCAGGCTCTACAAGAGGCCCTGTCGTGGCCGAAACTAAGCGTCTTGACACTTTTGTAACTTATAAATATAGTTTATCATGGTGTTAACTGACCACTCTTGCCATTTTTTTATTATTAAGGTGCAACATCTGAAAGAAAGGGCTGTATTCAAACGCTTGTATTGTTGCTTTTTCTGATATCATTTGAAAACTCCATACCTATTCTTCATAATATTACGAATTGTACGATGTGGAGCAAAAATTGCTTAAGCCACTCCCCCACGCTGAAAGGTGAAAAAGCATCTGGCGATTTCATTAAAAAACCAGATTGCTCCTTGTGCCGATAATCTCACTGCCAAGTCGCATCAAAAGTTGCATATGTTTGGCCAAGGCCCCTGTCGAGTAAGTACGCAGCTGCTTTGTCTCCTATTATCTTTGCTCTACAAAGGAGTTCTTTTGTCTCTATTCTCCTCGTTCTTTGTGTCAAGGTGCGGATGTTGTTCATTTGCCCAATCAAGTTGCAGCTTGTAAGAGCTGCGTACTAACCCCCCCCCCCCCCTGTCCAGTTCCGCCAGGGTGAGTTAGTGCTTTGCTGTTTTTGTTTTATTATCGCTTGCAATTATAAGCCTCCCCAGTCCACCCTACATATATTTCTAGGCGGTCAGAGTAGTCGCAATATGATTGGTCTAGGGATTATGACGTCATGGGGTGGTCCACCATTTTGTAAAAGAGCTGCAACCATCCTTCACCTTCAGTAAATTTCCACTTACTTCGGTGATAAAATTTAGCTCTTCTCTTCAAAGTAATACAAAATGTCTGAAGCAGAAGCTAACCTTAAGCCTTTAGATGACGACGAGCCAGAAGAAACTCCTGGATACGTTCCGCCAGCTCAGAAAACCTGGGAAGAAATTCAGAATCTGGACGCGGATGATGAAGCTTTAGTGAAATACAAGCAGACATTACTCGGTGTCACTCCTGAGGAATGTAAGACCTCGGCTCCACTTTTGAAAAACATGCTCAAAGTTTTATTTTCAGTTCTTTGATTGCTGTTCTTTTGTCTAATACAGTGCCAAAAGGTCCAAAAAATGTGGTGGTAGAAAAAGTAGCGATTGTTCCCACAGACGAGAAGGGTAATCCAGTGCGAGATCCAATCGAACTTGATCTGATAGGAGGTTTGTTAAAATCATTAAGTTTTTCTTTGTTGCATTATTTCAAGCAAGGAAAGTTTAGGGCAGAAATGCTTAATAAGCGCGAAATTTGGGACAAGGAAATGATGATGTTGACGCGTTTGATGGAATGCGTGTCTCATCTCAGCGCTATTCGAATGAACGATCTTTGGAGACATATCGTTCCATCGCCCTGCTTTCTATTTCCCATTTATTTCCTGCAGACATCTCCAAACTTAAAGATTCTCCTATCACTATCAAAGAAGGCACATACTATAAAATCAAAATCATATTCAAGGTGAGTTTATTACAGTTTAAAGGGTGTGTGATGTTTGTACTGAGATTATTGATTTGATATTGTGGATTCCGAGCAAAAAATGTACAAAACTAAAGCCTAGTTGTGTCCGTATTGCAACGAGGAACCTATATGCAGATATAAATAATAATCTAGTCTTAAATGAAAGATCCCACGTCACTGTTTACCTTTTATCTTATCGATGTTACGATTTTAGACCTGTTCAGAATTGCAACTTTGCATTATGTTATATATCTTTCAGCCCGTCTTTTGCAAAGCTAATTCTTCTTGTAGAGGTTAAATGGTGTGTTGCTTGTTAAATATACACTCTTTTTTATAAGAACGTCTAATTTTCAGTTGAGGCTGGGCCGTTCTTATTTTTTAAACATTTTAAGGCTGAATATGTTTTTAGATTTTAGTGTATAATAAGAATATAATACCCAATGACTTTTTTAGGAAGATAATTACACAAAAATAATCAATAGCAATAATAAGGTTGTTACTATAAGCACAATTTGATTCTGCATTTTAGAACGCATCAGGACTAAAAAAGAAAAAAAAATCTGCTACTGAGCCCCAACATGTTCTTAGCATGTTCTTGAGGTGAAATCTCAGGCTGGATATTCTTATAAAAAAGTTCTTATTAGAAGAAAGAGTGTAATAGAAGTGAACTGTACATCGATAATCAAAACTGTCAAAGTATCTCAGCTGTGGATAGATTTAATAGTTTTTTCATAATTCTTGTAACTTAACAAGTTGTGAATGTTTCCCTAATGTTATTGTTAAGGGAGTGTTCAATGGGGGAGGGAAGATTTTTTTTCAAGACCCCTTTCGTTGTTAACATTTTTTTGGTGCCCCCCCCCCCTTTCAGATCCCAAAAATATTCAGAGCCCCCCCCCATCTCTTCTTCACAACTTTTGGTTTTGTTCTTCGTAAATTTTTTTCCATGTGAAATTGTGTAAAACGATGCAGGGTTGGGTTTTTACAGGGATTTTTTTCTCAATCAGTTGTTTTTGGATTTTTTTCCAAAATTCCCCCCCCCCCCTCCTCCTTCAAAAGTCGAATGGTCCACCCCTAAGAATGCTTATTAAGGAGTATACTTTATATTATATATATTTGTATTTGTTAAGAATATTTTCCTGTATAAAAAGGGATAATGTCCAA